>NC_133831.1:7332916-7675059 GCF_047830755.1 Zonotrichia albicollis | reverse complement strand
GAGAGTTTTGCTGTGCAGAGGCCATCCAAGTGGGCTGAAGTAAGGCTTCATGCTGTTGCAAGTGACAAACTACTTCTGTTTTCTTATGTGTCCAGAACATGGTCCTCTTATTAGCTGCACTGAGAGCTAGAGAAGGTTAAAATGCTCTTGGAGGGCTCTGAGCAGGCATGAACCATGAAAGCTGAAACATTTGTAGCTGGTCAGAACTTTATAGGAGATGAGGAAGACGACAACAAAAGTTGCTCTATTACACAAGTAGTTGGAGGTTCTTAGAAACACTGCTGCTGCTGTACTTAATCTACTTCTTTGGGCCTGGGAGGAAATGCCAGCATAGCCAGGACCTCTGCTGTGGTCTTGGGACAGCTTTGGTGATGGAGGTAGATGGGGCCTTGTTGAAACCTGACCCAGCAATGTGACTGTTGCCCCTTCCAGTGATGAGAAGAGGCTTTTCCAGCTGCCCTGGCACTGGAAGACTTGTCCTGTAGCCATGAGTGGCCAAGCTGTGACTGGTTTTATTGGCATGAAGCAGGGACTGAATGTGAATGAGGATGGTTTGGCCTTGCTTGAAGTAAATGTTGTAAATGAAGTAAATATTGTGAAGGGTTAGGTAGTGCTGCTGGTGTCTGCCTGGCCTTAACAGGTACAGGAAGACCTTTGTCCTGCCATATTTGCATTGTTGTTGTGAAGGTTTGAAATGGTTTCAGGAGGGAAATTTGAATTCAAAGAGAATTCCCCTTCTGTCTCACACAGATTGACTCTTCCTACAGGGATGAATCCTTTGATAGCAAGATTTCAGGAGGTGAAGTAATCTTGGAAACAGTTAGTGCTTCCTTGGCATTTGGGCTATGGACTGTGCATTTCCCAGACCTCCCTGAAGGATGAGGAAACAGTCAAGTTAAGGGGTACAAATTAAACAGGGATGGCCATGCTTTGCTGTCTGGCACTGGAAGCCAGCTGGATTGTCTTTCCTGAGACCATCAGTCCAAAAGCAGGAGCTTCCATGTGTGAAGAGACTCAGATTTTGGCAGCTTTCCCAAAACCTGGCTGTGGCTTTTGTGCTGAGCTAGACTGGGAAGGCATGAATGAGCTTGGTGGGACTCCAGTGAGCTGCTCTGAAGACCTGAGGGCAGTAGGGCTCCAGACACTTCTCCTCAGTTCCTTTTGTACAGTTGATGTTGGCCAGGCTCCTTGCAAATATGTTGTGGAGAGTGGTGTCTGTAGTAAACAGGGCATAGGAGGGAGGTGTGCTGCCATACCTGACTGTATTTCCTTGCCTGTTCCTTCACTGTAGGCTGAGTTAAAATAACAAATTCGGTCTGGTTGTGTATTGTTGCCTTGCTTTGTTGAGAGAAGTGCTGGCCATGGTCTTTCCTTAAAGCTACTGTGTTGCGCTAAGGAAACTTGTGTGTTGAGGGCAGGTGGTGGAGCTGGGAAATGATCTTCTGTATCCTCATTCTGGTGCACCTCATGGAGAAGCATCTGTGTTAGGGTGCAGATGCTTTTATTTACCAGGAACCAGCTGCTTACTGCAGGAGACTTACCTCAGTTCTCATAAACAGGCCCTTCTTGCTGTCCTGGAGATTGCAGTCATCTCCATGGTGAGAGCTGTACAAACAGGAGGGAAGATAATGACCTTGCAGATTAAAGGGCAAAAGGAGGTTTCCTAGTACATGAAGCTTGTGCTGATTGCCCTGGTTCTAGATTGAACCAGGAAAGGCAGGCTGTGAAAACAGAAGGGCTCTCTGCAGAAATCAGGGCCAGGAGGTGTTTTACTCAGCCTTGCAGTGTGGAGAGTAAAAAGCAGTGCCTGTTTGAGGAACTAAGGTGTGGATTTGATGTTTTCATGGACGTGCCCTTTGAGCATGTTTGAGAGGCAATCAGCCCATCTAATAAAAACTAGCAAAATCTGCCTTGAACTGGCTCTGCTTACCTGCCTTTGATGTGGTTAAAGGGAAGCAGGTCTGCACTGTGCTCTTTGTTAGCTTGGAAATGCAAAGCCCAGCAGCATCCCAGTGTGTGTCTGTCAAACATCACCAGAGCCTTGCCATGCCTGTCTTCACCTCAGTCCCAGGATGCTGGCCTTAAGTTCCCTTTCTTCAGTACTCAAGTACCTGTGGGAAGCCTGACTCTCTTCAACTCCAGATGTGCATAGCTCCTTTTCCCATTCTAGTTCAGGCCTGATCTCATTTGTTTTGAAGCAGCTCCTGCCAAGGAGCTTCTTCAGGTCTTTTCCATCATCTAATTTTTTAGAGTTCTAGGAGTGAGATCAAGGGAGTGTAAAATGCCACATACCCTGCTCTTGAGCATCTGTGCCTCTTCCCTGTGCTCCTCAGGGATATGTGCAAAAACAACTTCTGCTGACTAAAAAAACCCCCTCATCTCATTTGATGTTTATCAAGTTCTCAGCTTGGTTGGCTTGTGGCTTAGCTGGTGGTGGAGATGCCTAGACTATCACTGCTGTTCTTGCTGGGGACACTTGCTGTTTATGTGATGCCTCGATCCCTTGCTTGAACCTTCTACTTGGAGAAGGCTACCAGCCTTTCATGTGTTCCCAGTCTTCAGGCTAGCTGTGTCTCTCTTCTCTGGCTGGACTGGGAGTACTGGGAGGTGTTCTTTCTCCTCTGCTCATGGGAGGCCTCACCTGGCATGCTGTGCCCAGTTCTCAGCTCCTCAGTGCAGGAGGAAAATAGACATATTGGAGAGGAGGGCTACAGAGAGCTTGTGTTGGTGGAACTTATGCCAGGTACTGTGATTCCAGATTGAATGTCCCATTGCTGCAGTGCCAAAGACTGAGTCTGCTAATCCTGAACAACATAAGTGGAGAACTTGGTTTGGGGTGTCATAACTTGGGCTAATGCGAAGAAGTTTGTAGCTTTTGGTGTAAGGTGTGAAAAACCTTGTGTGTAGTTTCTTGAGGGTGTGAGTGAAGGTTGTGCCAAAGCTGCCAGTCCTGTTGTTGTTGGAATGGATTGAGGCGGCAGAAATGTGACCCTTCCTCCTTTTACTTGGCAAGATGGAGCAGTGTTGCTGGCACTGAAACTGGAGCCAGGCTCCTCTTGCAGGTGTGTGGGGTTAGAATGAGAGACAGTAGACAAATGACCATGGGGGAATGTTAGGGAAAGCCTTTTCATTGCAAGTTTCATTGCAAGGATGTTGAAGCAGAGCCCCAGGGAGGTTGTGATAAACACATCCTTGCAAGTAATTCAAAGTTCATATGAACATTTGAAAGTCTTTTTGCCTGAGCAGTTAGAGCTGGCCATGCTCAGAGCAGGGTATGGGGCCAGAGACCTCCAGAAGTGAGTTCCAGTCTAATGCTCTTCAGTGGTAGGTGGTACCCAGATGGTGTGGTTCAGCTGTGGCACAAATCACAGCCTGGGATTGTGCCTGACTGCCTTCTCCTAGACTGGCATGACAAACAGATGCTAAGGAGGTGCCTTAGTACTTCTTTGTGGGAAGTGTGCATCTTTCTGGAGATGTTCACGAGGAGATGATGTGTGCCTGTTGCTGGGTTCCATACTGTGTGTATTGTTTCAGTCTCCCTCTTTCATTCCTCCAGGTACAGCTACATGATTGACAATGTCATTCTGCTGATCACCGGGACTCTGCACCAGCGTTCCATCTCCGAGCTGGTGCCCAAATGCCATCCTCTGGGAAGTTTTGAGCAGATGGAAGCTGTGAACATTGCTCAGACACCTGCAGAGCTTTACAATGCAATCTTGGTGGACACTCCCCTGGGTGAGTGGAGCTGTTCAAAATACCTCCCAGCTGTCCATGGTGGAACAGATGTCCCTTTCTCCCCCAGTCTATCTCCAGCTAAGCCTAAGTTGTGCTCCAGGAAGACAAAGTGGTGGGTAATGCACAGCTGTGGCAGTACTGCTTTGGTGGCTGGGCTTGAGTTCAGGTTTATATCTGTCTTTGCCATCTTTTCCTCTGGAGGACAGCTGCCTCTCTGTGCCCTTCAATCAGTGTCCAGGCCATCACAGTGGTAGGGCAAGGTGCTAGACAGTTTGGTTTTTGTGAGCCAGGCCTTAAGGCTCCTTAGTGAAGGGCTATTGGGTCTTCTGCTGGAATGAATCACTTGATTTCTAGCACTTTTAGTTGGACCACTGGGTAATTTCTTGTATGCAGTTTTTATAGATAATTACAGAGATCTGCACATGCCCAGTCTTGTTCTGGGACTACTAAAATTAGCAGTAGAATAAAAGCCCTTTATATAAATAAAAAACAAACCCAAACAATGACAGCAAAACAAAGAAATCTCCAAAAGCTATTTAAAACTCATTGTGTACCAGCATCCTGAACTGAGGTACATTGTCTCAGGTCTACAGGCTTGTTTAGGAGGCACATAATGCTAAAACCAAGTATCTCATGAAGAGCTAGTCAGATAGATCTGCTCTTTAAAGATAAAAGGTGTAGGAAGTGGTTCTGGAGAAAATATGGAAGTCTTTGCAGTAGTAGGGGAGGTAATCACAGGTGACTTTCTAGTTTAGCATCTGTGGGCAAAAACGTAATGATGTATGCCTGAGTCAGTGATTAGTCATTCTTTTGGGGTTGCTAGAAAGAAGAAAACACTCTAAGTCATCATGCTGTCTTTGATAGAAATAGTTGGCTTTGGAACTGAAAGTGCTTTTGTAAATGCTCTGTTATAATGGGGCAAATGAAGCAGTCATCATGGAAAAATGACTTGTGCCCAGTAAAGATGGGAGAACCTGCTTCAGGAGATCTGGGTTGCAAGGCAGGGCAACAACAGAGCAGGAGAACTGAGGCTCTGCATGCAGCTGAGTTGAGCCCACTGAGGGGATGATGTGTGGGAAGAAAATCCTCCACACAAGTAAGTGGGAACCTTCCCATTTTGGTAAGAAAATAGAACAGAGTATTTCAGAGATATTATCTCTCAGAGACCTTAAAGCTTCCAGCAGAATATGGAGTGAAAAATGCCCCGTGTCAGTGTTGAGGTGCTTCTGGACAACATGGCTGGCAATTGAGGGTCTTTGCCTCTTGCTTTCATGTACTTGTCCATGAGTTGGTTTTGCCTGCTCCAGCCCTGCCTGGGCTAGCTTCTCCAGACCTTTGCCCTGGCCATGCCCTTGGGGCTGTGTACCAACCAGTGTGGCATTTCTTCAGCACGGGAACATGGGGAGTAGCTGTGTTGCCTAAACAAGCAGGCACGCAGGCTTCAGTTGTTTAACTTGCACTCTTTCCAGTGACCACACGCAAAGAAACAGCAGCTCTATCTCCTAAAAGGGCTTGAGTAGCTACGTGGCTTGGTGGGAATGCCTAACCCCAAATGGTTTTCATAGGTTAACAGGGCTGTAAGCTTAATTTGGGATATTGGAGGGCCAAGAACTGAAATAGCTGTGTACTCATTCCTCAGCTACTCTGAAGTAGCCACTGCTTAGCTCTCCAGGCTGGCCAGCACATCCTGCAGTAAAAACCAGTCCTGGCACACTGTGTTTGCATTTTTGCCAACCATGGGGAGCAGCGTTCCCCCGGACACGTGGCACTGTGCTCTGGTGCTGCAAAGAAACTTCTGCAGAGGTTAACCTCTGTTCAGGACCCTCCAGACCCACACTGTGGCTGCTGTCCTTCCAAGCAGCTCATGCTATAAAAGCGGTGCAGGCCAGAGGTGTGACCAGTGCATTGCAGCTGGTTTGTTGCACAGAGCAGAGCACTGGTCAGTTCTCAGCACGGCTGTGGTGTCTGTTACCCACAGCTGCACTGTGTAAGCTGAGACAGATCAGATTTCTCTTTGTAGCAAATTCAGCAAAGTTGGTTACTGAGTGAGAGTTGAAGTCAGGAAGTCCTGTCAATGGGTTTTATTGTACCACTCGCTTGCATTTACACTGTAGATGTACAAGACTCTAGATCTGCAGCTTGCAGCACCTGTTTGATCTGAAATCTGTGTTCTTTAGGTGGCAACAGCTTCTCCAACTCCCTCCCAGGGATACTCTGGCAAAGTATGTAGGGCTGAGCATCCTACCAAGTCCTAGTAATTTATTCTGTCTCCTGTTACTAACTTTCAGCTAGAGAAATAAAAGCCCTTGGAAGAAGTGGAAAATGAGACTGATAGACTTGACCAGGAGAAACAACTCCTGACTCCAGCCATGACCAGTGTCATGGGCAATACGAGCTATGGCATCATCATACCTTAATCCCCACTAAGATATTGTAGGAGGGAGAAGCATCAGCTCCTTGTGTTTCACTGGCTGCTGTCTCACAGGTGCTTAAGCACTCCTGCAATGCTGTAGCAGGCAGTTCAAAGCTGCCTTGTCACCTCCAAGTGCCTGCATCTGGGATCAGTTTGGGGACTGCTTATGTGTAAATACAGGCTTCTCTATCACTGATGCTGGGGGCTAGAGCTGAGAATTTCTGCTGGGAATAGGCTATTAATAAAACCATGGGACTAAGGGGTAAGGAAAGATTTTCATATGAGAACCCCAAAAATTATTATGGCCTGAGGAACCATGGTGGAGCCTGAGGTTTTGAGTCATGATCATTTGGCTGCTGAAGATAAGGGCCAGGCCTAGGAGGGACAAGCTCAACACAGGATGTGCTTCTGCCTGGTATTGTTGAGGAGTCTGGAAAATGCTGAGCATGGCTCTGGTTAGGGCAATGCTAACTCTGTCTCTGGCTCTGTTTCAGCTGCTTTCTTCCAAGACTGCATATCTGAACAGGACCTGGATGAAATGAATATTGAAATAATTCGAAACACGCTGTATAAGGTAAATGAGTCACAGAGTTGCAGAATGGGTTTGATTGGAAAGGGCCACAGTGGGTCATCTGGTTCAACATCCCTGCTCAAGTAGGGCTATCCCAGAGCACAGGATTGTGTCCAGATGGTTCTGGAATATCTCTAGTAAGCGAGGTTCCACACCCTTGCTGGGCAAACAGTTCCAGTGCATGGTCATCCACACAGTAAAAAGATTCTTCCTCATATTCAGGTGGAAGTTCTGTGCATCAGTTTCTGCCTATTGCCTCTTGTCCTAGTGCCCTCTCCTTCCTGAGACAGGAAGGAAATGTAAACTTCCCTATTTATTCCTGGTGTGGTGATTAAACATGGCCAAAACCTCCTTGCATCCATTGGAAAGTAAAGATAACACTCCTGGAGGGGCCTGACATCTGATCACACAGCTCTGCTGAGTCAGGGCACCAGAGCTAGGCAGAGGGGATTTTCTCAGGAGTCTGTACAAGAGATTTTGCAGAGGTTGTGTCTTTGAATTTACTCATGCCCTAGGCAGGCAGGAGAAGTCTGCTCCCTTACCACATGAGTTCAGAGGTGCAGTTAACTGCATTCACAGTGACTAAACTTAAACTTGGTTGAAGGACTCCCATCGGCTTCGCTCCTTGTCTTGAGCCCTTGCCAAAGACCTTCCCACTGTCTGCTCAAGCCTTCTGTGGCTGTGATTAGGGTTAGATGTTCTTGGTAGAGCAGTGTGAAGGATGCAAGCTGGGGAGAGTATTGGCAGAGAGATGTGGAGGGGGCTAAGGATCTCCTTGTCCTGACTGTCATCTCTGCAGGCTCTGTCTGGTTTTAGCTGGCAGTGTTGAAGTGTGTGTTTATGTTCAGGCTGTGGCTATCGCTCCATCTCTGCTCTCTGGATCAGGGGTGGGATGCAGATTTTATCTGTCAATCTTGTTTTGGCTGGTCATGTCCAGCCTGCAGTCAGTGTGACCTCTTCTTCCCAAGAAAGCTATGGCCTGTTTGGAGAGGCAGAGAGCAGGTCAGGCGTGAAGGGAAGGAGGCAAAGGGAGGGAAAAGGAGCGGCATGTCAGCAGTCATGCCCAGCTGCCTGTGGCCTCTGGCATGTACTGGTCTTTGCTGTAACAGGGAGGGACACCTGTGTGCATAAACACCAGAGCCTTGCAGGGCACGGGTCTCAGTGTGAAGCAGGAGGGGGAAGGCAGGCAGCAGAGTGGGCACAGGGAAAAATGGCTGTGAGGGAGGTGGGATGTATCCCTTTGGATTCCAGCTGTCATGTCCTTTCCCATATCCTTTTTGAGGCTCAATACTGCTTTGTAGTCTGCTCTTCCTACCCACAAATGGAAATGTAGGTGCCTGTAATGCCTCAGTGTGTGCTGGCACTGGTTCTTGCTGAAGAGCAGCCCCTGGGGAATTCAAGGGCTCTGTCCGTAACAAATCACAGAGATGGAGTGGAAAAGGTAGTTGCTGCCTACAGACTACTTGAAGCTACCTCTCTCCCCAGGGACTGGAAAATGTATAATACAATGCAAATGAGGGAACTAAAATCAGGTCTGAAATCTGCAGAGAGTTGCTCTGAAAAGCACAACAGGCCTGGGACAGATGCCTGCGTTCGTGTGGAGTTGGCATGGGAAGGGGAAGTGCTATCTCCCAGACATACTGGAGGCTTTTAAGAAATCTGTGAGTGTGTTGACAGAAGGTTTGAGCAGGATTCATAGGAGGAAGGCTCTTACAAAGGCGTCTTGTTACCAATGAAGGTTTTCAAATGGAAATATGATTAAAATGGGGAACAGAGGTTAAAAATGGTCAGTGCTTAGTGTAGAGTGCAGTCAGCAGCCAAGCCTTGCAATGGAAGTGTGCTGGCATTGTTATCTTTATTGCTGGCCTTGTTATCTTCAGTGCTTACTCCCTTTGTTCCATCTCTTGTTGAAGTGAAGCCAGCTGACTGTTGGCCTTTGCTGGTGACTTTCTTGTAGGAACCAGTTGAAGGAGCTTTGCAACTGGACAATAAAATAAAGCAGGCAAATCAGTGTGGGTAAATGTGGAGTGGTGCATGGGAGAGGCCAGGAGGGAACCCTAACTCTGCTTGTATAGTGAGGGTCTCCTTGTTCCTTCCTACTACTAACTGGAATCTTGGCTAATGATTGACCTAAGCAATTGTCTCTATGCAAGGTAACATATTCCTAACAGTAGAAAAGAACTGTATGAGTATCACTGTGCTACTGAATCCATCTGTAAAGTGTGCTTGACCTGGACGCTATCTCATTCCACTCATCTCAGAGAATGAACAGCAAAACAGGAGATGATGCTAAGGCAGACACATTTAGAAGCTTGGGTATGATGATTCTGTACAGAAAACTGCAGGAAAAGCCTAGGGTTCCTCACCTGGCAGAGGAGGGTAGTATCCACAGGTGATGTTGGAAAAATCATTGTGGATGGACAGGCCACAGGCCTGTCTTCAGACTAGATTTGAGGACAGGTGAGACTGGCAGGAGGCAGAGGGGGTGGGTTCGTGAAAGGGAAGACCCATTGAGGATTATTAAAGGCAAAGACACCTCTGTTCCTGGGGTAAGGGCTTCAGGATATTGGAGTTTTTCTTCCAGTTGCTGTCACTGGAAGGGCACCCAGTGTAGCTGTTTACAGACTGTTTCTGTGTTTTATGGATATTGGATTTCCATACACTGCTGGATGTTGGGGTTCACCTGTATTTGCCTTCTAAAGCCTTAGGTTTGTACATGAGCTCTGATAAGGGCAGAGGTAGTGACTGAATCTCTTCACCACGTTTCCTTTCCTGTCAGCCTCAAAGGGCATCCATTTTCCATGTCCTTGTTCCTGTGGTAACTTTGCAACTGTTGCTCTGTGCTCTCCTCCACCTGAGCAGTGGCAAGTGCTGGAGAGGCTTTCTTTGATGAGTGATGCTCACCCAGCATTGTCCTCTTGCACTGTGTGGTAACAAATATTTACAGAACACAGTAATCCAGGTGCTTTCCTGGTGCAGAGGCTGAGGGTAGCCAACTTGTACATTCTTGGTCCATCTTAAGTCCTAGAGTTGTTGTGATAAAGCAAAGATTTGTGGTGTCTCAGCATCCTTTTATTCCATCCCTTTGAAGATTCTGCTTGCAGCTCTCTGCTTGGGGAGGTGTTTTAATACTCGATCACTTCTTCTGAGAACATTTTTGCTGAACGATACTTTTAGCCATCCACAGCCTTCTTAGGCTCCCCCTGGGAGACAGAGTCATCTTCCAGATGGATTACAGAACATCTCCACTAAGGATTTCCTGGAGGCAGCGTAGCTGTGCCTGGCTGTATGATTTGTGCAGTGCTTCACTTGGGATAGAGACCAAGTGGCCGCAGTGTGAAAAGAGAATTAGAGAGAATGGCTGGTTTCTTTCACAGATGTCCTGTCTCATCTCTGGACTCTGCTTACACAGCGCTACTTTCTGAGTGTAGGTCTTGCAGCTATGGTTGTGTGGCTTGGCACGTTTGTGGAGGCCAGAGCAGGGTCAGGAAACCACGTGAGACTTCAGTAAAATGAGTTAGGCGACTCAAAGGAGGAAAAATAGGCTTTAACCTTGCTGCCTGGGGATCTTGCCCACAGTAAGCTCATGCAGTCACTTGAACAAACCCAACCACAACCCTTCATGTCTCTGGCTCCTGGGGAAAGCACAGTCCTTGTGTGGGCAAGTTCACATGGGGCCAGAGTGCCTGTGCTGTGTTACAGAGTGTCTGGGAGCAAGAGAGCAAAGTCTGCTTGCTGTCTGTCCTCTGCTGAAGGGCCCTGTGGGGGAGTTGATGAAGCTGTGTAGAAGAATGCTGATCTCCCCTCTCTCTTCCAGGCTTACCTGGAGTCCTTCTACAAGTTCTGCAAGACACTGGGAGGGACCACCGCAGATGCCATGTGCCCAATCCTCGAGGTAGGTCTGGAACCTTCCATAGCTGGATGGTGTTACTGTGAGGGTCATCATTCCCTGCTCAGGCCCAGCTTGTCTGCCAGTTGTTAAACATCCTGCAGTTTGTGCTCAGCATCCCCATGCCTGCTTCACCTGCTCACTGGGATCCCTGGGGAATACTGCCTGAGCATGACTTTGGTTCCCCAAGTACTGATACATTAGTTGCCTCTGTGGCATCATCTTCATCCTCTCATGTGGGTGATGTGTAGGAGAGCTACCAGAGCCATTGGGATCACAGCCTGTGTTCATTCCAAAGCTTACTGTGAGATGTGCAGGACTTAGGAGCAGTAGGGGAGAGTCACCCCTTGACTTGGACAGGATTTGGCTTGTTCCTGGGATGGGGATTTCCTCACCTGAATGTGCCCCAGGTATAGAGCTTACTGGAACCCTGCACTTGTAGCCTGCCCTAGCTGAGCACTGGAGAGCTGTACACATCCCAGGAGCCTCCTCCTGCTGCCCTCCTGATGTGGCTGTGTGCAGAGCAGCACTGATAGCTGCCAGCCTCTGCTAAAGATACTGCATCCCAGCATGAGCCACTCTCTTCCCGCAGTTTGAAGCTGACCGGAGGGCCTTCATTATCACCATCAACTCATTTGGTACTGAGCTGTCCAAGGAGGACCGAGCCAAGCTGTTCCCACACTGTGGCAAGCTCTACCCTGAGGGCCTGGCTCAACTGGCCAGGGCAGATGACTACGAGCAAGTCAAAAATGTTGCTGACTACTACCCTGTGAGTGCTCCGGGGTGAGGGCCATGGGGATTGGTACAAGAACCTGCTCTGCATCAGAGCTTCTTGGGGATCTGGGGAAACCTGTGACTTGACAGCCTGGGGAGAGAGGTGCCAGTCTTCTCTGATGCTGTTGGTCCTGTGCTCTGCTTGGGCAGGACTTGGCTTGCCTGAGATGTCGTTGGCTTCTTAGTCATGGCTGTCATTTTAGGGGTGACTGGGAGACAGTGTTCCCTGTCCAAGGGTGTGGGGACTGTCTTCACCACCAAACCCTTGAAGTGCTGATGTGGCAGCAGTTGACAGGCTCTCCTTGCCTGATTTGGAATGGAAATGTATCTTCAGTGAGAAGTGGTGTTGCCCCACTTCCAGCCCTGAGCTCTGGCTCAGTTGAAGGTGAGCTGCTGACCTGGGAGGACACATTTGGATTTGTCTGTGTTCCAGCCACTTTGTGCATGGCTGTGGACCTGTTTGGAGTCAGAGAGCTCAGTATCCCTTTACTGAGCAGCCTATCTGTGGGTGCAGGGATCTGGCCCAAGCACTCCAGTCTGTATGTGGAGGGGGTCTATACCTGATGCCCCCTTTCCTGTGGCTTGAAGCGATGAGAACTGCACATTTTGGAGAAGGGCAGGACTCTTGGTTTCTCTGTCCTCTGACTTGACAGGGTGGCTGGAGTATCTGTGACACAGGAGGCCCTCAAGTGCTGCTGGACTTGGGTACAGGGTATATCCTCATGTAATGCTTTCCTGCAGGAGTACAAGCTGCTATTTGAAGGGGCTGGCAGCAACCCTGGAGACAAAACCCTTGAAGACAGGTTCTTTGAGCATGAGGTGAGTGAGCCCTGAGATGCTTCTTGACGTGTGCTATTTGCAAAGCTCCAGGTGCCAGGAAGCTGGTCTACTGCCCTGTCAGCAGCGCTGTGGATGAACAGGATTTGGGGGAAGGAGAAGCATGCTTGCCCTCTGCTCCTGCATGAGAATGGGGGCTGGCATAGTGCTTGGCCTGTTGTCTAACCCAGACAGATTCCAGCAGTGTGAGGAGGCATGTTTGGGGCTGCTAATGGATATTTGGTCCGTCAATAGCAAAACCAGAGTGTAATTACGTGGAAAATAAGGACTTTTTATGGTACCTGAGTTATAAATATTTCCCCCTTCAAATGTCAGTCTGTCCTGAGCCATGTGCTATAGGTTAGACCTGTCCCAGGGACCTAGAGAGATGCAGAGCAGGATACCTGTGCAGGGCCTTCCAGCCTGCTGGGAAGTCATGGGTCCTTCCAAGCAGCTCCATGCTTGCCTTGACCAACTCCTCCTATCTGAGGTGAACAAATGACTTGTCCTCCTCTGGGCTTTCCCCAGGTAAAGCTGAACAAGCTGGCCTTCCTCAACCAATTCCACTTTGGAGTCTTCTACGCCTTCGTGAAGCTGAAGGAGCAGGAGTGCCGCAACATCGTGTGGATCGCAGAGTGCATCGCCCAGCGGCACAGGACCAAGATCGACAACTACATTCCCATCTTCTAACTCTGCTCTGCTCCTGTCCAACCCTCCCACCCCTGGAGTCTGGACAGATCCCTTACTCCCTGAATTGTCCCATGCCCAGACTCCAGGGATGTCCAATCTGTGGAACTGGATCAAATGAGGAAACTGTACAGTTGCTAGTTAAATTATTCAAAAGCTGGAGTTGTGTGTGCTGTGAGATGTCCAGAGGGACCAGTGGTCCAGGCTTAGCCCTGTGCAGCAGGAGGGTCTCCTGTTGTGTATGCAGTAGTCACAGTGTTCCTGTACTAATTGCTGTGTGTGCTTATGCTCATAGAGCTGCGGGGGCTGCCTCTGAGAGAGTTCCACTGCTGCAGAGGAATGGGTCAGGTCTGCCATGGCTGGGGGGCCCTCTGTCAGTGCTCTGCACGTCTCCTACTCAGTGTTGTTCCTGTGAGATGTAGTTAGACTGTGGTTTGTAGCGTACCCCATGCTGCTGTGCAATCCCTGCATCCCCTTGTAGTGAACCCTGACCTGGGAGAGACAAGCAGCCCTGGCCAGGACTGGAATGGAGCCTGTGGGAATGTGAGGGCAGAGCCAGAGTGCTTGTGGAGCACAGTCCTCCCACTCTGGCAGTGTTTGCACTCATGCAGCCTCACTGTGTCTGCACATTCAGCTCTCATCAGTCTCCCTGCCCTGGACAGGGCTCCATAAGCTGGCTGAGCTCCTTCCTCAGAGCTGTGCAGACCCACAGCTTGCAGTTTACTGACACAACAATGCAAGAGCTGGGGCTCTTCTGGGCTCTGCAGATGGTGGGGGACCCCTGCACCTCTCTAGGGTAGACATCCAGGCTTCTCCCCTGCAGAGGGTGGATTGGCACTACCATGGAGCTGGCCAGGGGACAGAGCAGCCTTAGTCACCCTGGTGGGGGCAGGGATGTCCCAGGCCCTGCCTGTCTGTGGTCTAGGGTGGGAGCCAAGCCCTGAGCATGGTGTGGCAGTCCTGCTCTTTGCTGCTGTGTTCTGGCTAGCTCCTACTTGCACTTGAGTTCTGGGAAATGTGCAATGGCAGCAGACAAACCTTGCTGGAGGGAAACACGCTGGATGCTGCTGGGAGGAAGGATCAATGGAGAGTGGCTCTGTCCCAGCTTGTGCTGTGGTCACCTCTGCAGCTTGTTTTCCTGTGATCCCCTCCTCTCTACACCAATAAATATCTGCCTACTGCACTGTGCTCTCCTGCTTACTTGGGCACCTGCTCCCATAGCCCCAGGTGGAGCCTCCATCAGTCACAGGGAATCTGGTAGTTGTGGTGGTGGAGCCTGGTGTGGTTCCTGTGTGAGTTGGGACACTTGTTTGTACCACAGGCATCGTTGTGGTACCACCTCATGAGGCCCAGAGTACTCCCTCCAGCCCAAGCCAGGACAGTGCGTGTTCTGTGGGTGCAGCTGGCTGCTGAGCTAAGGGGTGCAGCCTTATGGGAATGGTCCATAAGGTGAGGGAGCTGCATGGTTTGTCCCTGGTGCCTGGGGCTGTCCACATGGGCCACTGTCACCGCTGCCATCCTTGCCCCAGCAGGGCCACAGAGTCGGAGCAAAGCAAAAGAAAGCTTTTGGCATAGGGCTGGGGAGGAGCAGGAAACAGGCACAAATCCCTCCTGGCAGGCTCAGCCCTTTTCTGGGAGTACCTGTGGCACCTGCTGCTGCATGTGAGGCTCCTGCCACAGTGCTCAGTGCGGTGCCAGCCATGACCCAGCTTAGCTCTGCCCACAGGCTGGGCATCCCTGAACAGCACTGCAGCACTGCACTGTGGAAGGAGACAGCCAGAGCCTGCTGGAATATCAAGAATGGATTTATTTAAAAAGTGACAATCACATAGTTCATCTCATGAAGAGCTCTGCAGCACTGGCAGCCTGGTCTTGGCCCCTGCACTCGTCAGGAGTGTGTGGAGTGTGTAATGAGTGGCAGGGAGGCAGCGGCCACAGGGTCCCAGCCCTGACCCAGCCAAGAGGGGTTGGAGACAAACAGCTCTGAGAGCAGTAAGGAAGGTGGTGGGTAGCTGAGGAGGTACATCCCAGCCTGTGGTGCAGAGCTGCTGAGTCAGGCAGGGATGGGCCTCTTGGACGGTACATGGTTAGAAAAAATACAAAACCAAGGTCTCTAGAAAATGTTGATTCTTGCACAATAGAAAATAGATCTACCTGATTTTGGAAAGAAATTTGGTTTTAAACGTCTAGTGCTGATTGTTCCCCCCAGGGTGCAGGAGGGTGGTGCCTTTGGCTCTGCATGCGCTCAGGGGCCTGGAGAGCCCTGGAGAAGGCCCTGGGCAGGCCCAGGTCAGGCCTTCTTCACATCCTTGTGGTGCTCTCGCCGCAGGGCTCGGGGCAGCTTGGGGTTGATGAAGAATCCTTTCAAGAACAAGTCTCGGACAAAGTAGGGCAGGTAGCGGTGTATGAAATACATGATCCCAAGGCCCTGCCCTGGGTAGTAGCGCACGGCTGGGTTGGCAGCCAGAAGCCCCTCTGTGATGCTGTTCACCACCGCACTGAGGTCCTCCACCGCCACCTTCATGAACTGGATGAACTGCTGGTTGATCTCCTCCACATAGTCCTCACCATAGGCCTGCAGCAGCTCCTGGGGCAGGCTGGCCAACAGCTGCTGCTTGTGCAGGTTCCAGAAGGCAGGGTCACACGTTGTCCCTGCAAGGAAACAGTCCCTATGAGCTGTGTGGGTTCCCCCACTCCAGCCCCCTTGCCATGGGTGCCAGCAGCCCCAGTCACCTTCCAGCCTCACAGGAAGGTCCAGCTGAGACCCTGGCAAGGACTGCCATGAGGGAGGTGCAGTAGTAGCACCATAGTGGCTCTTGCTAGCCTGAGACTGGACCAGGGGTCTTGGACCCTGCCTGCAGTGGAGATGCTGCTGTCATAAACGTGACTGAGCTGCTTTGACCAGTCCTAGTGGTATGGACTGGTCAAGGACTTGATCCTGATGCTGTTTCAATCCATCAAGAGCCCAACGGCCACAGGATAGCCACTGTCCCTGTATGGCTGGAGATGCTCAGAAGCTGCATGCTTGCACTACCAACTGCTCATCCCATTGCTCCATTTTCTGCCTCCCTGGGCTACTTGTCCTTTGCTCACAGGCACAGACAGGAGCACGCACTGACCCTCTTACCTGTTTTGTAGTATCCAGGCAGGATGAGGCTGACTTTGATGCCCCAGGGCTGGAGCTCGCTGCGGAAGGTGTCCATGACCAGGCTGAGGGCTGCCTTCGAGGCCCCGTAGGCTGCCAGGCAGGGGAAGGGCATGTCACCTGGCAGGAGTGAAAGAATGAGTGAGCCAGTGCTCCAGCAGGGACAGAGGGGAGTGGGGGGAAAGGGCAGGGCTTGTGTAGGGCTGTGTTCCTGGCCCCTGCTTAAGGAAATGGCTTAGGGTTTGTTTTGCTGACAAAACAACTGAAAATAGCTTCAAATTAATATTTTAATGGGGGAAAAAAAAAAAGTGGTGAGGGAAGAGGAAATTGATTTTGCTCCCTGTCCAGCTAAAGCTTGGGAATGTCATCCCCAATGGAGGATTAGAGTGTTTTAATGGGCAAAAAAAAGGGCAGGGGAAAGGAAGTTGATTTTCCCACCCTGGCTGGGGCTGTCATCCCCAATGGAGGCACATGACAGCTGGTCTTGGGTTGCCCATGCTGCCTGTGACCAGGCTGACTGTCCCCAGCCCCCATGTCTCCTTGTGTTGGTGGCTGCTGTGGGGTTCAGCAGTGCTGCCAGCTCATCCTAGATATTCCTGGAGCCAGCTGGCTGAGAAGGTTGGAGTGCCTGGGGGTGGGAATTGCACCACACCATGGGGATGCTCAAGCCGTGCCTGGGCTGAGGGTGCTGGGGGTGCTACACTGGAGGGAGGCTGCTCACCTGCAGGGCTGCTCACGGTGACAATGCGGCCACCAGCGGAGCGGAGCAGGGGCAGCAGCCCCTTGGTGAGCTCCAGGGAGCCAAAGAAGTTCACCTCCATGCAGGTGCGGAACTTGCCCAGCGGCGAGAGCTCAGCGTCAGCGATGGTGTCATTGAACCCAGCGTTGTTCACCAGGCCCCAGAGTCCTGTGGGAATGGGATGCTTGAAGAGGTGACCTGAATGGGAAAGCCCCACCCTGGGATTTCCAGCTGCTCCCCAGGCTGATGGGGGTCCTGCAGGGGAATTGTAGGGTGCCCCAGGACAAGAGAGCTTGGCAACGGCTGTTGGCACAGGGACGCAGCCCCCCGTGGAGACACATGGAGGTTTGCCACTGCCATGCTGGCTGCAGGCTGAGGTCCCAGGGAGTTCTGTGGGGTTCTGTGAGGTTGCCAAAGGCAACTCCTACCTGTGCTGTTGGTGTGGGCCTGGATATGCTGTAGGACACGCTGGATGTCCTCTGTCTTGGTCAGGTCCATCTGCAGCAGCGTCAGCCTCGACGAGCAGCTTTGGCGCAGCTCCTGGGCACCAGGACTCTGCAGGTCCAGCACGCTGGCAAACACCCGAAAGCCCATGATGTCCAAGTGCCTGGCTGTTGCCTGCCCAAAGCCCGAGTCACATCCTGAAAGAGATGGGAAGAGCCTTGCAGTGGCCAGTGACACCCACTGTCTGTCTCCAGCCTCCAAAGATGCCCTAGCTCTGCCTCTCCAACCCCAGGAACCAAGCATCCACCCCAGCATCAGTTTTCCTTGCCTGAGCTCCACACCCTGCTGTAGCTCCTGACTCACTAGGATGTGACCTTGCCCTGGGGCATTTGGAGGTCATGGAGCTGCTCTGTTTTCTCTCCCTTGCAGGAGGAAGAAAACACTCTCTTTATCTGCAGCCCCATCGTCCCCAGAGCTGCAGGCAAACCCACAGGCACCAGCAACGGCACGGAACAGCACAGAGTCCTGCAGCGATGCGGGGCCATCAGCCCTCAAAATAGCCTCTAAAAGCTCCATCAAGCACCATTCATAGCTGCCATAAGGCTCCGTGGGAGACTTTTGCCGAATGCCTTTCGCCTCCCAGCAAGTGATCAACAGGCAGAGGACCTCTTTGCCTGGCTGAGGCATGAGGGAATTAAAAAGGGTGAGGGAAAAAAAAAAAGATTGTCCTCTGCTCCTGCTACCCTTCATCCTTCAAGGGAGCATCCAAACGGGATGGACCCCTCGAAGAGTACTGGCGCTCCATGCCCGGTCCCAGCCTCATTTCCTCCATCCCTGCTCAAACAGAGGCACCACAGGTGACACTGGCACCTGCAAAGCCACCATCGGGGTGGCTGGGAGACAGCCCGGGCGGGAGCTGGCTGTTGCAGAGCGGTGACAAGGCCAGTGGCCAGGGTGGAGCGGCCAGGATGCAAACAAACAGCAGCAGCAAGGTACAGGCTGTTCCCGGGGCCGATGGCAGCACTGATAGCTCGGGGAGTCTGTGCCACAACCGCTGCCCAGTCACATTAACCATTAACAGGAGAGCGCTGCAGGGGCAGCCCCATGGCCCTGTACCCTCCTGCCCTGCACCTTTGGGTGCTTGTGGGGACATCCTGAAAACCGACCCTGTGTGGCACCTGGAGCCACCCCGGGTGGACACCACAGTGGCCCTGGGGACTATTACCTCATGAGATTCAGCAACCCTCCACCAGCCTTTGGGGGTGAGAGGTGGGCACAGGGACTGGCTGCCTCACTCTTCCACACCCCCAGGTGGGATCAGGCACAGCTCTTGGGGTGCCAGCTAAGCATCAGTTCAGTGTCTCTGTCCCAGTTCCCAGCTCAGTTTTACTCCGTTGCTGCGTCAGAAACCTGTAATTAAACCTCTGGCCAGAGGCCAGAATGATAACACAGCCCAGAGGTGCTCAGTTGGCAGGAAGGGGCTGCAGGGGCCTCCCTTTCCCACACAACACCCCACACTCATCATGGATGTGTGCCAGGTTGGCTCAGCATCACCCCAGCATTGTCCCAGGCATTGCCCCAGCATCACCCCCAGAACCCTGGTCCGCAGGGCATGCTGAAGGTACAGCAGATCCACCTCTCCCCTCCCTAGGAGCAGTGCATACTGCCAGCAGACAAACAGATAAGGTGCATTTCACCTTTCCAAGCAGTGCAGGAGAAAACTGCAATAAAGATAAGGTTTAAAAATAAAAGTTCTCGTGGCCGCAGCCTCACCATGACGCAGCTGACAGGAGGGTTACCTGCATTGCTCCCATGCAGCTGGCAAGAAAAGCTTCCAGTCCAAACATGAAGCTTTCTATCACCACGTAACTCTCAAAACCCCGGGAAACATCCCAAAAAACTGAGCCAGGTTTGCTGGCTTCTTATGGGCAAGTCTGGCAAGGAGGTAGCAAACACAGCCACATGCTGTCCAAGTCAGGCAGGGTTTGTTTTGCCTTAGAGGAGCAGGGCAGTCAGAGGGTTTGTTTCGGAAGTTCTAATTTATTCACACACATACCAAATAAAAAAACTCCTGGGAGGCTGGCCGGAGGCCCAAGGCCAGGAGGGTGAGGATGCTCTGGTGTTATTTAAGGTCTTCGCTGCTGCTCAGCTTCCCATCCGCTGTGCTCAGGCATGGCCAAGAGTGCAGGGAGGGACAATGAACCCCCTGGGCCCATAACACGTGGCCCCAAAGCATGGCAGCTTTCCCAGGGCCATGTTCACTCCCCATGGCCACCAGCACATGAGCTGCTGGCCACGCCGGAGCTGGCACAGGAGCCATTGCCGCTGGCCCGGCCCCGCCGGGAGTGCTGGAGCCGTGCAGTCTGTGCAGCCCAGCAAGGCTGGCGCTGGGCTCGCTGCCCTCCCAGGATGCTGCATCACGAGGAGATGCCGGCGCCAGTTCCCCCCGCCCCAGCTCCCAGCTTGCCAGCTGGTTTCACAGTCCTGCTGGAGGGAGGGACGTGGTCAGATCAAGCACAGGAGCCCAGCACTGGGAGCGCAGCAGAGGAGAGCAGGTACCTTGAAGCCTCCTGCATCACATCCCCACGGACCCTGGGCCAGCAGACAGAGGCTTTTGCTGCAGCAGGAGCAGAGCAAAACCTGAGTTCAGGTTGCAAAATCCAGCAGCCCTGCACAGGCTCAGCAAGCCGGGACAAACTCCTGCACCAGGGGCTGGCCGGACATTTTCCAGAGCAGCGGGTCAGCAGCAATTCCTGAGAACTTTACAAAAGCTGCAGCCACTTCAGCGGCTCCCCAAAGAGTGAGAGATGCAAGCCTCCACTAGAATTTTGGCATGACAAGCCCCAATTTTACTTATCTTGAGCAAGCAAAAAGGTTTGGCCTCCGGCATCATCATAAGGGGTGCCCTCCTACCCACTCGGGGAGGGAAAGAGGACTGACACCACAGCATCTTGCATCATTGTCCAGAGCTGCTCCTCACGGTGACAGCAGAGCCACCGCCGGGGCTGAGCTGTGCCAGCTGGGCAGCTCCCAGCCAGCCCGCAGCGCTCGCCTTCCTCACTCCAGGAGCCGGCCGGAGCTGCAGTCCCAGTTTGGTGCGGACACATTTCTTTCAGGTGAGTCAGGCATGGCACACTCTGACATTCTGCTGTCTCAGGTATTCACCCTGCTCTCCTGCACCAGCACCAAGGCCACCATACACAGACATGCTCAAAATTAGTGCTACAGTTTTCTGATTGGAGCAGAGAGGGTCAGTAACACAGCTGTGACCCGGGAGCTGCTGAACCACAACCACCTGCCTGCCCCTGCCCCCACTGCTGGCACGGTACGTGATGGAGGGCTGGCAGCACAGGTCTGCAGTGCTCACCCCAGCACAACCTAGGAGTGACTTTCCTTCCCAAACTGTGAGCTGAGAGTCCCCATCCATGAGCCATGAGCTGTGCAGGCTCATTCTGGAGCTTTGGAATTGCAAGCTGGGCACCTTAAGCCGAGTTACAAGCCAAGCTTCTTCATCCCCAAGCCATGAACTGTGTACATCCTCAGCCTCATCCCTGAGCCATAAACTGAGCACCCTCATCTCTGAACCAGAAGTTGTGCATCCTTATGACTTCTGTATCCTGAACCATGCACAACCTGTGAGGACCAACGAAAACTTAAGCAGTGAGAATCACAGCTTGGCTAAAGAATTCCCATGTGCCTGCAAAACTGCCCAGAGCCCGTTGGGTACAGTGGGCAGCTCCCTGGATCTGGTCTCTCCACAGCCACCCCAGCTGAGGACCCTGGTGTGGATGCTGAAGAGGGGTTGCCCCAGGGCTGAGCACCCTTGTGATGGACCAGCTCCCCCATGGTCACCCTAGCAGTGTGGTCAGTCAGCAGCCCTAGGGGCTGTGCCCCAGGCACCTGGCAGCAGGACAGCTAGAGGCATCCCTTGAGGATACTTCATCTTCTACCAACTGGGAGCTTACCAGCTGAGTTGGGCATTCAGAAGGACATCATCCCCTCCACCCCCATCAGCTCTGCAGGCCCTTGCCTGGGTGCCCCCTGCTGCTCGTCAAATCCCAGGACATCAATCCCCCCTCCCCAAAGAGCTTTAGGGCTGTGTGTCCCACCACCCTGTCCAAGAGGCCTTGCCAAGGTGGAGCTGTCACCAGGCTCAAGGACACCATCAACCGGGCTCCAAGGCCGAATGATTAGCATGCTGAGCCACTTGTTTCCATGGGCTCAAGCTCAGACCCTGCCTGGGATGCCAAGCTAAATGTGGCCTTCTGGCTCTGACAGGATTCACTGCCATCATGGATCCATGGATTCTCTGGGCACAGTATGGGATTTAGCAGCACTGAGGGAGGCTCAGCTGGGTGCCTGAGCAGGCACTGATCCCAACTCAGCTGTTTGTCTCAGGTCCATCATGGGAGTGTGACCACCTCATGGGTGCAGAAGCACAGGACAAGGTGGCACCAGCTGGGGATGGTGCCATCAGAGGGGATGGCAGTCCCCCAGAGGAACCCAAGGAGGAGATCTTTGCACAGTGCAGGTCCAGGCATGATAAAATGCCCAGCAAAATCTTGTGTGGGCAGGACAAGGCCCAGTGGCCAACACCTTCCGGATGCTCACACATTTGGAGCAAGGAGTGATAAAGGGGTGATGTCAGCCCTGGGCAAGAGGGAGCAAATTCTTGGCAGGGCACAGGAGAGGGAGGGGAAGGCAGGGGCACCTGTCCCCACAGCAGCTGGGTCACCACAGCCATGCACTAGCCCTGGCTCCCCAGCCAGGCATGAGCCACCATCTGCCCACACCCAAGGTAATTCTGTGGGAGTGGGCCTGGAAAGGGGCACCCACAGCCCCCAACCCATGCAGTGTCATCACTGTTCACAGGAAACACCACCCCAGCCACTGGCTTGCATGGCATGCCATGTCCCCATTCCCTGGGAGCAGCCCTCGTGCCCAAGCACAGACAGACAGGGCTGGGGTGGCAGCAGGCCTGGTGATGTTACTGCTGGTCCTCAGCACTGGGGTTCAGGAAGCCACAAGCCTAATTAAATTAAGTTAAAGCCAGAAGATACCTTTAGGGATGACCCAAATCCCATCCCCAAATCCCTAGTGAGTGGATAATGCAGGAGCCCCCCACCCAAGCAGCCTGGCTGTGCATCCCTGCAAAGCCTCAGCCTCCTTCCTGAGCAGGACCTGAGCCAAGGGGGGCTCACACTGCCCCTGCTCCCCTAGGACCACCCCCCTGTGCGACACAGTCGGCACAGGCATTGCTGATGGCAGGATAGACACATCCCTCCAACAGGTCCTGTGGGTCAGACCAGGGGTCAGACAAACCCTCAGCCCCACAGGGAGACTCATGACAGAAGGCAGAGCTCAGAATGCCCATGGCAGGGGGTACATGGGTGACCCACCCCTCCGTGTGCGGGGACAGAGCCAGATGGTGTGAATTACAATGGATTAGCCAAGTGTTCCTGGGGCCTCACAGTCATCACCTCCACCCGGGAAGTTATCTCCCACTTAACAAAGAGAAGGGGGGAAATGTGATTTTCTGCCTAGACAACCAACACAACCAGACAGGGATGACGTGGAGCCCCCAGGCCAGTGTGAATGCACCCATAGCTTCTGGATTAAAGGCCATTTCTCAGGAGCTTTACTGGTGCATCCATGCTGGGGACTGATTGCACAAAAGCAGCTGGGCAACAAGAAAAGTGTCAGGGGCCACAGCCCTCCTCATCGCTGTCACTAAAAGCCACCCAGACGCCTTCTCCCCCACCAAAGCTGTGAGCAGCAGATGCTGCTTGCCACCAGTGGGGCTCATGAACACAGGAGCTTGTTGGTGCCCTGGGACAGCAGGACAGGAACGAGCCCGGCCACCCCCTGCAATGCAAGGCCCGTGCCGGCGGGGATGCTCAGAGAGGCTGGGACCCAGGAATGAACCCAGCCCTGGCGTGGCAGTGGCGCTGCTCGGTGAGCAGTGACCCTGGGCTCACAGGCTGGCGGGGGTGGGGGGAGGAAGTGCCACCCCCAGCCTTGCTGTGACACTTCGCAGAAAGAGAGCACAGGAATTTCCTAGAAGCAGCCGCTCACCGCACACCGGGGCTGGATGGCATCTTCCGGCAGCTGCTGTCTCCAGCAAGGGGAGATCCTCTCCCCAAAGGGAGCAGTGAGACTCTCACAGCCAAGAATTTCATCTTGCAGCAGGCAGGGATACACAAGAGAAGTCATAAGTACAGACTTCACCTGGCACAGGCTGTACGTGAGAGCTAATCTGGGATGGATGGATGGCCCTCCAAGGGGAAGTTGTGAAGAGCTATGGTGATAGCTGGGTTAATAATCACCCTCAAAGGGAACATGGTGAACTGGAACATGGAGCTGACAAAGCCTCGAAAGCCATCCATCAGGAAGAGCTGTCGCTGGGAAGGACACCCATGGCCCAGAGACAACTCGACCAGATCACTCAGGATCAAGTGCCACTCAAGATCAGTGCCAATGGCAAGCTGGCACTGGTGACACATCCACCTGGGCTCTTGGAGAGAGAGACTGGGTAAGAAACAGGCTGGGAAGCCAGAAAGCTCCACTGGCTCTCTGTAATATCTGGAGATGCTCCTGGGGAATAAGGTGGTGGCAATAAAGCCATGGCTGGGGCACCTGCTGGAGGGCACCTCTAGTCTGCAAAAGGGCTCTCCAGGGACTCCCAGCAGGCCAGAGAACCAGCAGCCAAGCCCCATATCCATCCCTCTTATGTGCTAGCAAGCAAAGAGAGGCATTAGGTCATGCCTAAGTTCTGCTACAGGCAGGGCTAATCCATCCACAGGCAGCTGAAGGGAAGAACAACTCTTCTACATGGACCACCATGAGCCATCACCACCCAGGGACATCTCAGGGTAGGTGTTTTTAGCCAGGACAGCAAAGCACCACAGCCATGGCATGACCAGGAGAACCTCTAACCACGTGGTGGGACAAATCAGCTGTGGGAGAACTTTGAAGTGCCACCCACACAGCACTGTGGGCAAGTCACAAGTGATGCCAGCAGGGACAAAGCCATGCTGGGACAGTGCTGACCAAAGCACTGTCAGAGCAAGCCCAGGGGATCACCATGTTAAGCATCTCAGAGTTTGCAGCACCCCAATAAGGCTACAGCAGTTTTAATGGAGCACTAGGGGTGATATTTAGGGGTATTTTGGTGATGAGATATTTCTTTGCTTGTAGGGTGCCAGCTCATCACTCTCCTTGTCACAAGAGTAAACTCCCACCTCATGCCACAATCCCAAGCAAGCAGAAGTGGTGCAAGCCCTGCCCATTCCCACATCATGATGGTCTCTACAGCTGCACCAACTATTTTCTTTTGCAGCTTCCAGATCCATGTGAAGCGGGGGACTTTTTTTTTTTTTTTTTAGAAACAGAGCAAAACACTTGAGCAAACACCAACTGAGCTTCTGCCAAACAGCTTTTGAAATACACTGAGCTGTTCAAGCCCCCAGGCTCAGAGCTGTGCCTCATGACATCCTCAACCCACCTGCCCTTTCCATACACAGCTCAAGTGTATGGAAAGGGCAGGTGTCCTCTCCTTACTCTTCATCTGCAGCTCTAACCAGCTCTTCAGAGTAAGAGTTTGAGTATCATAAGGCTACTTTGGTGCATTTTCCCCAAAATACATCAAGGTGGCCCTCCAGGCTGATGTGCTTGGACATAGCTGTGCTGATCCAGGCAATGCCAGGGCAGCACCCACACATGCCCTTCAGCTTAGGCAGAGCCCAGCACAACAGCTGAAAGAGTGGGACAGAATTCATCCTGGGATGGCTGCACATCCCAGGTTGGAGCTTATCCCCACCTGGACCCTAGAGAGGAACAAACATTGGTCTCAGTGGGTTACTCATGACAGGATGAGGCCCTTGTAACCCAGAGAAGCTGCAGCTGCCCCATCCCTGAAAATGTTCAAGGCAAGGTGGGATGTGGCTTGGAGCAACCTGGTCTAGTAGAAGGTGTCCCTGCCCATGGCAGGGGGGTTGGAACAAGATCGTCTTTAAAGTTTATTTCAATCCAA
The DNA here is from genome assembly GCF_047830755.1 of Zonotrichia albicollis. NCBI lineage: Eukaryota > Metazoa > Chordata > Aves > Passeriformes > Passerellidae > Zonotrichia > Zonotrichia albicollis. The sequence continues at coordinate 7,649,814 of NC_133831.1, read as the reverse complement.
ACCATTCTTCTTCTATGCTTCTATGAATCTGAGAGGCCAGACTTTCAGAGCTGCCACAGAAGACATCAGGGCAGGTACCTGAGCTTTCCAGCCCATCCCTTCTCTCTGTTCCCAGCCTGCCTGGGAGTCACTCGCCATCTGGCTCCACAGGGTCAGCCACCCAACAAGAGGAAGTGCTGCCGCAAAGCCTGTAAAGCCAAAAACTGCTTTTCAAGATTACAGCCTCAGAGCCAGCAAATCCCAGGACAGCGCCATGTGTGACAGGGAAGCCAGCTCCCGAGGGGAAAGCTGATAAAGCTCAGGGGCTGGCAGCTCTCCAGGGGAGAAGGAAGCAGAAGTGATACGTTGCACATACAAGCTGAGACAGAAGAATGGGAGATGGTGGATATACCACAGCCACTGAGGGGAGCAGGAAAGGAGGTAACAGGCACATGCTGTTAAGAAGAGAAGCTCCTAAACTATACCTGTAGCAACATACTGACAGCATGAGGGCAGTTTTTCCACCTTATCATAGAAAATTTGAGCATTTTCCACCTTAGTATAGAACAGTTAGGTTGGAAAGGACCTTATAGGGTCATCCAATTCCAGCACCCCTGCCATGGGCAGGGCCACCTTCCACTAGCCCAGATTGCTCCAAGCCCCATCCATCCTGGCCTTGGAGGCTCCACAGGAGTACCTCAGATCTGAGATGACAGGAGGGACATGAGGAGGTGAAGAGGTACAAAAGCCCCACAGCCTTTCCTCCTCAGGAAATAAAATAAGCCCCTCCAGCTGGAGTTTTAGACCAGCACTGAAAGAAGACTATGGGGAGAAGGCAAGGATTTGGTGGAAACACCTTGAAGTGCCCCCTCAAACAAAACCCTGGCTGGGCAAGTCCACCAACCCTGTGCTGTGCTCCCAGCAGTAAAAGCAGCAACTGGCTCTTCTGTAACCAGATCCTGGCTTGAGGGGAGCTAGACTCAACAGTGGGTAACCCAATCCCAGACCTCATTAAAAATGTGCTGCTCATTGGACTAGAGGGCAGCAACTGCCTACACTTCTCTCCTCCCGAAAGCATCCGTTCCCATCTGACAATCTCATTTCAGCAGGGAAGTCTTTGCTTTGTTGCTCTCATGTCCCCACATAACCCTGAGGTTAATCAAGCCAGCTTGGGTTTCTCTACCAACTCCAGTCTCCCACAGTATGAAACCTCAGTGCGTTTTTCCTCCTAATTAGCTGTGCTCATCATTTTTGGTTAACGGTGCTAAAAACTCCCACCTCAACAGGTCTGTGTCATTAGTAGGCTTCTAAAGTGCTTATTTTATAGATAAGTGAGAAAAAGCCAAGCATATCTATCCACATGCCTGTGGTGAGCAGGGGTAGGTATCTATTTCTGAAGAAACCTCACGTGGGAAAGAAGAATCCTAAATCCATGGAGGGCTGCTGACAAAGCGGGGGGAGAGCTTCAGCCCTGCAGATAGAGGCAGAAAAAACAGCTTTCCTGCTCTGTTCCCAAAAGCCAGCAGCAAACCCTATAACTAGAGTTAAATGTTGCCTTTTTTTTTTTTTTAATTTTTTTTTTAACTGCAAGCATACCAGGAATTGCTTGTACACCAGGGCTGGAGTTTGGGTGTTTGATTTTGGTCCTGTCCCACCCCTCAGCTTGGAGGCAGCAGCTGCCTCTGCTGTTAATTTTTAATGGATTCTGGAAAAATTAGAGCAATTTCAGGGAATAGGCTGATTTTCAGCTTTCACTTATAGAATCACAGAATGGTTTGGTTTGGCAAGGACATGAAAGATCACCTGGTTCCAACCCCCTGCACTTAGGTTGGGGAAAGATCCCAGGTACCTCTGAGCTGGATCACTGGCTCCAGAAGCAGAGTGAAAGTCACCTATGGAGAGCTGCAGCACCTTTGCACAAAGCATTTCTCACAGCAAGGCTGCAGGCAGGCTCAGCACCAAGCACAGGCTGTGAGTGTGCTCTGCAGGTGCTCTGGCCACGCCGTGGTGCAGAGGTGCCCATCCCAGAGCCAGCCCTGAATCCTTGACCCCGGCATTTCTCAGTCACCTTGTTTAGCTGGAAAATAGATCTAAGACAACATCAAAGTCCAGACTGCTTTTTTTACCACAGAAAGGGATTTACCTTCATGGCAGAAAGCAAGAGTCCCAACATCTGGATTGAATCACTCAGTCCTGCTGCAGCCAGCAGATGCTTCAACATCTGTGGAGTCCATGGGAAGCACTGCAGCACTGCAAGTTGCAAAGCCTCTGTTAACCTTGAACACGATCTGAAGCTCTGACCCATTTCAGATTGTTAATGGGCCATGCAATTGTAACAAGAACACTTCACCAGGAAAGCCACACTTTCCCTGCAGCCAGGAAGGAGGAGAGAGGAGGACAGGGCAGGTTTGGGTCTGGGCAGCCTGACCAACAACCAGTTTTGCTCACAGAGATGATTTGTTGGAAGACAGATCAATCTGCAGGTGCTCCTAGCTTCCTTCACAGGCTGCACCAAGGAAGAGCAAGGATACAAGAGACCCAGACTGCTTCTGTCAGGTGGCAATCCTGATGTTTGGGGTTATTGGAGAGCTAATTCAGGTACCACCATTATAGACAGAACAACAATTCACTATTTTCAACTTTCCATCCAAGCTGAAGCATATGAACCAATATCATAACTCCTGTCCTCCTCTGCTCTGGCAAAGCCCTGCAGGCAGGCAGACTCTCTGGGCTGATTTGCATTTGGTGCTTTTCAAGGATCTGCAGTAAATCGGGCAGTTGGCTACTGTCCAAAGAACCACCCCACACAGTCACACAAGGCAGAGCTACACAGCAGCAAGAGGCTCCTCCAGCTGCTCTGTGGAGCCCTGGGATGCTCCTGGCCATCCCTCCACCACCTCCAGGCATCCAGGTGTGTTGGATGGTTTCAACAGACTCACTGAATTCCACAGGTATCTGCTAAGATCACAGGAACCAAAGGATGTTGTAGGTTCATGTCTAAACTGACCCAGCCAAAGCCCAGCCTTGCACAAAGCACTGCCAGCCTGAATCTGGAGAGGCCAAGAAATGGCAGCTCATCATCTCCCTCCCTCACCTCCCTGTCCTGCTCCAGAGGCTGGACTGCTTTTTGTATCAATTCCCAGTGGGAAGCAGTATGGGATATAATAGTCCTCCTCTTTGTTCACACAGCTCTGAGGAGTCCAGTGGCCCTAAGAACACCCAGCAGTGCCATTTCACATTTGGGAAGGGGGATGCACACACAAACCAGCTGTTTGGTGTTTGGAGCCAGCAGCTCTCAGTGAGCCACTGCTCCCACTGGCCCAGAGGTGCCAGCCAGCAGCACCAGCACCCTGGAGTGCCCTGTCACACCCTTGGTGAGGGATGCCAGGTATTGGCTGCCTTGCAGCTTCCCCGTGCTGGATCAGGCTCTGGTCAGGCAGCTGCCCATGCCAACCCTGCCCACACTGCAGGTATGTTTGTACCTTGTGGTTTTCTGAGTTTGGCTAAAGCCTGTGCCAGGTGTGGGCTCATCTTTAAGGCAAGGGCAGGCTCAGGACAGCAAACCAAGGGAAGCATGGAGGTAGCTGCTGCCTCCCTCCCAGCCCAGGCCAAGCAGCTGATCTCTCCCCTCCTCATCCCCACCATCCTCCTGGGACTGACCTCTCCCAGCCCCTGGCTGCACAAGAGGGCATTCTCCTCCTCCCTGAAAACAGCTGTTACATCTCCTAGGAATACAGGATTAACACTTTCCTCACCCTCTACCCCCAGCCAGGCTGCATCCACCAGAGCCACGCTCCTGGAGCAGCTGGACCATTGGGATGCAGAACAAAAGCCCCAAGGTCACAACCCCAGCCCACAGCACTGCAGGGACTAGTGACCACTCACTTTGCTAGCCCAGGGGATGCCTCATGGGAAAGCACAGTATTCCTTGCTCCCCTCTAGCAGCAGGTAGCTGGCCATCCCTGCTCCAGCAAAACCCCAGTCCCATGTGCAACAGTCAAAATGCAGACCTGCAGCAGATGGGAAACGCCATAACTTTCCAGCCCCTGCTGCTACCACAGGGTCAGCAGCTTTGCTCTGCAGCAGCTCTACAGCTGCTCTGCTATTTTCCCACTGAGCTGCACAGTTAGTTTTCCTTCAATCCCTGCCACAATTAAGTTTTATTTAGCCAGTGATGTCCGAACAGCACATGGGGCTGGAGCATCACATGCGGAGCTCAACTTAGGGTTGTTCCTGGAGAGAGTGGGCAGCTGGAAGAGCTGAAACTCATCACCTGGGAGATAGAGCAGCACTGCAGCCACCTTAACGTGCCCCAGATAAGCATCACTGAACCTGCTGCAGGATTAAGACAGCGGCCAAGATGCGTATACAAGGAAATGATGCCCAAAGATTTTCAGGCTGAAACCTGCACTGCTCCATCAGAAGGGGACTTTGAGCCATTTCTCAGTTGATCTGCAAAGTCCAGCACAACACACAGCATGGCAGAAGTTCTGTCCCTGACCTCACACACCTTCAATGAGGCCCAGCATTGCCAGCATCATGCTTATGCTGCTCTCTCTGCCAGGCTTTGCTTCCCATTGGCAAGAGGAGGAAGGTCAGGCTGCCTTTCTCCCCGAGCTGATCCTTCCAGGCTGCTCCCACAGGAGACACGAGCAGCTACTCAATACCTAGTTGGCTGGAATTAATCCATAAAAGAATCAGGCTAATTACTATGCAAATGCTCAAGTGAGGGATGACATCCCCAGCAAAACAGCCCTCACATCTGCCCCTTGGCAGGCACTTGCCAGAGCAGCAGCACGGAAACGCCAGTCCCGCACCACGGGCTGCGCCTCGAACCTGTAAAACCACAAAGTATTTACAGCCAAGAGCAAACACATCAGAGCTGCAGAGGTGCCACCTCAATGCACTGGGGCAAGAACACCTTGTTCCAGTCACTGACTCACTAATTATATAGGCAATGCCAGGGAGCCAGGGCTGCCAGAGCTGGTGTGCCACAGGGCACCTGTGAGCGCATGGCTGTCAGACATCCTCCCCAGGCAGCCCTACCCTGCTGCAGCTTTGACCTTCACTCAGTTGAATCATTCATTCATCCACTGCCTTGCTCTTCTGATCTTCCTTCTCCAGAGGGAATTCCCTGCACTTCCTACTGCTGCTACAGGACCCTTCAAGCTGGAAGGGGAACCCAGGTCTTGCCTTAATTTTCTAGGAAACAAACAAACTCCCTTCTCCCGCTTCAGCGCCTCCAAGCCCAGCACAGACATCCCCACCAGGATGCAGGCTCCTGTCCTTGGGAGCACTGCCAAGGTCATGCCCAGAAGTTTCCCTCCCCTCTGCATCCACGAGGAGCCAGCAGCACCTTCCAGGCACACCTGGAGCAAAAACCACCCCAGCTCCAGCACTTCCTCCTCATCTCTCCACTGCCATTGCCTCACAGCAGTGCACTGCTGACCCTGGCTCTCATCCTGCAGTTCCACTGCCAGGAGGAAGGAGTGAGAAACCATGTATATACCGAGATATCCTAAAGAGCTTTAGCCAGCAAGCCAGAGCTATGCAAAACTTGGGAGCGTAGCACATTCTCTAAGGAGCTCAGGACCACAGAGAAGCTTTGGACCAGGCAGCCCAAAGAGGAGGCAGGCAGCAACTGGACAGCATTTCCCAAGGATACCCACACAGTGGAGGACCTTGTCGCCAGCAGCTCCCTGGATGGAGCTCTGGATGAAGCAGTGATGCTCAGCACTAGGTAGCCAGCCCTGTTGAAGCCTCTAGAGATACTATGAGAACGTTTCCAAGAACAAGTACAACTCCAGAGGGGAGGAAGGGAGGGGGAGAAGAGGAGAGGGAAGCCCTTGGACCAGCCGACGGGGTCCAAAGCCAGCTCTGTCCCATCTAATCTCAGGGCTTCCAGAGGAAGCAGCTCTCAGCATCATGCTGCAACTAGTGGTCAACACTCGAGGGGCCATTGCAACTCCCTGCTTCGCGGGGCAGATACAGCCTGGCCGGTTCTGCTTGGACGTGGAAGAGGATGAGGGATGTGCTGGCAGGGGTGGCTGGTCCCCAGCGGGACCCCACAGACAGCAGCGTCCTGCTGCCTGCGGGACACCCCACTCCGCTCCCCGCCGAGCCCAGGCGGTGCCGTCGGGGCGTCGAGGCCGTGTCCCCGCACTCACCTGTGACAAGGACGGCTCTGCCCGCCACCGGCAGCAGCCCGCGGGGCGCCGCCCGCCACAGCAGCAGCCCGGCGGCGGCGGCGGCCAGGGCCAGCCCCAGGGGCAGCGGCAGCCAGGCGCGGCACAGGCTCTGCAGCGCGGCCAGCAGCGCCAGCGGCAGCACCAGCCCCCGGCCCAGCGGCGGCCCCAGCCCCCGGCCCGGCCCCGGCGCCCGCCGCGCCGCCCGCAGCGCCAGGCTGCCGGCCAGAGCCGCCCACAGCGCGCCGTGCGCCCAGCGCTCCAGCCCCGGCTCCATCCCGGTCCCGATCCCGGGCCCGGCACGGCCCCGCCGCTGCCGCTCGCCCGCCCCGCCGCGCCCGTTTATAGCCGCCCGGCGGGGGAGCGGGGCGGGGCGGGACCGGCCGCCGCCAATGGGAGACGGGCGGGACGGGAGCGCCGGGCACCGGGAGCGCCGGGCACCGGCACCGGCAGCGGCGGCCGGGGAGGGGGGAAGGCGGAGCACCTTGGTAGCCACGGCTCGGCTCGGCTCGGCTCGGCTCGGCTCGGCTCGGCGCGGCGCGGTACTGCGAGGCACGGCTTGGGACATCGTGCTGCCTGGGTAGGCGCGGCTCGGCTCGGCACGGTTTGGCTTGGCTCAGTGCTGCTCAGGATGTTCTGCTGCCTAGGTAGGTGCGTTCAGTGTTGCTTAGTCTGGCATGGCTCAGCTCAGCTCAGCTAGGGTCATGATGGCACCCAAATAGATTCAGTTCAGCACAGCTTGGGGCATTTTGCCAGCTCAGTAGACATGGCTCATCTCGGTCAGCGCAGCTCAGCTCAGCTCAGCCCTGCTCAGGACATTTTGCCACCTAAGTAGGCACAACTCAGCTTGGTCCAGCTTGGCACAGCTCAGCTCAGAACAGCGCAGGACACCGTGCCACCTCAATTTGCACAGCTCAGCTCAGCACAGACCAGGAGATGATGATGTGCCAGATAGTCACAGTTTGGCTTGACTTGGCTTGGCTTGGCCCAGCTGAGCACAAGACATTGTGCCACCTCAGTAGGCACAATTCACCTCAGCTTGGCATAGCTCAGTCTTGCTTGGGACACGATACCACTCATTTAAGCTGAGTTTGGCTTGGCCCAGCTCAGCTCAGCTGAGCCCTGCCCTGCCCTGTACATTGTGGTACCTCAGTAGGCATGGTTCAGCTTGGCACAGCTCGGTTCGACTCAGCTCAGAACATTCTGCCACCTAGATAGGTGCAATTCATCTCAGCTCAGCTTGGTTCAGCACAGCTCAGGACAGTCAGGACACTCAGGTAGACTCAGCTCAGTTTGGCCTGGCTTAGCACAGCTTGGGATGTCATACCACGTACAGGACAGCTGAGCTCATCTTGGCACAACTCAGGACAAGGCACCACCTAGGCAGGCACAGCTTAGCTTGACATAGCTTAGCTTGGCTTGGCTCAGCACGTCTTGAGACATCATGCTGCCTAAAGAGGCACAGCTTAACTCAGCAGAGCTTGACATGGCTCAGCATGACTCAGCTCAGCATGGCTTAGGACATCATGGTACCTAGGCAGGCACAGTTCAGCTTGATGTGGCTCAGATCTGCTCAACGCAGCTCAGCTCAATTCATCTCAGCCCAGCATGGTTCAACTCGGTTCAGTATGGCTTGGTTATACAGCACCGACAGCACAGCTCAGCTCAGCTTGGTTTGGCACAGCTCAGCACGTCATGCCACCTAGGTAAGCACAGTTCAGCTCAGCTTGGTTCAACTTAGCTCAGCTTGGCTTGGTTTGGCCTGGCACAGTTTGGCTCAGGCAGAGCTTCCTGGCAGGAAGTGCCATGGCATCCAGGGAGGCTTGGCAGGAGGGAGGCTGCCCGAGCCAGAAGCAGTGCCACCAGCACCCACACCCCGTGGGACAGGGGAGCACAGGGCATGGCCACCATCAGGGCCAGCCCTCAATCGGGTCCCCCTGCACAGGGCAGCGCCCTCAGGCCCTGCTGGGGAGCACCAGAGGAGCAGTGGCTGCCCAGCTCCTGCTTGCCTTGGCCAGCCATGCTCATTTCCTCAGTGCCCAGAGCAGGCAGGTGAGGTGTGAATCTCTCCCAGCTGCTCCCTGTAACTTGGGGACAGTGACTCCAGGGGGATCCCAAACCATTTCTCACACCCAAAGCAGGCAGTGCTCTGCCACTCACATACCTGGTGTGATTCTGGGGCTGCAGCAGGGTGAGCCATGCTGGGAGTTCAGGTCCTGGCTTGCCCCAGCGAAGCCTGGGGAAGCCCTGCCATGCAGTGCTGGGTGCCAGGTCCGTGCCACCTCTAGCAGCTACTGGCAGGAGCTCCCTGCACCACCTGGCTGGGGGACAAAGTCCTCTCCTTCCCAGGTTAATTACACAGGGTAATTGCTGCCGCTGGGCTCGCTTTATTAAGCACCTGCTTTAATATTTCACCAAGTCTCCGTACGCGGTGATCCTTCGTGCGTCCCTGCCGTGGGCCTGACTCTTGGGCACTCTCTGGGCTCTCACGTGCCATCACCAACACCTCTCCCTCCCTGGTGGAGCCAGGCCCTGCCAGCTGTGTTGCCATCAGCACCAGCTGCCCCACCAGACCCCCGAGCCCTGTGGTGGTGACAGCACGTGCCAGGGATGCCTGTGCCATCCTTATTGGAAACAACCTTCCTGGTACTGGCAGAAAACCACATTTCATCAGCGGAGATGGCAACAGCTGCAGAAGTACAGCGTGGAACAGGCTGGGGTGGTTTGGCTGGAGTGTGGTGGTGTCACCCAGCTGAGTTTGAAGTGCTCAAGGGAATGTTGGGAAGCTGGCAAGGTAGAGGAGGAGGAGGGATGCTCCCAACAGCATGGCCGCGGGCTCTCCCACAGGAATCTGCTTGCTTGCAGCCCTGGGCTACTGAACCTGGTGAAAACAATAGAGGTGACCACAAAGCAGAGCCTCAGGGAACTTAGGCTCTGAAGAGGACCTGGTTAAACCTCACCACACATCACTTCACCAGGGCTTGAAAAGTGCTGTTGGAGAAAGGTTGTTTTCTATGAGAGGCCATCCCTCACTGTGCTGGCCAAGCTGGAAGTGCTGGAGCATGCAAAGGAGTGAAATCAGGGATATGGTGCTTTGCAAGGACAGACAGAATGTAGAGTTTGTACTCATGTCTGTATTTCACAGAGGGTAGATGTGGCCATTCCCAAATTGCAACATGAATTTCCACAACCCCTTGAGAGCTGGGTTGGATGTCCGTCCATCCATCCATCCATCCATCCATCCATCCATCCATCCATCCATCCATCCATCCCTTCCAGATCTCCTCACACATGGTCTCAGGATGCCCTTCCTGTAGGACACCTCAGATGGGTTTGTAGATAACTGTGCTGCTCTTTGTCACACCACTTAGGCCTTTCTGTGGATTTTCTCACCTCAGGCCCCATGTGGTGGGGCTGAACCAGCAGCACCATTTGCTGTCTCTGACTGCTCCCCAGCTTTCCCCCAGAAGGCTGGTGTGCAGTCAGGGGGACTGGTGGCTCTTCCCTTGAAGACAGTGCCTGGCCTTGTTCATCTGCCCATTGCCCAACCCTGAGGGTGCCTCCCAGCCGCGCCGCGCCGTGCTGTTGGGAAACGCTGTGATAGCCCCATTACCTTTTGACCTACTTGAGCTCTTCCGTACCCGTTCTGCTAATTACAGCTCACCTTTCACAGGGGAAGCAGGGCTGGTTCAACCACAGCCACCTCCCACACCTTTCCTGGGGCTGCTCAAGCAGGTCCCTGGGAGGGAGGACACACAAACCACATCTTCCTAGTGCTCCCCTTGCCCTAGGCTGTTCCTCCAGCTCCTGGAGCCTCCCATGACTAACAGGTTTTGAGATAATTGTTCCACTCCCTAATCTGATCTGCAGAAGATTCATGACATTGTTTTCAAAGTGCCATAAGCCATTTCCAGGGTCTCTAAGCCCATGAGGGTTGTGATTCATCCGCATGCTGCTGCCACAGGTACTTAATCTTCTCCAAAACAGCAAGTCCTTCTTCCAGGGCTATTATCTCCTCAGGAAACGCCACCCAGGCAAGCGTCTAACAGGCCACTTTTGCCTGTTCAATACTGATGGATATTTGTGCCAGCTCTTGCTTCCTCACAAATGCCATGAGATACAGTCCTTCCCTGGGAGCAGCTGTCTCAGGAGAGGGGACCATGGGACTGAAGCCTCCTTCAATGTCACTTGAGGGCTGGGTACCCACCATGGACTGTCAAACCCACAGGAAAGCGGACGCTGCACTAAAGCACAGGGGGCTCCTTGTTTCCCACACAATGTCCTCAAAGTGCCCTTGAATGGACGGGGGTTCATCCTTCACGGTGAGGATGTGAGACACTGGAGCCCATTGGCATCTGGGGCTGGGGACAGTTCAGGGGTGACAAAGGCTGCTGCACCACCTGGAATTTAACTCTCATTTTGCCCCAAAGCATCTTGCAAAGGACAGTGATTAATTACTCCTGGCACCAAATATTTGTGTCCTACTACTGAACTTTGTGCAGTTGTCTTGGTTCTGGTTGAACTTTGCTACTGTAGTGGGAACTCTGTTATTGTGGCATTCTTCTCCGGGGAGCACAGAACCACGGGTGGCTGTGATTCAGCTTAGCCAGGTTCACCTCCAGGAAGCCTTTCCTGCACCCAACATCCCTGTGATCCTTTCCCAAACCTAAGGCAGGGGAAACTGAGTCTAAAAAAATCCCAGCCTGGAGGCACTTCTCATGGCACAGCCAATCTCAGCCACAGCCTCCATGGAGCCACCTTAGCTCTTTGTTCTGGCATCTTCTTCCTCTTCTTCCCCAGCATTTTCCATTCCTTGTTTCCAGCTTAATTGACAAAGGACTTTTTTTCATCTTTCCTTGTATTTTGAAGCTGTAAATCACAGGTGACCACTGGTGCTCATTGTCTGCTGCATTTGGTGCCATGTTGATGGAATCAGCCTGAGAGCCAGGCTTTGATCCTCCATCTCTAGGGGGTTTCCACACACCTGAGCTGAATGGTGGGCACAGCTCAAAGCTTTCCCCAGCAGCTGGGCAGGACCTCCTTGCTCCTGGGGTGCTGTGGCTGGAGCAGCTGCTTTGCAGAGTACCAGGGCTGCTCCCCAGGAGAGCCTTGCTGGCAGCATGGAGCATCCAGCCAAGCACTGCCCCTGGGTCTGGCTCTTTCCAGACCCCCTTGTCTTTGGAACATTCCTGCCTCTGACTTGTTTTTTCAGGTTGTACATGATCCCCAGGTATTTACAAAACACAGCCCTGTTTCCAGACACATTCATGGCTTTGGGTGGTTTCACCTTCTGCCCTGATGAGGACCTTGTGTCACTGTGCCTGACAGCCTTTGGCAGCCAGGCTTTCTGCACCACAGTTCCCCAAACCAGAGCTGATTTTGGGCTGCAGGGACCTCACTCCTTCAGTGTGGCTGTGAAACAGTGATTCCATCTCCACTAATACTTAGTGTTCTCCTGGGTCATGTGTGATACCATGCCAGGCTTCCTTTGCCATGCCATCACTTCCTTTGCCTCCCATCTCCCATCCCTGCCCATCATAGAGTCTGTATCTCAACACTGGAGGGATGGGGACAGGGGAAATGTGACTACCCCTTGGTCACAGGACAGATGCCAGGGGAAGCTGACTGGGCCAGGTGACATTCTGCTCCCTCTGCTCCTAGGGAAGGTGGCAGTAGGTCACCGCAGCTGTGACCTGGTTCCCATTCCACGCCTCCATCCTGCTGGGGAAGGTGGTTGCAGAATGGAGCATGTTGTCAGCCTGAAGTTGCTTAAGAGGGCTGAGGCCAGGAAGTGGAGTAGGTGTCCTCCAGCTGAGGCAGGAGGAGGAATTTTGGGGGGGGGGGGGGGGGGGGTAGATGATCATAATGCTTCTGGGAGGTGGCCAGGGTGCACCAGTATTTGCAAGAAGTGTTCGAGATGGCTCTGACCTGGGAAGAGAAAGGCTGTGCTGTCACTGATGGGAATTGTGCTTTCCACACAAGGTGGTGGGGCTTCATGGCAACCACGAGGCCAGGACCACGGGCAACCCCCCACCCTGAGCTTGGGGGTGGCACTGGGGACATGCCCATGGAGCATGAAGCTGGAGCCGACCTCAGAGTGTGGCAGTAAACAGGATCCTGTGCTGGGACAGTCCCATGGAAAAGCTGGAATGGAGAAGGCAGGGAATATCTATCACAGTAAGGATGGAAGCTACAGATGAGCAGAAATGCAACATAAAGGGGAGCCAGGCTCATTCCTGCTGTCCCCTGCTCCTCCTCGCTGCCTGGAACGGGGCCAGGGCAGGATGAGGGCCAGGGACAAGCCGTGGAGACACAGCTGATCACAGGGGACAGGAGCCTGTCCCCGCCGGCCAGACAAACAGCCCGGACCAAGGACGCGGCTGTCATTCACCAGGAGACATGAAAGCGGCAGGCTGTGTCTGTGGGTGGGGGTAGCAGGGTGCAGCCCCGCCGGCTGCCAGCCAGGGGAGAACAACGAAATGAAGCCCATTGTTGTTGTCGAGTCGCTGAAGAGCGGCGGGACACGGGGCATCCTTTCGGGACGGGAAGCGTCCCTTAGGGTGGCCTCGCCTGCGTGTGGCCACCGTGCCCCCTCGTGGCAGCAAGGCACAGCTCGTGGTCCCGGGCCGGCTGGGCAGGAGCCACGCAGGCATGGAGGCACGGATGGGGATGGAGGAAGGAATGGAGGTGCTGGGTGCCATGGGGTGCCCTGGCAGGGTCACTTCATCCCACCGCGAGAAGTCCACTGGGGGGGGCAGCACCCCAAGCCCATCGCTGTTGATGCTGCCTAAGGCCACATGTGCCTCCCAGGTCCTCACCAAGCCTCGTCCGACTGCCCCAAACCCCCCTTAGCTTGCAAAGGTGCCTCCAGCATCCTGCCACCCCCTCTCCTTCTCAGGGGTCACCCCTGCTGGTCATATTTTTGGCATAAATGACTTGTGCTGAGGCCAAGCCAAGCACTTCAGGCGCCGCTCAAGGGCAGCGTGTGTCCAGAGCCAGGCTGGGAATCCTGGAAATAACACCAAGGCTGAAAAGAAAAAAAAGGTGGAAAAACCCAAACACATTCCCCTGCACCCTGCCTCAGTTTTCCCCAGCAAGCCCTCAGGAGTAACAATCCTGGGGCTGTGACACATGCAATGTCATTTTAGGTACCTCGAGTAGGTGCAGGGGGTCAGGAAGATGCTTTCTCAGCCCCTTCTCCTTCCTCCTGTGGCTCATTGTTACCTGTCATAACCTCTTTGTCCTCTCTTTGCAGCCCCAAGTCAAGCACCCAGAGGCCAGGAAAGCCAGACCGTACCTTGAGGCACTTCTGGGACACTTGCAGCTCTCAGTGTGGCATCTTGCTGCTTTCAGGGCCGCTCAGGAAGATCTCAGACACCACAAACTGGGGCAGGCTGGCATGTCCAGCCTCATGGGAGAGGAACAACCCTGGGCAGAAATAGCCAGGAGGAAAAAGCTGCCCTGCCCCGTGGAGTTTTTCTTCATTCCTTGAAGGCCACAGGGACCTGCTGTGCGGGATTCAGGGCTGGAGGCAACGCCAGGGCAGCGCCAAGGTGGAGCTGTCGTGATGGATGATGTGACATCATTCCCAAATGCCTCTTCCACAGGTGAGAGTGCCCAGAGCACTGGCAGAGGGGGATGCTGAGAAATGGTACCCACTGTGAGGAGCATTGCACCCAGTGTGGGGTTTAACCTGTGTCTGGCATGGCATGAGCCACACTGGGACAGGAGGTGGCAGGAACATCTCCCAGGCTCCCATGATGGGGACAGGCAGATGCTGGCCTTGGTGCGTTTACAGGAACAGACAGCCTGTCTTTGCCAGGCACTGGTATTTCCGAGGCTTGCAGCTGGGGAACACACGGCTGCTGTGCCCTGGACCTGCTCCTAGAGGGGAACAACCACCCTGCCTCTGACCCAGGTCTGGGTCTGGCTAAACCCCCCAGGAGAGGTTTGTAAAGGAGAGGTAAAGTGTGAGACAATTTTACTGTGCTGTGGCCTTGTGCTCGAGCCACTGCTCCTGTCCTTGAGCGTGCAGCCTTGAGACTGGCAGCAGTCCTTGCTCCTTCTGGAAAAGTCCCCCAGCTGTCCTGGTACAGAGGGGATCATGCTGTTCCCAGAGGGACAATGGTGCCTACAAGCCACAGGGCTGGCTGAGTGCTTGCCCCAGGCAGCAGGGTTGGGGTTGCAGGAGAAGGGATACTGACTTGGCCAGGGAGGGAGTATCACATCATTCTGGCCTCTCAGGTACAGGAATAAGGGATGCCGGCAGCATATCAGATCATTTTATTACCACAGCAGCTGTGGGCCAGACTCAGCTCCAGAGGGCATCTGAGTCCAGCCCCTTGACTGCTCTAATACTGTTGAGAAGATGAACCTCGAGCCTCCAAGCACAAGTGCTGAGCATCCTCCATCCCGGTCACCATGGAGCAGCTCTGGGCATCACTGCCATTCTGCTCCCTGCGCCTCTGGGAGCTGGAGGCCAGCAGGGAAAAGTGAGGCGAGGCCAAAGGTGCAGAGTGTGCCTTTCCTAGGACCGCAGGGGCTGCCACCACGTCCTGCCCCGGGGCTGCTGGCAGTGGGGAGCAGCCAGAGCCCCCTCAAATCTCCATGCCAGGCACCCGCCCCAGGCCCAGGGCCTGCACCAGCTCTTCGGTGAGGCCGCTCTTCAGCGTCCGCCGCACTGCGGGAAGAGCAGAGTGTGGCACTGCCAGCGTGAGCAGCACTGGGTGCCAGAGTCTCCACACATGGGGGCCTGCTCAGGCAGGGACAGGGTAATGGGGTGCACTGGCATGGACTGGTCTCAGGGTACATCCAGTCTGGTGGGCTCAGCAGGGCAGGCCATGGGGAAGGAGCCAGACAGGGCATGGGAACAAGGACACAAAGGACAAGGGACAGAGCACAGAGACATGGCGATGGAACAAAACAGTGGCGGGGACAGAGATGAGAAGGAGTATGGGGATTGGGTAGAGCCTGGGAAGAGAGATGGGCATGGCAATAGAGACAAAGAGATGGGAAAGGGTAAGGGGACAGGGATACAGAACTGGGAAAAAGCATCTGAGCAGGGACACAGACATGGGACAGGGACATGGAGATGGGACAGTGTACAGGGACAAAACATGGAACAGAGATGGAACAGGACACAAGGACACAGGGATGGGACTTACAGGACTTCCTATTGCCTCGGGACCTCCTGCGCTCCTTGTTGGGGCAGGGTCGGGGGTTGGGATTGTGTGTCACTGATTTCACCAGCTGGTCCATGATTTCATCTGAAGCATCATCAGGTGAGCTGGGAACATCATCCTGGGCTGGAGAGCCGTGGGTCGGGGTGCCATGCCCTGTTCCTGCATGGGGACAATGAGGATGCTGGCACCAGTTGCTCCCAGCCAGCTGGGCATGTCTTGAGTTCCTCAGCCATCCTGCTCCTACCCTGGCTGGCTCGGCTGCGGCGGGCAGGGATATCTGTGGGGGAGGTCAGCACAATCTTCATGCACTCGTGACCCGCTTCCATCTGCTCCCTGGGGCTGCTGGATAACACGGCAGGCGGCAGAACTGCCTCGGCAATGCCGGAGAATTTCTCAGTCTGCAATGGGAGGAGAGGTTGGTGTTGGGGACATGGGGAGCATCGCCTCCTGGTGGCACCCAGGCGAGTGTCCCCATACCTCGGTGATGAGCCGGCCCCGGGTTTTGTTGCGCTCGCGGTGGGCAGCGCGTTTCTTCTGCTGCAGCAGCACGCGCTCCCAGCAGGTGCGGTACTCCAGGGCAAACTCCTGCAGCAGTTTGCAGATGGATGTCACCTTCACATCCCGCACCGCGCTCGCTGGGTAGCCCAGGTACAGCAGGAAGGAGTGAAACCTACAGGAACATCAGTCACGGAGGGCCACCAACAGGACTGCAAGGTTCCTGCTGTGTCCCCAAGCCACCAACCTGTTGAGGACACGCCTGTGCACCACCTTCAGGACGATGATGCGCTGGGTGCTCTCCTTGAGGAACTCTGTCAGCTTGGTCTTCAGCACTGGCTTGGTCTCATGCTTGGCAATCACCTTCAGGTTGTGCCAGGAGGCCCTGCACCTCCGTTCCAGCTGCACCAGGCTGTTGGCCAGCTCTTCAAAGTCAATCTGGAAGAGTGAGATGTCAGTCCTTGGCCATGCTGGTGTAGCTGGGCAGCCACAGGACCCACACCCTCCGTCTGCCCGGATGTCACCTGCCTTGCCTCACCTTGGCGGAGCGGGTGATGGAGGCAATTTCTGAGTAGAGGTCAGTGGTTTCTGGGAACTTCTCTACCACCATCTGGCAGAGATGGTAGAGCAGGGACTGCCGGTGCACTGTGTCCTTCACTTCCGAGACCTTCGCCAGGTAGTCAAGCTCAAAGGCTCTGCTCTGAAACCCAATGGACTCAGCAGGGACTCTCATCTCTAATCCAGCAGACCTCCAGTCTGCAGATCCACTGGGTCCCCACCAGCACCTCCCAGCTTCCCACAGACCCTTCTAGGTGCCCACAAACCATGGCTGGTCCTCACCCTGCTCCTCACCTGGGAACCATTCAAGAAGTTGCCCATTGCCAGCAGTGTGGCCAAGATGCACTTGAATGTGTGATTTCTGGCCAGCTGCTCCATGCCTACCTTCAGATCAAAGAGCGGCTCTGCGATCTCCTGCGTGAGGGAGAAGCAGGTGAGATCCCTTGGCCACCCTCTCCCTTGGGAGCTTCAGCATTCACCCACGAGGACAACCACCTCCTGATCAATCCAAGCCCTTGCTTGCCTTGGGGGTCTGCAGCCCATCCCCAGCCATGCTGGGGCACCTCCCATGTTTGGATATGACTGGTCCTCACCAGAAACATGCTTGGCTCAGTGCTTAGCACTGCTGGGGTGTCAGCAGTGGGAGGGCATAGGGGAGATGGGGTACATGGCTCCCTACCTGCTCCAGGCTCTCATAGTCCAGCTTGAAGGCCCAGAGCTGGAGCCTGGCCGTGAGGTCACTGATGGAAGACAGGGAGAGCAGAAACTGCTCTGCAGAGCCCAAAGGCACATCAGGATTGGCCAACTGGGCCTCCTGGATCTTCTGTTTTTCCTCCTCAGTTGGGACCATGGTTAGGATTTTCTGGAGCAGGGAGAGGGATATGTCAGATGACATACATAGGGTGTGTCACCCCAGGCATCATGGCATGGATGTCTCCTAGCCTGGGGAAATGACCTACTGAGACCTCAGAGGAGCTGAGCCTGCTTCTCTTGTGCTCACCTCAATCCCTTCCTTACTGACTGCAAACTCATCAAAGTTGAGCACGGCTGTCTTGATTATATGGACGGGTGGCAGCACAGTGAGGCCAATGTTGATGGCATTGCTCCTCTTGGGGTCCAACACCACCACCACCTTCTTCCCATCAATGGCTTTCTGCAAAGAGGGCAGGATGGATGGGGACAGCCAGGCAAAGGGCTTACCTTCATGAACTTATGAACAGAGGGAACCAAACACAGACCAGGCAGTGAGCCAAACCAAATCTGTGCACTGCCCATAATCATTCCCACTGAGCCTCCAGGCTTCTGGTGCCCATCCTTGAGATAGGGTAGGGGTAACAGGGTCCCCACGGGAACTCACAGCCTTCCTCCCACCCCTCAGTGCCCCTCGGCCAATGGGTACCCATTGGTACCTTTGAGGTTGGCGCTTCCTTTGACCGTGACTCAAAGAGATGCTCCAGTTTCGCAGTATTGACCTCTACATTCTGCAGGGATGCCCAAAGTGTCCCCTGGCCAAACCTGCCACTTCCCACAGTCCCATCCAGCTGCTTCAGCTCCTTCCAGAAGAGCTTCACTGTCCTCTTCTTCTTAGCCTCGGAGGGGCCATCTGTTGTTGAGGGACCTGGCAGCCCCGGTGGGGGTGGGCAGCCAGGGATGGCAGGAGGTGGAGGTGGTGGAGGTGGTGGGCAACCAGGGAGGGCAGGAGGTGGAGGTGGTGGGCAACCAGGGAGGGCAGGAGGTGGAGGGGGAGCCATGAATGTTCCAGCACTCATTGCTTCAATGCCAGGATGGAGGAAAGATCCGTTGGTCATTGGCCCTGTGTCCAGGATGTCAAAATCTTCTTCATCCCCCAAGTCAGTGAAATCCATGTCCTTGATCTTCAGCTGCACAGGGACGGTCTCCAGGCGCTCCCATGTCAGCTCTGTGTCCTTTTTGATGGGCATCATTCCAGTGTTCTCCAGCTTCTGTGTGTGGGTCTCATCATCTATGCTGGACATGGCACGTACCAGCTTGGCATGGGCGCTGGCTACTGGCCCGTCTGGAGCCCTGCCACAGGGCCGGGCACTCTCCTGCTCCTGGCTGCTGCTTCCCTTGGTGTCCATCTCCACCTCACCCTGGATCTGGGGGGATAAAGGCATTTCATGGAGCACCTTCTCCCTCCCCGACTCCGAGGAGCCCTTGGCATAGAGCATGTCCAGCATAAACTTGGTGTCAGAGGAGATGGTGCTGCAGGAGTCAGTGATGTCAGATCGAGGCAAATGAGACCCTGCAGGGAGAGAGGAAGAAGCTGGAATAATCTGTTTGGAGGGGGCAGGTAGTGCTGGCTCACTGCAGAGTTGGAGTCCTGCTCTGCAGTGAGGTGTGCTCAGATGCCAGCATTTTGAGCAAGGAGGTACCATCTCCTCCAAGGCTCTGTGTGTCACAGATGCAGGGATGGGATGGGGACTGAGGGGCCACTAATCCCCACCCAGGGACCCAGATGAGCTGGGAACACACACCCTGGCAGCACCTACTTATGCTGGGTGGCTCCACCCTGGGATCAGAGGTGCCATGGTCTCTTTCCCATGCAAGAGCAGTAGGATGCTCTAGTGTAGTATCACTGAGGACATCGAGCCGTCCCTTGGCCATGGAAGAGATCTTCTCCTTCTGGGCTGCAGCCAGGTTCTCCAAAAAGCGAGCTCTGCAAGATGGGGTGGATGTTGGCCAAAAGCAAAGCAGGGATGGGGACAATAGGGACAACCAGCAAACCACGCCATGCCACACTGCACAGCCAGTCCCACAGCACAGAAACCCCCTGCGCTGGCCACACCACATTAGGGACACCAAGGATTCAACCTCCTCTGAGCCCTGCAGAGAGAGGTGATGGCCCCACGGCTGTGCCACAGGGTGCTGCTGTCACCAGTTGGTCCCAACAGACCTGGTGCTCACTGCAACCCTCATCCAAAAGCTGCAAAACCCAGGAGGGCACCAAGGCAGAGACCTGAGGGCATGATCCTGCTCCTCATGCCCTGTGTGGCCAGAGCCCAGGTACCTCCAGCCGGGTACCACTCCAAGGAAGCGCATGCCTGGAGACACACGCATGCCTCTACTTACTCAAACTTCTTCAAAATAGGCTTGTCCTCATGCAAGGAGGGGGCCTCCTCCCGCCTGAGGGAAAACAGGGGTTAGCCCCCACTGCTGGCAGTCCCCTGGGGCTCGTGCATCCTGCACACACCCACCTGGCAGCCCTCCAGCATGGAACCCTTGCCCCATGGCCCCAGGGTTCATAGGGAGCCAGGAGAGCCCTGGCAAGTCCCCTCCGGCCCAGGCACCATGTGGCCTCGAGTGCTGGAGAGATGGGACATTGTCCATCACCTGGAGCAGCCTGTGCCACCCCCAGCAAGGACACCTCACCCCAAAGCAGGGATCAGAGCGTGCCACATCCTGTGGGGTGATGGGGGAGGGGGTTGGGGTCCCACAGGTAGGACTTGAAGGGGAGAGGCAAGGGATGGGGGCAGCAAGGTGAGTGCAAGTAACTGCTCCCCCAGAGCATCATAGGATAGGGCAAGGGAGAATTAATAGGACATTAAGCTGAAAGAGAGTAGGTTTAAATTGGATATTCGGAGGAAATTCTTCCCTGTAAGGGTGGTGAGACACTGGCATAGGTTGCCCAGAGAAGCTGTGGATGCCCCATCCCTGTAAGATCAGGCTTTGAGCAATCTAGTGGAAGCATTGGAACTAGATGATTTTTAAGGTCCCTTTCAACCCAAACTATTCCAGGATGTTATGATTCTATGATCATGCTGGGAGGGAGCATGCACGTGCAGAGCCAGGCACTTACCAGACAGGGGCAGTTTGGTGCAGCCTGCAAAAGGAAAGACAGAGAGTGGGCAGAGGAGAGGGCAAGCTTGGGCAGAGAGGAGAATGGGGAGCTGGAGCAGAGCTGTGCATGCCCAAAGGATGCCTTGGAGCCCCTGGCTGGACCCTTTGATACCTGCTGCCCCCTCATACATCTCTCCAGCTCCAGTGCCCTCCCAGACTGTTTCCCCCCAGGGAAAGGCAGAGTGTGCCCTGGGATGGACACACCTCATGCTCCTGGGAGCCCACCCTGCTGCCCTGGGCACCTCCATGCCCCCAGCCCCTCCTGGCTCCTTACTTGTAGACACTGCGCTCTCCTGGGCTCGGGGGCTGCTCCTTCTCAGCTGGGGGGGAGGCCAGGGCCAGCCGCACGCTGGATGTGCTGTTGAAGATGCTGGTGGGACAGGGTCTGGAAGGATTTGACAGGGACTGAGAGCAGGTCCCACAGGACTGCTCTCCACCCTGGCACCAGCAATGGATCCAAGTGCTGCTTATGCGGCATCTCGGTGTCTTCACCATCCCAGGAGCATCCCCACCACAGACCACCTCCAGCTGCACTTACTCTGCTGGGCTGATTGGTGCAGGGATAGGCGGGGTGTCCTCAGCTGGGGGCTCCTTTGGAGTGTCAGGAGACCCCAGCAGTGGCTGGGCATCGGCACTGGGATCCTGGAAGCCGCCCTGGGATCGCCACCCACGCCGGCCCTCATCTGTTCTCCTCCGCTCTTTGCGTCCCCCTGAGGGCGGCTCTTCCACATCATCTTCCAGCTTGAGAGCACTCTGTGGAGGGACCAGGGGCATGGCACCGGGCACAACAGCATCCCTGCCACCCCATGCACTCACCCTCCCTGCTGGAGGCAGGTGGCACATGGCCAGATCCTGCTGGAGCCCTGCTCACCTCGTAGATTGTGAACTGCTGCTTCAAGTCGAGGTCGGTGCCCTTGCTGCCCAGGTACTGCTGCACCACCTGCTCCATGCCCTGCTGCTCCAGACAGTCAGTCACATCATAGAAGGTGTCCTGGTCTGGGAGGGCTGCCAGCGTCTGGGCAGAATCAGAGGGATGCTGCTGGCACTGGGGTGACCCACACTGAGCCCCTGCAGGGTGGCACCACGGGGACACCCCCACAGACCTTGTTGATCAGTGTCATGGTGAACACCAGCAGCTCCGTGTCAGCCCCGTTGCGCTGGTCCAGGATGGCCATTAAGTTGGACCACGGACAGGCACCTGGGAAAAGAGGCATGAACAGGTGACATGCAGGCTGGGAGGGGACACTGTCCCCCAGCAGGGACCTCGCAGGAGGCTGGAGCTGCGCTCACCTCTCGCCTGGTCCACGGCATTGACGGCGCGGATCAGCAGCAAGGCGTTGGGCTCTGTGTACTCCACAAACACCAGGAGCAGCTTCAGGGCCATCTTCACCACCAGGCGATACTGGGACAAGGGATGGCAGCTGGGACAGCAGCAGTGACAGGGGCCTGCCAGCGTGCTGCTGGGGCACTGTGGGGTGGCTGTGCCCATGCCCCAGGACTGGGAGCTTTGCTGTGGGGCCAGGGACCTGCAGCTGTGAGGCTGATGGCTGAGAGGCACTGGGAAGGGACCTGGAGCAGGAGTGTCTTACTCAAGCTCTGTGCCTGGGAATGTGGTCACATCAGGATAGGGAGGTCTGCAGATCCTGGGTGACTTCCAGAAGGCTGGGAGCAGGACCCAACACAAGCAAAGGTACCAGGCCACCAAGCCCAGAGGCAGCGAGTGAAGCACATCCTCTGAGGGATGGTTCAAGGGGACAGCCACAAGCAGGGAAGGGGATGCAGTGGAGGGCACAGGCAGCCCCCCAAGAGCAACAGGCACTCACTGGACATCCTGAGAGCGTGTACAGCCACTGGACAGTCTCATTGTGGTTGATGACACCCAGCATCCCATCCACGAAGAGCATGATCTGGCTCAAGGCTGCAAGGCAGAGAGTGGGCAGGCTGATGCTGCAGCAGGCAGGGGTTGGGAATTTCCATCCCTGCACAGCATCATTGCAGCAAGGGCAATGTCTGGCTGCTGGGAAGGCAGAGCAGCCCTGACAGACTTTATGGCTCACCCGCCCTGAGTGCCAGCCTTCCTCCCTGGGGACAAGCATGGAATCCTGGAATGCCTTGGTTTGGAAGGGACCTTAAAGACCCATTCCAACTCCCCTGCCACAGGCAGGGACACCTTCCATTAGACCAGGTTGCATAAAAGACCCATCCAACCTGGCCTTGAACACTTCCAGGGATGGGGCATCCACAGCTTCTTTACAGAACCTGCTCCAGAGGTGCCCTGTGCCCAAATACCAACCCCGGAGGATGTAATTCTGGTAGTTCTGGTCAGCCTCCGTCCCCACTTTGATCAGGCACGTCAACCCCTCCAGGTTCACAAACTCTGGCACCAGGTCCTTGTCCTCCTGTGGGGAGAAGGCCAAGTGTTACTGCAGTGTGGCAGCCAGCCCTGGGGGAGCCCCTGTCCCCCACCACACCAGCATCCCCTCACCTGGAAGAGCTGCTTCAGGGAGAAGAGGGACCTCCGCAGCTCGGGCCCCCGTGAGTTGTACAGCTTCTCTGGGAGGAAAGGAGAGATGTGGTGTGAGTGGCTCACTGCTCAACTGGGGCTTCCTGGGAAAGCCCCTCATCCTGACTTATCCTGATCCTGATCTCTGTGCCATCACCCCAGCACTGCCCTGGCTGTGGGACACAGTGGCTGGGAGCAGCTGCTCTACCACAACTACACATTTCAGCCCTCCCACTTTCCTATTTCCTTTTTTTTTCTCCCCTCTTTTTCTGACCAGCAATGACACAAATATCCCCTCTGGTTTCCTTTGCAAAACTAAACAGGAACACAGGCAAGAGGTTGAGCTACTTTTAGCCATCCCTCCCTGGGCACAGCCATACCGTGGTTCCAGAGTTCCCAGCAGCCCCAGGGCTTGGGAAAAAAAAAACACAGGATGGGGCTAGGAAAGCCAGTAGTGTGACACAGGTTGCTCAGGGACAGGACTGTCACTGGGGTGGAGACTATGTGCTTATGGGAATGTGCCTGCAGGCAAGAGCCAGTGTGGAGCAGCCAGGGCATTGGGAAGCTGGAAGGCCCCATGAAGACACCAAGGCCATTGGGAGACAGCACTTCCCACATGCAAAAACTGAGTTAGCCACACATCCCAATTTATTTGGGTCAGGCTTACAGCTACAACAAGCCAAAAACAAGATGTCCAAGTAGTCCTCCAGATATGCCCTGTAAAACACAGTGTCCCGGCAGCCTCCTCCACTTGCTTATCAGCTTGTCAGAGCTGGGAGGGAAGGCAGAGCTGCTGGGAGGAAAAGCAGAAGAGCTCAGAGCTCAGACAGAGCCTGGGAACTGCTGGCAAAGAGCACGACCATGACCCTGACCCTGGGCTTCCTGCCCCTTCCTGCATGGTTCAGCTGCAGCCCTGCACAGTCAGCTGATGCCCATCTGGCATCACTCTGCTCAGTGCTTGTTTTCCTCCTGCCAAAGACAAAAAAAAAAGACTTGAGACTCTTGAATATTTTGCAGGACCTCAGAGCAGGCTGCCTGAACCATGGCAGCACTTTCTGCTGCGCAAGAGCCCTTTGTTTATGTCTTCACAGCTATATTTAGAGCTTGCCTGAGTGACCCAGAATAACTGCAGTGGGTGGTGGGCTCCCAGCCCAAGAGGCCAAAGTCCTGATCTCTGAGGATGGAGGGGATTAACCCAGCGGGTACCCCATGAGGACCACATCCCCTGATCTCTGGGAGGGGTTATGGGGTGGAAGCAGCCCTCTCCATCACAAAAACCCTGGCCAGAACTCACTGCAGGGGCCAGGCCTCCCCCATGCAGGGCAGTGGCGCTGCTGGAGCAGGCTGGAGGAGGGAGCAGCCCCGACTCACCAATGATGGCGTGGACTCGGACGGAGAGCTGCGTGCGCAGGATCAGCGTCGGCCGGCGCCCCTTCCTGAGGTGAGGGAAAATGTGCTGTGAATGCTGCAGAGGGACCACCCCAGCCCTGGCTCCTTTCCCATGGTGTACACACACATGTGGGTCCCTGTGTCACCACAGGGCTCCGGTACCCCGTGTGCCCTACCTGACCTCCTCATAGAAACCCTCCAGATCATCCTTCTGTTCCAGCAGGGATAAGTCAAGGTCCAGGTAGTGTCCAGAGGGTGAGATCTGCAGCGTGCAGTCCTCCAGCTGGGGATGCAGACAGCAAGGCTGAGTGCCCACGCCCAACACAGCCCTACAGGCTCCCAGAGCATTCCCAGGTCACCCTCCCACCCACACCAAACTCAGCTGGCAGACACATCCTGCAGTGGGGTGGCATGTCCCACCTGTCCCCAGCCACTGGCTCTGCAGGGAGATGTCCCAGCACCTTCTGCCTCAGCCTGGTGCTGATTGTGGAGAAACATGGAGCCCCAGGCAGGAAAAGGCTGAGTGAGGGCGGTCCTGCCAGCACTGAGCTCCTTGGCAATCCCTGGGTGGGAACCATGGCAAGAGGCTGATTGGCTCCCTGGGGCTCCCCTTAGTCAGCAGGGGCTCAGCTGGGGCAGGATCCATCTCCTCCCAGGACTGGCAAATTGCCCCTGCCTGCAGGGACTGGGTCTGAGGGAACTGTTGGGCACCCAGCCTAGGCAGGGACCCCCCAAAGCAGTGCAAATCCTTGGGATGTGCCATGGCTGACACACCCTCTGACTCAGCCCAGAGCCACGTGGCGTCTTCCATCAGAATTTGGATAAGCACAGCCCTGAGACAAGGCTGGGGCAAGGGGCACCTTCCCAGAAAATCCATGCACAGCACCCATGGTGCACAGCACCCACAAAGTCCTTGAGGTACCCTGGGGCCAGCAGCACCCCACAGCACCCAGCCAGGTCTTCTGGGACATGGCCATTCACCCTCAAGGCATGAGCAGAAGCAGAGGGAGGGCAGTGCCAGCACCCTGCACATCTGGATCTGTTCCTAAAGCACTTGCAACTCCCCTGCCCCACCCTCTCCCTGCTCAACCCATCTCCAGGGAACACATCTGCAGGGCAGGAACTGAGGACTGGGGATAAAACCCCATTATTAAAGCTACTCTTGTGCAAACAAGAGCAAGCAGCAATAGGGGAGAGAAGTGGGGATCCATCAGCCATCTAAAACCCCACCTCAGTTTCAACCCCAAATTGCAAAAGCTCCAAGCACAGTGCTGTGGCTGAGGAGCTCAGATGGGAACAGTCACAGCTTCTCTGCCTTTCCCATCAATGCCTTTCCCCACTGTGGCCCTGGAGATCCCACTGCAATACTGGGTATGGCTCCTGTGTCTCACTGGGATTCCTTTCCATGACATTCCCATCTCCTTGCATTGATTGTGCCCAATCCCAGCACTGGGCACAAGCTCACACATATGAATTCACGGTGGGTGTGGCTTTAATACCATAGGGTGAAGTCAAATGACACATGAATTGAAGTCATTAACTGGGCAATTTGGCAGGGCACTGTTGTTGGGTTGGACATTGCTGGCCACGCCAGCCAGCCATGGCAATGTGCAGCAAACACAGGCTTGGCAAACACAGCACCTGGCACTGGGCAGGCACTCCTGGCTGCCAGCTCTGCCTTCACAGCGTGAGTCCCTCACACTGACCCCACACAGGGTTTGCTCACTGGGGAATGCTTCAGTTCCTCCCCTGGGACAGGCTGTCCTGAATCCCTGCATCAACCTGGCCACCCCTGCATCCACCCAGCCAATTCCTTCATACTTCTGGGCATTCTCCCTATCTCTGATTCCTCCTGGCCACCCCTGCATCCACCCAGGCACTCTAAGTCAGCAAAGAGCAACCCACCCCAGTACAAAGGCCTTGCCTTCTCTGGGCTGCCACAGCCCCAGCAAGCCAGAGTTAACATCCCCAGCTCCTCCGGGGCTGCTGACATGTCCCAGCTGTGGGGGGAGCCCCTGGGACCTGACCCCGTGTATTTCCCATGTGAGCTTGGCAACGTTTCCCACTAGAGATGCTCCAAACCCTGGGCCCTGGCTTGGCTGTGGCCTCCCTGGGGATGGGGAGAAGCCATCCCAGGCTCCTGCAGCTCTGCCAAAAATCCTGGGCAGCACTTCCACACCAGGGAGCAGCAGCTGCCCCAGGGCCAGGGGTTATTCAGACAGGGGGTTTATACCCTGTAGGATCAAGCTGAGGTCTCAGTGTCATGGTGCTGGGGACAGCAAGTTGGGGTCACAGGTTACTGACAGCTCCCAGTGCAGGGTGGCTCTGATTCATCCGTCTCCTGCCTGGTAAACCATTACAAAATGAGCCGGACTTTGAGGGCAATGGGGATTGAGGGCAAAGCAGAGCTGGGAGAGGAGAGTGTCCCACGCTCACACATCCAGCCCGTGGCTCCTGGGAGTCCCAGCCACCCTGCAGCAGGATGGATGTCCTTCACCCATTCACAGGGAGGTTCTGGGGTCTTGCTGAGGTCTGATGCTCGTGCCAGCCCTGATGTGGGACAAGGACCCACAACCCTGAAAAAGATTCTGTCTGTGTTGAATGTCCCATCCCTGGAAGTGTTCGAGGCCAGGCTGGACGGGACTTGGAACAAGAGGTCTGATGGAAGGTGTTCTTGCCCATGGCAGTGGAGTGGAACAAGGATGATCCCTTTAAGGTCCCTTCAAATCCAAATCATTCCAGGATTCAGTGGGGGTGTGTGATGGAAACCTCCTCACCTCCAATATGGAGACAGCATCCATGCACAGATGAACTCACACTCCCCACCACAGCATAACATTTTCCTGCTCACCCCTATCACAGCATCCCCACACGCTCCAAGGCCAGGCAACAAATATCCTCTTTATCTGTCAGCAAAGGAAACACTTTTACCACTTTTACCCCCTTTCTAACACTTTCTTTTTGCAGTAACCACAATTTCTCAGCATTGCTGCAGCTCTTCTAGAAAGACTGTGGGGAAAGTACAGGCAAAATTATTTAAACATAGTAGGCAGCAGTTAAACACAAGGCACTGGCAGTTCAGAAAGCACTGGCATCACCAGCTGCTGCTCTTCCTCCCAAAACACACAGGGCTGATGGTTTGTAGAGTTACACCAGCCACAGGACTCACCTCAACCCTAACCTCAAGCCCAAGCCCAACCCCAGCCAAGCACATTCACCACAGTTTAGCTGCAGGGTTAGGAGGGGTGTCCTTTGCCAGGGCACTCAGGTATACTTGTCCACTCCTGCATGATGGATGGCAGCAAGTGGATGAGAACACTGCCACTGCCTTGTCATGGGGGCAGGAGGGATCTCTGGAGGTCACCCAGAGCTGGCCCAGGAGTGCCAACTTGCTTCCCTCTGGAAGCTCCTCCAGCTGGGCTCATTGCTCATTAACAGATCTCCTGCTGTTTACCAACAGACCTGTGGCAGTGGGAGGAGCCCAGTGCCAGGCAGCAGTTGGTGTCCTGGAAAAGCCACGGCACGATTGCCTGGCTGCAGTTCCCTTCCTGGGATCCATGCAGGGATGGTGTTGGGAGCTGGGGAGTGCTGGGGGCTGCTGAGCACCAACACTCGGTGCTGCTGACCCCTCCTCACTGCTTTCCTACCATCCAGGGGTGAAGTGGGGCACAGACCGTCACCAAAGCCCTCCTCCAGCCTGTTAGGAAACAGAGGGCAGCAGGGCTGTGGGATGGGGATTGCTCACTTCACACACAGAGATTGCCCCACCGGCACCTCTATTGAGTACAAGAGCTCTCAGCAAGTTTATGGCACCGAGGCCAGCGAACTGTTTGCTCTTCCCAGATTTCCGGGGGAGGAAGGAGAATGCAAAGCTCTAGCCTGATGGGTTTTGCAATTGTTTGGAAAAATCCCCAGATCGAGAGGTGAGATAGTGCTCTAGGGAGCCGCAGGGGCATTTGGGGACTTAAAGGACAGCCAAAAAAACCTGCCCTGTCAAAACCTGCCTGCAGAGGTTCAGAGAATGGCCACGCCCTGCCCAAGCATCACCCAAGGGTACTAAAAAAAATGCTGGAAAGCGGAGAAGATAGTATCAGCCTGGAGGCAAACAATGCAGCAGCAGCAAACAAAGCAGGAAGGTATTTCCAAGCACAAACACACTTCCCGGAGAGCATGAAAAAGCCATCAGTGACAGGTCCTGTTCAGGGAGAGGAAGCACCAAGGGTGTCATGGGGCAGGACAGGCTATTCAAGGCAGTGATGCTTGCACCAGAAACCTCTTGCTCATCATCTCTAAGCTGTTCCCAGCACAGGGAGCTGCTTAGCCGGGCTCAGCTGCTCTCCCAAGGCAGCTCATCCCCTGGGTGCCTGCAGCTCAATCTTCGTCCAACTATGAGGGTACCATAGCCCAGCTCCCTCCTGGCTGCTGCACCCTCTTCCAGTGCTCTGCAGGTCCAGGCATGCTGCCCAGCAGGACAAACCTGGCACCAGGCATTCCCAGTTGAACTTTTTTACAGCCAGTTCCTTGGGAAAAATCTGACTGTTCATTTACTAATTTTAGGGCAGTGACTAATGGAGCTGAGTGCTACCTGGCACAAAAGGCACCAGGGGAGGCTTTGGCTGGTCATGCCAGGGGAACGACATCTGCATGGCTCCAAGGGTGCCAGCTCTGAATTTCAACTGAGCTGGGTGCCTTGGGAGACTGACCTCACTCCACAGGCTGTAAATCCCAGTGCAGGAGGCTCCCAATGAGCACATTTGCTTGTGCAAACCCCAGCCAGCATCCCAGCTTGTCAGGTGGGACATTCTGCAGCCCTTGCTGCCTCAGAGAGCGCTGTGTGGTAAAGGCAGCATGGTTTATAACCTATATAATCCAGAAATCTGGTTTATAAGCCCAGAACAGGATCCAGGGAGTTCACCTGCGATTTCACCAAAGGTCGTGGGATGATAGAGGGAAACTACAGGAAAAAATATCCAGAGCTTGGATTAGATAGAGAGCAGAGCCTGAAATCGCAGGATCAACACCCTTTTGCTGGGCACAGGACCTTGCAGCGCTGCCGCCCTCGGGAACGCAGTGTCCAGTGTCCCCTCCCCCTGCCACTGCCCCTGCCACCATGGCAGCGCTCCGGGCTGGCGATCCCGTTACAGCCAGCTCCTGCCCAGGGAGCACAGCACACGCATGAAATTTGAGTTTGCTCCATTCGTCATGTCTCCAAGCTGTTTGTTCCCAAACAAACTCCCTTTAGTCACCGCCTAAAAATCCCATGACGGCGACATGAGACGCTGCTTCTTTGATCCAAGAAAAATGAAAAGGGGAATAAACGGGAGTTTTTTTTTTTTTTTTTTGGTGCAGGCAAAGGTCTCAAAGTGATCCCCTCTCCCCTGGAAGGCCAGCAAGCTCAGTGTCGGGCACAGCGAGCTGAATTTCCCTCTCCTGCTGCTCCATCTCTCCGCTCTAGCTCTGAGCAGAGCTCCCCCCAGCCAGCGGGGGCTCCTGCCTCCCTTCCCTGCACTCCTGTGGTGCTGCAAGACCGAGATGCTCAGCTATTGTCGAACTCTGCTGGGTCCCACGTCCCTGAGGAAGAAAACAAGCCGGTCCCCATCCTGAGAAGGATGCTCCGAGAGCATCACCTCCACAGGAGACAGGCAGGGAGGATGCCGTGTCTCCCGTGTCTCCTCCACTTCCCAGCCCGAGCCAGACTTGAGGACACACAAACAAGACACGGTGCCTCGCTTCACATTCGGCCTCCTGCCTTCCTCCCAGCTGAAGGAAATTGCTCAGTGTGCATTTCCGTACTGCTCTCCGCTGACAAAGCTGCCGCCGGAGCGGTGAGATGAGGGGCTGGCTGCCCTCCGCCCCCACCATCACCGCCCCACGCTCCAGGTGCCGCAGCGAGAACCAGCACGGGAAGGGTCCCAGGCGGAGCCGGTGCGCTCCGCTCCCGGTTCCCGGCGTGGAAGTGCGAGGCCGGCGGGGAACACGCTGCCTCAGCCCCGACCACATGGGCATGGACGCCTGCCCTCATCCTGCTTCCCCCTGCCAGGGTTCCTGCATGCTCTGAGCAGCACATCCTCTTCCTCCCGCCGACTCATTGGGGCCGGCCGAGGCTGGCATCTCCCACAGGAGCTCATAAACCCCGCCGTGACTCACACCGGCAGCGCTGCCGGGGACACCCCGTCCGATCCCTCGCCCCCCGGTCCCCTCCAGCCAGCCATCCCCACCCCGAGCCCCGCACGGTGCCTTCCCCGCCGTCCCCGTCCCTGCTCACCGGCAGCGGGGCCCCGACCAGGCGGTGCAGCGCGGGCAGCTGCGCCCCCAGGGCCAGCGCCTCCTCCACGGCGTAAACCGGGGCTCGTCGGGGCTCCGGGAAGCTGCCGAAGGCGAAGGGATCCGCGTCCTCCAGGTACTGCACCCGGCATGGCACCGTCGCCTCCGCCGCCTCCACCAGCGCCATGGCCCCGCCGCCGCCGCGGCCCCGTGCACACCCGGGGCGGAACGGGTTCGGCCCGGCCCCTCCGCCCTCCCCGTCCCGGGAGCGGCCGCTCCGTGCTGGTACTCGGCGTTCGGCGCGCCCTCCCGTGGGTCATCCGGGAAGGATGCTCCGGGCACCGGGATGCTCCGGGCTCTGGGGGGCTCCACTGGAACGCTCTGGCACCAGGGTGCTCCAGGATGGATGGTTCGGGCTCTGGGGGGCTCCACTGGAACGGGCTCTGGGGGGCTCCACTGGAACGCTCTGGCACCAGAGTGCTCGAGGATGGATGGTTCGGGCTCTGGAGGGCTCCACTGGAACGCTCTGGCATCAGGAGTGTCCAGGATGGATGCTCCACGCTCTGGGGGCCTCCGTCAGGGCCCCGGTATCCAGGATCTCCAGACCCCAGGTTGCTCTGGCGTTAGGGGTGCTCCAGCCCCTGTGGGGCATCATTGAGATGCTCCAGGCTGCTCCAGGGGACCAGGTGGGTCGGGTCACCCCAGGTGAACAGCAGCACAGATGGGCAGCTGGGCTGCATCTCCCCTTCCTGGAGCAGGGGGGAAGCAGCACAGGATGAGCTTCCTGCATCCAGGGGTGTTGTGGTGCCACTCTGGAAGTGGGGCATACTGAGCTCAAACTGCCAAGCAAAGCTTGTGTAAAACCCATTTTACTTTCTTTTTGACAGATTACCTGGACAATGACAATGATCAGATGTGATGGAGTGGTGGGCAGGGAGCTTTCCCCTTGCTCCTGCCTCCAGCCTGCGTTCCCCAGCCATCGGCTCCTGCTGGCAAACATTTGCAGCACATTTGTACCCAGGCAGAGAGATGAGAGAAGGTGATGCCACCGAGGCTCTCAGGGGAGTGTCCTGTGGCCCATTCCTACCTGGCCAGAGGGCTCAGGCTGGCACTCAGCACCTGAGAGTGCCCATGCCACAGGCACTACCAGCCAGAGGTCTCACTCTGGCTAAGGTGTCCTGTCCTGTCCTGCAGGGGCACAGCTCAGAGCTGGCTCTACATGGAGCACTCTGCCAGTGTCCCTTCTTGCCCCCTGCCCAGCATCCCACCTCTCTGGGCTGCTTGGGCACAGCTCACTGCCCACCCAGGACATGGAGTGTGAATCTCCTGGATTGGGAGCCTCAGGGATGGGGGATGGGAGATGGGGCCTCTCCCAGGCGTGGTGGATGGCCTAATCAGCAAGCAGGAGATTTTAGGTGTATCTGAGAGGGGCTGAGGAGGGAAAGGGGAGACAGAATTTTGGGGGCCCCCCATGGGTGTTCCCGGGCTGGTGCTCAGGCAGCATCTGGGGCAGGGGTGGATGGTTTCAGCTGGGAAGGGGCCGGCTGGGAGGAGGGAGGGGAATTTGGTGGGTGCGTGAGGACTAAGCCAGGCTGGGGAGACTCAGACAAAGCAGAGGCACGGGGGGACTAGAGCACGGGGGACCAGGGCGATGCAGGTGGCACCGGGACAGTTGCAGAGAGGACTGAGAGGGGACTCGCATGGGGCAGGGGGCTCCAGGAGTGAGCAGATGAGCTGGGTTGGAGGCGGATGTAAGGGGTGAGTAGTGGTGTGCTGGGCTCCGGGGCGGGCGCTAAGGCCCGGGGCCGTACCGGGGTGCCGAGGTGCGGGGCGGGCCGGTGCCGCTCGGGGCGGGGCCCGTGGCGTGGGGCCCGGGGGCCGTCCCGGCGCATCCCCACGTGCGCGTGACGCGGGCTGGGGCCGGGACCGGGGCCGCGGCGGAGCGGAGCGGCGGGAGCGGCGGGGCCATGCAGCCCCCGGCGGCCTCCCCCGGCCCCGCCGCCCCGGCGGGAGCCGAGCTGCTGCGCTGGCAGTGGCGGGAGGTGCAGGCGCCCTGCCTGGTGGCCGCCTGGATCCTGGTAGCTAGCCTGGCCAAGATCGGTGAGTGTCCCCGCGTCCCCACCCGCTCCGGTGCCCCGGGAGCAGACGTGCCCACCCCCGAGCGGGCAGGGGGGATGCGGCATCCCCGGCGGGCGCGGGGGCACCCGGGACGAGCGGTGTCACCGCACGCCGGGACACGGGTCATGGGGACAAACCCGGCTGGTCACCGCTCCCGGCTGGATTGCGGAGGTCGCGGACCACGCCACATCCTCCGTGCCCTGCCGTGGGATGATGCGCGGCGGCGGGGTTAAGGCACCACCCGAAGGAAAGGGTGGGGGCCCGGGCTGTTTTTTCCTGCGAGGGATGGATGGATAGATGGGTGGGCACAGAGGATGGAGGGTTCATGAGAAGAGAAGCCCCAAAGGATGTCCCGTGTTCCCAAGCGCTGGCACAGCACCTGCCGCTGGCAGGTCTGGAAGCCATTGTTCCCGCACAGCCCCGGGAAAGGCTCGGTGGGGCCGGTGCGGGCAGGATGTGCCCCATGGGCCTGGGGAGGGCAGGTGCCTGCAGTCTCCTCCAGTGGGTCACTCCGGATTGGGCTGGCCTCGGACTCTTGGGCTCCCCAGCACAGAACCACGGAGCTGGGGGAGGCTCTGCTGTGAAAGGCTGTGTGGGAAGGCACAATGAGGATCTGTGTGAGCTGTGCAGGGCTGGGCTGCGCACCAGCATCCGGGGTGCTGGGGAAGGGACACCCGCGCGTGGGTGCCAGGCAGGGGTACCCAGAGGGCTGGTCCCCCACAGTGCCCCTGCCTGCTGTGCTGGGCCCTGGGGATGAGATCGTGACCTTGAGCCAGGTTCTCTCCTTAGAGACCCCATTGTGGGCACAGCTCCGGTGGTGGGGGCACAGATACTCTCTTAATTTCAAGTTGGATCAAGAAATGTGGGTTCAGAGTTTGGCAGGGGAATCTCTGATGAGCCAGGGATGTGCAGCAGCACTCGAGACACAGGAGACAGCTACAGCTGTGACCACCAGCTGGCCTCTTCCTGTCCCAGCATCACTGTGGATCTTCCGTTCCTCTCCTTCCTTGCCTTCTTGCAAGAGAGACCTAAAGCCTCGCGAGGAATGAATTGAAAGGTATCATGAGTTTAAAAATACAGCACTGTGCTGTAGCTGTGCCACCTCCAGCTGCCGAGTGCGTCCCTCCTACCTGCAGAAGATCAGAGAGAAAATTCCTTTCCCTGGCTGTTATTTTCTTCTCTCCAACCTCTCCCCAGAGCTGCTCCCTGTGCAGGTTTCCATTGACGTGCTCCCCTCAACTACCCTGATTTTGTGCAGGGGGGCCTGAGTTGAGATCATTCCCAAATCCCCACTTTCTTCCAGGCCTGAGGCACATGGCCGCTCTCCTTCTCTGTCTGTCAGACACAGCCCTGATGTTTTTGAGCTGCCAGGTTTATGTATCCAGTGGGTCCAATGGGTCTTCAGAGCCTGGAGCTGATAGCGACACCCAGACCTGGGGCAGCACCTGGAGGCAGCACCCTGCCATGGGTGTCCCCAGAGATGGCACCTGCCCTCCCCAGGGTGCACAGGAGTCCAGAGGAGATGAAGCAGGGGTGAAGGATTTTGGGGAGCAGAGAGGGCAGTGCCAGCTGTGCACGCTGGGCGCAGGCTGGTGCAGAGGATCCGCTGCGGTTGCGGTGCTGGGCTGCCAGCTCACAGCCCTGTGACTGGAGGGGAGGAAGCGGCCCCACGCCTGGGTGATGGGGAAATGACACTGTGGGCTCTGTTCTCAGAGGCAGTCACGATGCTGGGGTGACCCAAGCCAGCAAACACCCGGGGCAGGGAAAAACTGGCTTGGGTGTTGCCTTCCTGCACAGCGAGGCATCATCCGGGCTTTGCTGCCTTTTCCATCCACAGTCAGAGCACAGGATGGGGAGCACAGAGGTGATGAGCATTGTCCCAGACATTCTCCTTACACATAGCTGCCCCACAGGCAGGAGTTTGCCAGCAGAGAGATGTTTTTCTATTCAGCACCATTGCAACCATCTCTCCTCACACCATCACCTGTGCCCCCAGCTGCTCATGTCTTGGTTTAAGTGTTCTGCCATTTCCCAAGCTCTGGAAGAGCAGAGGAGGTTTTGGCCCTGAGTTGTGTCAATGGCAAATGCTTCATTATGTATGCCTGAGTATGGATTATGTCTCTGAAGTTAATTCACATGTGGCTAAGTTACTGTTGCTGTGGGAACCTTTAGTGCTGAAATCCTTGACTAGTGTGTATAAAATTAGAGCTTGTTCAGTCTGTCCCCACTGGCTGCTCTCTGTGACACATGGGAGCTCATGTGCTGCCATTTCCTGGGGAGGCTGGCAGCTCTCCCCATCAGCCAGCAGATTTTTGGACAAGCATGATCTTTCCCATTGATGCTTCTCCTTTATTTGACCAAGTTTCTGGCTTGGTGAAATCAATCATAGAATAGCTTGAGTTGGAAGGGACTTTAGAGATTATCTTTTTCCAACTACTCTTCCATGGGCAGTGACACCTTCCATTAGATCAAGTTGCTGGAAGCCCCATCCAACCTGGCCTTGAACACTCCCAGGATGGGTGACAGCCAGGACTCCTGTCCCCACAGCATCCCTGCACGCTCTCCTGGGTGCCCCAGCCTGCCAGGACAGCTCCACAGCACGAGGAATGCAGCTGGGTTGCCGAAGCAGAGAGAGGGACCCTGGCAATGTTCCTGAGAATGCAGAAAGGGGCTGGACGCCTCGTTCCCTTCTTGAAAACTTCAGAGCTTTGTTCCCGTGGGTGGGAAGCGGCTTCACAGCCTGCGGCAGGCGCTGAGCGAGCGCCATCCGTCCATGGTGCCGGCAGCTTGTGCGGGGTGAGCGGGGCTCTGCAGTCACTTGTGTGGTCATTTAGCAGGAATTTGGCCTGGATGAAGCCCAGCCAGCTTTTCCTCAGGCTGTGGGTCTGCTTGGAGGGCTGTAGTGTCCATGTCACCACATCTCCAGGGCTGTATTGCAGCCCACAGCAGTGAGCAGAGGTGGCTGGGGCTGAGGGGGTGCCCCAGGCTCTGGGGTGTTCAGTGGCAGAGCCACGGGAGAGCCTTGGCCTGGGTGCTCTTTCCTGTTGAGGTGCCTGAGGTGGAGCTGCAGATCACGCTGCCCCTGCGCTCACTGCTCTGCCCCTGCTGGCTGCAGCAGTGCTCCTGCTGTATTATGGCAAGGAGCCAGTGCTGGGGCATGGATGGAGTTTGCTGTGCCAAGCAGCAACCTCTTGAGGTCCTCAACTAAAGGAAAAGTGGTCCTTAGCCTGCACGTTGGGTGGTGGGTTCAAAGATGTCTCTGGCTGTGAATCAGATCTTTGTCATTCAATTATCTCCTCTAATTCAGAGCTCAGCTGTGGTGAAGGAAAGTAAATCACCTAAGAGGTGCTGAGAAAGGAGAAAGGAAGAACATGAGGAGGCCACAACCTCAGTTCTCTGGCTGTCCACATCTCAGGGACACTGGGACCTGTCCCAGAAGGATAGATCAGGACCAGGACAGGTTCAGAGGAGAATGACAAGGGCATAGACACATGGAAACCTGCTGATGAAGTACTGCCTGTTCCTGGGCTCCTCTCCAGGTGTATGCCACTGGAGACAGCACCCTGGGCTAGGCAGACCTTATGGTCTGTCCATTGGGGTTCCAAAGGAGAGAAGCAGCTGAGTGACCCGGGTTGGTGCATGACCATAGCACAACTTTCCTTCTGGAGGGGCAGCTTGGCACAAGCAATGGGCAGCTTTAGTGCAGCTAAAGGGCTTTAGGGACTGGGTTTTGGGGTTGGCAGCAGGGCTGGGCTTGCAGCCAAGTGATGGCTCAGAGCCTACCCTGATGCCCCTTGTACCTGCTGGGTGCACAAGGACAGAGGTGGCTCTCGAAGTGCCCAGAGGAACCCACTGCCCCGGAGATTTCTTCATCTGATGGTCAAGTCATGCAACAGAGCTGGGCTGGATGTCACAACTGATGGCAGAACCTGGTGACGGGGGGGACAAAATAACTGTGACCCTGAAGAGCTTTTCCCCAAGCAAGGCCCTTTTGGAGGGGCACCTTGTACTAGTGAGGAGAAACCCCCAGGGCTGGGTTTGCCTGCCTGGAAGCTGGACTGATTTGGGATTACACAGGACACCCTGATGTGGGGGCCAAGGGTTCCTGGAGGAATGAATTCCCTGTGCTGGCTGGCATGGCACCTTGCTGGCTGGTGCCTGAGCACAGGCTCACTGCCACATTACTGCTGGATGAACACCAGGGCATCCTCTGTTTGCTTTAGAAAATACATCCTGTTCCACGGCAGCTTAAGATTTGGCCCAAACCTTGCATGGAATAAACTGATTATTCCAAGCATCTCTAAATCTGCAGCTCCCAAGTGCCTGTGCTTTTGCATGCAGGTAGGTTAGCTGGTGCTGGGGGAGGTTGTGCTCAAGCATGGCTTGTGCTGCAGTGGTTTGCATGCTGCTCTGGCTGCTTGCTCAGACGGATGCAAACAAGGTCATCCCGTCACCAGGGCTGAGCATCCTTGTCTCTGAGTGGGGTGACATGTCCCGGTGTACCAGGATTTCTTCACTTGAACAGCAGCCAGCAGTGCTCGTGACACTGTGAACGTGCTCCTGCCTGCTTTAAACCTTTAAGTGCAGACACCAGAAGCCAAGAAAAGTAAGATGCCTGGCTGATTGGCTTATTGGCTGAGAGGCAGAGGGAAATCCTAAAGAGTCAGGGACCTGAAATCCTGACCTGGGTGGTAGCTGGTAGGTTTTTGTGCACATGTGGCCATGAAGCAGCCTTTCCATAGGTGCTCCCTTGTTCTTCTCCCATCCATCATGCATCACCCAACCCTTCTGTGAATCTTGTGGATTTGGGATGCTCTGTCTGTGTGCCTGTTTGGCTGATGCTCTCATTCTTCTTTTTCTTCTAGTTTTCCACCTGTCAAGGAAGGTGACATCTGTTGTCCCAGAGAGCTGCCTTCTCATCCTGCTGGGGCTGGGCCTGGGGGGCATCGTGTTGGCCGTGGCAAAGAAAGCTGAGTACCAGCTGGAGCCCAACATGTTCTTCCTCTTCCTTCTGCCCCCCATTGTCCTGGACTCGGGGTACTTCATGCCCAGCCGGCTGTTCTTTGACAACATTGGTGCCATCCTCACCTACGCAGTGGTGGGCACGCTCTGGAACTCCTTCGCCACTGGCACCGCACTCTGGGGGCTGCACCGCGCCGGGCTCATGGGTGGGTCTGCAGGGCTGCCCAGCTCAGACCACGTCCCCAAAAAATAGGGTGGCAGTGCACAGCAACCCCAATTTCATAGCCCACTGCCTCTCCCTGCTGTGGATTCCTAGGAATTGCAGCACGAGCAGGGTCCTGACACCCTGGGCATGGTGCTCTGGCAGGACGGTCAAGCGTGCAGGGCAGACGGGCCCTGCTTGGCACTGGGCTGACTCATGTCTTTGCTATTTTTGTCTGCTGACCTTGGCTAGCATTGCTGGCTCGCTGCCATGTTCCCTGTCCTTGGCTGGAGCCACTGGCCCTGCCTGGCCTGGGCTGTGTTTTGAGCTCTGCTGAGCCCTGAGGAGCCCTTGATGCCTGGATCGAGGTGGGGCTGCTGAGCCTCCTTTGGTGGTGCCTGCTGGAGGAGCAGTGATGCACCTGGGTGCCAACAGGGATATCCCTCATGCTCCTCTCATGTTGCAGCAAAAAGGCACCAAGTCCCACTTTCCCAGGGCATCCTGGAGGTCTGGGAACACTTTTGGGCTCATCCCATTGCACTCCCAGTTGAGATGCTGCAGTCAAGTCACTGGGATCAGATGAGGGACAGGCTTGTTTCCATCTGGTGAGAGGGGCTCTGGGGTGGCTGGTTTGCCTGACCTTGGTCCTTCTGTCCTAACAGATCCAGGTATTGAAGCTGGGCTGATGGATTTCCTGCTCTTTGGCAGCCTGATTTCAGCTGTGGACCCTGTGGCAGTCCTGGCTGTCTTTGAGGAGGTCCATGTTAATGAGACCCTCTTCATCATTGTGTTTGGCGAGTCTCTCCTGAATGATGCTGTCACCGTGGTGAGTTGCAGCCTGGGGGACTCTAAGGTTGAGCCCGACATGCCCAAGGTGCTGGAATTCCCCAGGATGGGCAGAGGATGCAGGTGACGTCCCTGAGCTGGGGGCAGACCCATGCCATGCTCTCTTGGCCTTTCCTCTCTCCTGGCCCTGAGAGGCTTTGCTGAAATGAGCTGTTACCTGACAGGTTTGGGGTGGAAAATGCCTCTTCCACAGGACCCTTCCTGCCCCTCTCAAGGCAGGGCAATGCCCTGTGGTTCTCAAGGGATTTGCCTTGCCTGCAGGTGCTGTACAAGGTCTTCAACTCTTTTGTGGAGCTGGGCCCAGCGCACATCCACGCCACAGACTA
Source organism: Zonotrichia albicollis (assembly GCF_047830755.1). Classification (NCBI taxonomy): domain Eukaryota; kingdom Metazoa; phylum Chordata; class Aves; order Passeriformes; family Passerellidae; genus Zonotrichia; species Zonotrichia albicollis. The sequence goes on along the minus strand of NC_133831.1, from coordinate 7,610,947 downwards.
TGTGAAGGGGGTAGGTGAGTAATGGCCACACCAGCCCCTCCACCTCCTCCTCTGTTGTGGAAGTGGAGGGGAGCAAGCACAGGAGCTGTTGTCCTGTGGGGTGGGCACTCAGCATCACAGCTCTGTCACCTCTGTGTGTCACATGCTGGCCATCAGCATAGAACTGCAGAACTGTGTGGGCTGGAAGGAACCTTAAAGACCACCTTGTTCCAGCCCCCCCTGCCATGAGCAGGGACACCTTCCAGTAGACCAGGTTGCTCAGAGCTCCCCAGCCCGGCCTTGAACACTTCCAGGGATGGGACAGCCAGTCTGTGCCAGGGCCTCACCACCGTCACAGGGAAGAATTTCTTCCTAATACCCAATTCTAATCCTACCCTCTGTCAGTTTGAAGGCATTCCCCCTGGTCTTGTTATTCCATGCCCATGTCAAAAGTCCCTCTCCAGCTGTTTTGGAGTACTCTTCAGCTACTGGAAGGGCTTCTGAGGTCTTCTCCAGGCTGAACAGCCCCAACATCAGCCCCAATTCTATCAGCCTGCCCCACAGCAAAGGTGCTCCAGGGGGTGCTTTGGGACCATCCAAGGCTTTGTGCTCCATAGGATGCTTTGGAGGGGACCTGGGTGGGAGCATGGTGCTTGGCCAGTCCATCATGGCACAGCTGAAGGGGCACAGGAGCTGGGTCTATTTCCTTTTGGTTCACATGAGACTTCTCCTCCCTCCAGCCTCCTTCTTCCTGGTGAGCCTGGGGGGCACAGCCGTGGGGCTGCTCTTTGCCTTCCTGCTGGCCCTGATCACGCGGTTCACCAAGCGCGTGCGCATCATCGAGCCGCTCTTTGTCTTCCTGCTGGCCTACGTGGCGTACCTGGCTGCCGAGATGGTCTCGCTCTCCGCCATCCTGGCGTGAGTACTGCCTGGGGGAGCCCGGGAATTGGGGCTGCCGTGCTGAGCAGCAAGAGGCAGTGAGTAGACCCACTCCTCCTCCTGCCATAGGGCCATGCCATCTCCTCCTGCCCCTCTGCAGAGTCACCTTCTGTGGGATCTGCTGCAAGAAGTACGTGGAAGCCAACATCTCCCAGAAATCCCGCACCACAGTCAAGTACACCATGAAGACACTGGCCAGCAGCTCAGAGACCATCATCTTCATGTTTCTGGGCATCTCGGCCGTGGACACCTCCAAGTGGACGTGGGACACAGCACTGGTGCTGGGCACCCTGTTCTTTATCCTGCTCTTCAGAGCCGTGGGTCAGTCTGTCCTGCTGTGCATATGGCTGGTAGCACACAGCCCTTTTCATGCCAAAAAGGGATCTTGCCCAGGAAAGGGTGGGGCACAAGGCCAGCCATGAATCCTGGCTGGGATTTTGTGCTGTGCTGCTGGAGCAGGCAGGGTTCTCCCAGCATTCCAGGCTCTCCTCCTCCTTCTTCCCCAGGTGTTGTTCTCCAAACGTACGTGCTCAACCGCTTCCGCCTCATCCCCCTGGACAGGATCGACCAGGTGGTCATGTCATATGGTGGCCTCCGTGGGGCCGTGGCCTTCGCCCTGGTCATCCTGCTGGACAGGGAAAAGGTGAAAGCCAAGGACTACTTTGTGGCAACGACCATCGTGGTGGTGTTCTTCACCGTCATCGTGCAGGTGAGGATGGGCACTGTGCCCTCCTCCAGTGCTGCTTTCTTGCCCCAGAACTGGCTCGGGGACATGTGCTTTGGGAAAGTATCTTTTCTCAAGTGACCTTTGGTCCTCGGTGCTTTCTGGCACCCTATCCATCAGCAGGTGGGCAGGACCACTATGGGGACTGTTGTGATGGTGGGGCCATGGCCCATCTTCTTTTCCCACTGCGTTTTGTTCTGGGACTGGCTCCAGAAGCTCCAAGAGTGCATGCCTGTCCAGGCTGCTCTCTTTACAAAGCTGCTGATGGGCCCCAGCTCTGTCATTCAGTGCCCTGGGAAGGGAAGCCACAGGGAGGATGAAAATTAGTCTAGGGGAAGAATGATTGGGGGTGCACACCATGGCACAGGGGTCAGGTTGACAGGGGCATGCATGGCTGGCACAGCCACTGTCCCCAGTCACTTTGTGCTGCTTCTGCTCCCCATGCCCCAGCCATGCACCCTCTCACCCTCCCAGTTTTCCCCTTGCCTTCTCCTGCCATTCTAGGGCCTCACCATCAAACCCCTGGTGACGTGGCTGAAGGTGAAGCGTAGTGACCACCACAAACCCACGCTCAACGAGGAGCTGCATGAGCACGTAAGTGACAGTGCCAGAGGCTCCCCAGCTCCCCTCACGTGTGGGGCTGGGCAAGGACCATGTATGACCTTGGCATCCCCAGGGCACCCACAGCCTTGCCACCACTCACCCTCTTCCCCTCACTCAAGGCCTTTGACCACATCTTGGCAGCAGTGGAGGACATCGTGGGGCACCATGGCTACCACTACTGGCGGGACAAGTGAGTGTCTTAGACAGGACCCTCTACTGTTAGTGAATGGGAGATGCATGCCAGCCACAGGGACATCTTGGGGCTCTCACAAGAGGACACCTCTGCTGTGGACAGGGCAGCAGGACCAGGAAGCCTGTATGTCTGTCCATCAGTCTGGATAGGTACCTTTGGATGCTGTTGTGCAGCAGACCAGGATCACAAAAGCATCCCAGAGAGAGGTCAGGCTGGGGATGCTGTGGAGCTGACATTGCTTGCCAAGGTCAGAACTTGGGGTGTCCATGGTGGTGGCAATGGCCCTCTGCCCCCTCATGGATGGAACTGCCCTGGGCACTGAGGAGGGAACAGCCCTGTTCCTGCCTGGGCAGTGTTTATCTGCAGCACAGCGACAGGAAAAGGATGCAAAAAGCCTGTTTCCTGCAGGGGAAGTGCTCCAGCAGGGTGGCCCCAGTCCTACTCCCACTGCCTCACAGACCCAACAGTATCTGGCTTCCCCTTGGGCAGGCTCAAGGGTCACCTTGTCCCCTCCCCTCCTGCTCTCCCTGGCAGCGTGTCCCTGTGCCCAGCCTCCCTTTGCTGTACCTGGGACACTCAGCCTTGTGTGGGTAGATATCCCTGGTACCCCATGGGAGCTGAACTGCTTGTGTCTTCATCTCATGGCAGGTGGGAGCAGTTTGACAAGAAATACCTGAGCCAGCTCCTGATGCGGAAATCTGCCTACAGGCTGCGGGATGAGATCTGGGATGTTTACTACAAGCTGAACATCCGTGATGCCATCAGCTTTGTAGATCAGGTACAGGCAGCAGGATGGCCCTGGCAGGAGAGGTTCCCCTCGTGTATGTTCCTCCCCTCATGTGCACCCTCTGGCCAGGCAGTGGGGACCTGTCCATCCCAGCTGGGTCCTTGCTGTCCTGTGTCACTATAGGACATGAAACAACATGAGCACACACACCACCACTCATGGTGAAGAAAAGGGAAGTTTCTTCCCTTTCTCTCAAGGTGAAGAAAAGGGAAGTTTATTTTCTGGCTCCAACATTTATAGTTTTCCAAAAGAGACGGTGGATTAGAGGGTGACAGTGCCACCTCTCCAATGACACTGGACAAGCCAACAGTCCATCAAATTCTTCCTCCTCCATAAAAGAATGCAAAATAATAAGTTATTTACAGAAAGTGTGTGAGAAAGTTTGCTACAAAAATGTAAACATCAGAAGGTTTAGAAAATCTTAAAAAATCAGAGCGACAGTCCTGATGCCTGCCTTGTCCTCCCATGTCCCAGGGTGGCCACGTGCACTCGGCTGCCAAGCTGTCGCTGCCCTCCATGCCCAGCCGCACGTCCATGTCAGAGTCATCAGTCACCAACCTCCTGTGAGTACAGCCATCCCTCTGAGCTCCTGGACGGGCCTCGTGTGACCTCCCAGCTGCCCTCTCCCCTGGGATGGGTTGCCCCAGGGCTGGCAGGGGGCTGGCCCGGAGCCCAGCCCGTCCATGCCCGTGTCCCGCAGGAGGGAGAGCGGGAGCGGGGCGTGCCTGGACCTGCAGGTGATCGACACGGTGCGGAGCCGCCGCGACAAGGAGGACGCTGCCATGCACCACGTGCTGCGGGGGAGCCTCTACAAGCCCCGGCGGCGGGTGAGCGCTCCGGGCACGGCGGGGCTGGTCCCGAGGGGAGCAGGGATGGACCGTGCTCCTCCACGGGGCCAGCTGCTCACCCTGTGTCTCTTTGCCTCTCCCTCGGCCAGTACAAGGCCAGCTACAGCCGTCACTTCATCTCTCCAGATAAACAAGAGCGCCAAGATAAAGAAATCTTCCGGCAGAACATGAAGAGGCGGCTGGAGACCTTCAAGTCCACAAAGCACAATGTCTGCTCCTCCAAGAGCAAGGCCAGGCTGAAGGAAAAAGGCAGGAAAAAGGCAAGTCCTCCTCAAGCTCCTGTTCTTTTCCTAGCTCTGGGATTTGGCCACCAAGGATGCAGTAAGAGAGGTCCTTTTGGGGTGTGGGTGAAGTGTTGCAGGGCATCAGCAGCTCCAGAGCCAGAGGGGAAATCTCTTCTCAGTCTTGTTAATGCTGCATGTGAGTGTGCAGGTGTTGTGTGTCCATGTGTCCCCAGCATGCCATCAGTGCTGTGGGGTGGCTCTTCACTGAGCAAAGCCCTGGAGGAGCCCCAGGTTTGTTTTGAAGAGCACTCAGCATAAAGCAGCCTCAGTGCTGGTGCAGATCCAGGCTCGGAAGTGTGGAACTGCTCCTCAAATTGAGTCTTAGGTATCTTCTTTTTTTTGGAGGCTTTTGAAGCCATTGCAGCTGAGCAGTTCCTTGTGGGGCCATGAAGATACAAAGCCTAAGGACTAGAAACCATCTGCCATGTAGCCAGGGTGGGAATCTGCATGCCCAATGTTGGCTGGATTGCAGGACCACGTCTTGGGTTTAGGGCTTTGGACAGGGCAGGTCCCAGCCAGTTCCTCTTCTTTCACAGAAGAACATCTCTCTGACCAAAGAGACAGCCAACGGGAAGACTCACAGAAGTGTCCCCTGGCAGGATGCAGGTAAGGCCAGTGGCAGGTGAGGATGGCAGGTCCTGGCAAGGGGACCTGGTGGTGTGGGATGGGAGCACCTGCTGTGCCTGCCCACTGCCAGCTCGGTGGGATGACAGCACCAGGGTTGTGCTGGCACCAAACCAAGCCCCTCCATCTGCCAGCAGCTCCTGTCCTGGTGATGGTCAGCTCAGAGGAGGAGGAGAGTGATAGCTCAGAGACGGAGAAGGAGGACGACGAGGGGATTGTGTTCGTTGCTCGAGCCACTGATGAGGTCCTGCAGGGAAAGACAACTCCTGGTAGGCACCAATGCTCCATGAGAGGGCAGCTGACATCGGGTAACTTATCCTTCCTCTGCCTGTGGAGCAAAGCTGCCACGGCCTGGGCCAAACCAAAGTCCACAGAGCATGAATGGGAGAATCACTGTCCTCTGGAGGCATGGGAGAGCCTCTCTGTGTCCTGCATCCCCAGGCCAGCACATGGTGTGATTATTGGGGTTGTCCTGCATAGGACATAGGATTATAACCCATAATCCTTGTGGGTCCTTTCCAACTCAGGATATTCTAGGGCTCTCTGGCCATTTGGTAGTGGTTGGTTCTGCAATGTTTGCAGGGTCCAAGGAGAGACTGAGAGCTGTGCAAGCTCCCTCTCACTGTCCCTCCATCTGCATCTCCAGGCAGCCTGGATGTCTGCCCCAGCCCCTGCATCATCCCTCCATCGCCAACCCTGGCAGAGAAGGAGCTGCCATGGAAAGGAGACCAGGCTGACCTGGCTGTTTATGTCTCCTCGGAGACCACCAAGATCGTGCCAGTGGATATGCAGAAGGCGTGGAACCAAAGCATCTCCTCCCTGGAGAGCATTGCCTCCCCCCCAGGCATCGAGAGCGGGCCTCAGCACAGGAGGTTTGCCTGCCCTGTGCTGGAGGAGCAGCCCCAGTCTGCAAGCCAGGCGATGCCAGAGCAGAGCTCCTGCTTCCAGTTCCCCAGCCACCTCTCCAAGAGCGGCCGGTCACAGAGTGACAGCAGCCCGGACGGTCCCGAGCAGCAGGAGCTGCAGCCTTTGATGGCCACAGAGGAGCAGGGCAGGGTGCCACCCTCTGCAGAGCCCAGGTGGCTGATGTTCAACAAAGCAGGCCACCTCTGAGGCACCCTGTGCATTGGGAAGGGGCTGAGAGCTGCAGACAGGCTATGACCTGGTGACTGCTCTGTCTTGCACTGCAAAGCTTGTGTGTGTCTCCATAAACTCCAGGAGTGGCAGGAGAGCCCAGTACTCCTCCTGGAGCTGTTCTCCAGGGTGTGCTTTGCCCATGTACCTGCTGATGCAAACCTGGTCAATGATTGGTCTTTGTGCTGCGACAGCAGGTACCAGCCCCTGTCCACCTAGGAAGGCACAGATCCCAAACCTCATTCGTCCTCTCTGGTCCTTACACATCTCTGCAGCTGGGAGGTTAGAGATATTTCTCCCAGGGCTGGGATCCCAAACAGACTTGATCCTGTCATGGCTGTGCTGCCCTGAGTTAGTGGCTGCTGGAAGATGGGCTGTGGCTGCTCACAGGTGTAAGAGTGTGAGCTGGTCTCCAGCCTGGCTGTGAGCAGGAGGTCTGTGGGAAAAGGGATGGGAGCAGTGCTGGTGCACAAGAGCCCACCCACACCCAGTGACCGAGCCATTGACTGCAAGGTGGCCACAGTGCTGGTTCCTCACAGCATGCATGGAGCTCAGGGATGGGCTCCTTGCCACGACAGCCCCGTGTTCCCTGGATTCTGGAGGCACCACAGAGGCAAAGCCATGGCTTTCTCAGGACTGGGAGCAGTGCTCCTGGGGTTTGGCTCCAGCAGGAGCTGGGCCAGCAAACCTGTACGCACAGGGACTCCTCCAGCAGCCAACCTGCTGTGCCAGCCTCGCACCTCTCACCTGGATGTGTTCCCAGCAGCTGCAGTGCTCAGCTTTCTGGCTTCACTGGGAGGCAGCTGCCCTGCACAGCATCCTTGGTGTTGGTTCTGCCCACGTCTGAGTCTCCCAGTTGCCTGGGGTGCATCAGCTGGGAGGACTGGTCATGGTGCAAGGAGTGGAGCGAGCAGCAGGTATGAATGTACATCAGGAACGGGTGATGGGTGTGACCAGTGTGCGTCTTCAATGGTCTGTCCCCAACAGCTGCATCCCAGCCACCCCTGTTTCCTCCTCAGAGGGTGATGGGAGCTGGTGGCCTACACGATGAATTATTGCTGGTGTGACCCAGGGGCCAAGAATTGCACTCCAAGAACTGCTCAGCACACAAAAGAGCACAATGGCTGGGCACTGGTAGACCAGGAGGGTTGGGGGTCACTCCTCTTTGGGAAAAATGGGACTTGGACTGGGCTGTTAATGCTCCAAAGCAGATAAAAGGCTGCCTTTTCCAGCTCTGTGTGTGTGCTGAGACAGCAGGTGTCAAGGGGACACTTGGGTGCTCTGGGTGGGTGAGTCCAGTGTGGAGCAGGTGAGCTGGTGGGACTCCCAGCCCTGTCAGCAGGGCTCAGCAGAGGCCCTTCAGCTCTGTACCTGTTCCACTAGATGAGCATGAGGTTTTTAAAAGGTTTTTATATAGTTTTGCATTTCTGGTATGACTTATTCTAGTTTTGATTTCTGATATTGGGCCATACTAAATCTCTAGTTGGGTCAGTGTTTTCTGTAGCCATGGGCACCACAAATGACTCAATACTTAATATATTATTTGCAAGGATATTGTTATAATGTGAAAATATATGCAGAGTATTTTGTAATGTTCAATAAACTGGAGTTGGAGCAGATGTCGTGGTCTGGTCTGTTTTGGAACCTCTGCCCATCCTGGTTCGGTTCTCCTTTGCAGGCACCACGTCCTTGTGCCTCTCCATTCTTCTCCACCCGAGGCCCCAGCCCCCCTCTCTTGATGTGCCTGACTGGATTTCCTGGTTTCCATAAAGTTTGTGGAAAATGTGAAATTCTTTCCAAAGCGATGCATGCCTGCAGCCGTTGTTAGGCTGTGCAGAGGAGCAGCCAGCAAGAGACCAGGTCCTCCTGCCCAGAGCTGTGGCTGCACAGCCACCAGCGTGCTGGGAGACCATGACTTCCCATGTCCTCTCTCCTTGCCAAAAATATGTTTTAAAGGGATCTGTTTCAGGGTATTCTGGGCCACAGGAGCCTCCTTGCATTGGTGTGTGCTGGTTTTGCTCTTCCCATTGATCTCTGCTTTTCCTGAAGGAAAGTAAATGTGGTTTACTTGATTCACAAGGCAGATGTTTGGCTTGTATTGAACCTGGCATCCTCCATCAACCCCTGGTCCTTTTTGGCAGGGTCAAGTGTAACTTCTAGCCCTGTTAGCTTTGCACTGGCCCCCATGGAAGCTCCTGGTCCTTGTGACATTCCCCATTTGCCTTGAATCCCACCAACAATGCTGCAGGCTGAGCTGTGCTCTGCATGCTGGACCTCAGTGCCAGCACAGCCTGCAGCCACAATTGCCTTGGCAGTGCAGCAGGCTGTGTGGGCCAGGTGGTTTCCTGGAAGAGGTGGGTCTGCATCCTTCGGGTCCTCAGAGGAGGGAAAGCTGACATCTGAGCTTCAGGAAATGCTGGGGCTGGTTGCTGCTCTCTCATCCAGGCATCTGAGCCTAGCAGCTCATGTGTGTGCAGGCTCTCCAGGCCACCAGCCAGGCCCTTGTAGACCCTTCCTCCCACCCTCAACCCCACCCTTGTTGTGAGCAGGGATGGTGGCTCCTGGCTGGTTTTCAGTCTTGTACTTCACTCTCTGTATTTCACCTTCGACTGTCCTGCCTGCACAGGACTGCCCTGATCCTTCCAGCATAGCAGAGTCGTCTCTTTCAGCCTAAAAATACTAAAGTACTTCAGTGGAAAACATGAGGAGTGGGCCAAACCACGAATGCATGTGCCCAAATTTCTGCTTCTCCAGGACAGAGGAAGGCACAGCCACAGGAGCTGCTTGTCAGACTCTAACCCAGAACATCCAGCCCTCCAACTGTGACTGTAAGCAACCCCATCCCAGGGCAGACTATCACAGACCTATCATTTTGTACCCAAGCTTCTGTTAAGAGCCTGCCATTAAACCTACACATTTTTTCCACAGGCATTTACTTTCTCCAATACTCAGCTCCTCCAGTTCCTCTGTGGTAGCAAAACTTGTGAAGTCAGCAGGGGATGTAAGGCACATCTGACATCAGCTGTGGGGAAGAGCTGTGGCCAATGGATTGGTGTTGGTCATCTTAAAAGTGAGTCTTAAAATCACCACATTGCTTTTTTGCACAATGCACATTGGATCATCAGGTAAATTTCAGACTGGAAGGGCTTGGGAAGCCCATGGTCCAATCCCAGCTCCCTGCAGGGCTGGTAGCAAAGCTAGACCCTGTCCCCCTGGATTTGGAATGTCCCTGAGGATGGAGGTGTCAACTGTCCCTGTCCCAGAACCACACCACAGCTACACCAGTCTTGCACAGAATGAATTTCTCCTTATGCTCAATAACTATTTCCCCTGGGGCAGTGGTCCCTGTTACCTCTTGCTCTTCCAAGTGCTTCTGTGGGTAGAGTTGGGCTGTGGTTTCTGTGTGCCACCTTGTTGGTAGCTTCCCTGTGGCTCATCTTCTTAAAGCCGGTTCATATATAAATATATATATTCTTTTGGGAGGGCCCACATTGGAACTAGCACCCAGTTGTGTCTCACAGGTACCAAGTCCAAGCAATAATAATTTTCTTAAACTTGCCAGCTTTGTATTCTCCAATACAGCAACGGTGCTGTTGACCTACATGTGTAGTTGCTGATCCTGCTCTGTTTCTGGAGCACTTCTGACACCCTCTTGGGAGGTTTTCACGCTGCTCTACACAGGCAGAGCAGGGGGAAGGGAGTGAATAGGAGCCAGCTCCTCACCTCTCACTCACACAAAGCACGGCAGAGGCTTTGGCCATGCTCATGTTTGCATGGAGAACAGCAGGAAGGCAAATGCAGAATTCAGGAGAGGTGTTCAGTCTGATTGTATTTGGTACAAATATTTTGGAGACACATCAGTCTTTTCCTTGCTCCTGCCTCCTCGTGTCCATCTGTCCAGGCATCCATCCCACCAGCAATCAGACTGAACATCTCCCCTAAATTCTGTGTTTTCCTTCCTGCTCTTCACACCTGAAGCAGCCATCCCTGCTTCCACTGGAAGCCTCCTCTGCCTGTTGGCGAAGGGAGCAATTCGTTTTCCCTCTGGCATCACCTGCGGAGGGGGCTGCCAGCCCTGACCCCGCTCTGTCCCAGGTGCGCAGAAGTCGCTCGGCTGACGGGCTGCGAGCGGGGCCGTGCCGCGAGCGGTGGCGGAGCCGGGATCAGCCGGGGCGGATAATGAGGAACAGACCCGCGCTGGGCAGTGGCTCCCGCGCTGCGTTCCAGGGCAGCGCGGCCAGGATGGGAGAGCCTCTGTGCTCCGCGCTGCGCCCCCCCGGCTCGAGAGGAGCCAGCCCCTCTGCTGGCCGGGCTGTCCCCGCGGGGCTGGGCACCGTCCCCAGCGCTGTGCCCCGCCAGGCTGCAGGGTCCTTGCCCCACGGCCCCGCTGTGCAAGGGAACGGACTGGCTGAGCACAGGCAAGAGCAGAGGGATCCCCGGGTCAGCAGGAGCTGGGCGGGGTGATCCGCACTTTCCTTCGCGGCTCACACTTCCTTGCTTTTCCCTGGAGGAGCAAACAAAACTGCAGGAATCCCTGAGGACTGCGCAATGAGGTTTCTACTCCCGGGGATTTCTGCGGAGCAGCCGGAGTGGAAGCCAGCATGGTGGGCTTTGATTTTATGAGTACTCCAGATCCAAGAGCTGTGATCTCCCTTGCAGCCAGGCACAGCTGCTCCTCATAAACTCTTGGAAGGCAAGGATCCCTGAAGAAGCCACCTGTGCTCTTCTCACCTCATCTCCTGGCATCTGTGGCCACACATCCAGGCTGTCCTGAAGGTAAATGGAATGTGTTGGTGGGTTACCTGGAGAGGGAGGGACGGTGCTGAGGACACTTTGAGGAGGTGACCACCAGCCCAGTTGGTCTGGTCTACATCAGACCACAGGTTGTCCTGAGCTTGTGGGCGGCCCAGGAAGAAAGGCTTTGAAAGGTCACAGGGTACTGGTAGTGACCAAACTCTGCAGCAGCTGTGCTGTGTCTGTGCTTTCCTCTGTCACAGCAATGCAGGGCAATCCCTGCATTGCCTCCTGAAGCCCAGCTAAGCCCACGCTGTTGGAGAGCCATTTAAAGCCTTGCTTTGGTTCCTTGGCTGGCTGGGGGAAGTTGGCTTCTGGCTCTGCACGCACCTGAGGCCTCACCATGTGTGACTCCCTGGCAGATTGGGGTCTCTGAGGCTCTCACAGACAGCTGGATGAGCTGTGGGCTCAGAGCCCTAAGAGCCCCCCTGTAGGCATGGCTGGGACCATGGAGTATCACTTGTGCAGGAGTCACTCCCTCCAGATTTCTCCTGGACATTTGGGTCCTTCCTGCTCTCCTAGAAATCCCAGTCTCTCAAGGACCAGGATATTCTCTTCTCTACCACATAGGTGATGTAGATACACCTATTTTCAGTAGACATCCCTACCCTCTTCTATTTATGGAGAAAGCTAGCAAAAGCTTCAGAAGGGTACCCAGAAAGAGAAAGAAATAAAAAAGAAACAACTTGAAGCTTTCCCACGTGTATGGGGCTGGCTGATGGGAGCCGGCCAGTGAAGGAGCATCAGCCACATGTGCTGGGGTGGAAGGGCTGTGGAGCAAACAGGTGGGACAGGTCGCTGCCGGGGAGCTAATCCATGATCCCTGCTAGGTTCACTCCGATCTTTGCTGTATTCTGCTAGTGAACAGATAAAACTGTTAAATTTTTTTTTTCCTTAGTAAAAATAGCTTTAAAGGCAAACAGGAAATTACAGACTGAGAAGTGCAATGAAGAGGGGAAAAAGTCAGACAGCTACCTCGCTGTGCTTAGATTTGTCTATAAATACAGCTCCACGTGGGGCGTCGCTTGCCCAAAGGCAACCAAACCGCCCCCAGGCTGGTGGGGATCGGGGGTGTAGGGGAGCATCTCCCCACGGCCAGGGGGCCGCGCCGAGGGGCCGGCGCTGGCTGAGTACCGAGCTCGGTGCGCGGAGCTCGGTGGGCTGTGCGCGGAGCTCGGTGCGCGGAGCTCAGTAAGAGGAGCTCGGCTGACGCGGAGCTCGGTGCGCGGAGCGCGGGCACGGCGGGAGCGGCCGCGCTGCCCCGCGCCGCCGGCAGGTGTCGCCCCGCGCCGAGGCCTCGCCGCGGCCCGCCCGCCAAGATGGCGCCGCGCCCCCTCAGGGAGCCCCCGGCGGGGCGGGTGCGGCTCAAAGGCCCCGGCGATGCCGTGACGGGGCAGTCTTAAGGGAAAAGACAATATACGAGCGGTTTCAGGCCTCCTGTGGCGTGCCAGCCCCGGCTGCCCAGCTCCTCCCGCTCTCCTGATGGCGGGCGTGATGTCCAGGTTCAATCACACACTCTTTTTCAGACACCTTCATCTCACCCGGCAGCAAATGCAGGCAGGGGCTGCAAAATATGACCCAACCCCAAAGCCTTCTTTTACTGTGAGGGTAGTGAGACACTGGAACGTGTTGCCTAGGGAGGCTGGAGTTGTCCCAGCCCTGGAAGTGTTTAAAGCCAGGTTGGATAAAGCCTTGAGCAGTCTGGTCTAGTGGGAGGGTGTCCCTGCTCATGGCAAGAGGCCTTGGGACAGAATGATCTTTAAAGTCCATTCCAAATTATTAACATTATATGGTTCTATAAAGGAAAAAAAGCAGCAAAGAACACAGACTTGGACCTGAGTGCTTCTGTGTTGGGGAGGAAGCTCTTGGCCCACTTGTCCCTCCTCCCACCAAGCTCCTCTGAAGGCTCATGGTCCCAGTCTGACAGTCCTGTTTGAGCCCCAGAGGGGTCTCAGCCTTCTCGAACCTTCCCGGGGCTGCTCTGAAGCTGACCTTACCCTGTCTCGATCTGGGAGCTGAGAGGAGGAGGAAGAGAGCAGCAACATGATGGAAGAAGGGCAAGTGAGAGGGAGAGAGGACAGATTGCTGACAGGAGGCAGGAGCCCTGTGCCCTGCCCGTCTGAAGGGGAAGCTGCTCCTCTCCTTCAGGAGGCACATTGTTATTGCTGCTGATGGCACCGAATCAGGTTTCCTGCCAGTGCTCTCCAGCCCTGGTGCCAGGGAGGGGAGTGCCCACCCCAGCAGGAACACAGCATGTCAGTCATGTGCTGCTTCCTGGTGCTTCCTCTGCCTCCAGCCCAACTGGGAACAAAGGGTGCCTGGCACAGCAGCTATGATCCACATCACACCACCTCCTCGCTGTGCCCTGTGTCCCACCTGCTCTGTGTTCCAGCCTGGCATCCTTGCTGTAGGCATTCCCTGAGGTTCACTCCGCTAATTGCCAGCTGTGGATGTTCCATGGCAGACTGCTCCTATCCCTGCCAAACCAGCCCTTCCCAGTGGCAAATGAGGAACCTTCCCAGTGCTCTGGATCTGCAGTCAGCAGAGCTGGCTCTAGACTCCCCCAGGGAGAAGACCCTGACCCCAAACTGCTCTTTGCCCACTGCAGAGTGATTTGAACGTCAGCCTGAAGCCTTGCAGAGCTGCTGGAGGACTGAGATCTTTCCCCTTTGCTGCCAGGTGGGCAAGGCTAGAGGGGGACAAAGCAGATCTCTTCTGTATCTGGGGAAACTGTCAGACCTGAGCAGGTTGTCATTCCCCTGTTGGAAATACCAGCTGGATTAAGGGTACTTTGAGAAGCACCTGGAGGACTCACAGTGGGACTGCTTGAGTTCAGTGGGCAACACAGCCCAGCTGTGACAGGCACCATGACAGCTGGTGCCAGGGAACGCCCATGCAGCTCTATAGGGCACTGACGGGACCTGGAGCTGCATCTTGGGGCTATTGCTCTGCCCCAGGGAGTGCTGAGCTAACTCAGCTGCTTGCCTGCCTGCTCTGGAGAAGCAAGCTGTAGGCAGGTGAGAGCTTTCCTTCTCTGGAGACATTCTGCCATGGGAGAATGGTTTGCAAGATCTGTCGGGATCTGCTGGGTAGAAGCTCTGCAAAAGCTGGCTGTAAGTGTGGGGTTTGGGAGGGTTGGAGGGGCTGGATGGGAGCTTGCCAGAGTGTGCACCCAGGGGAATAGCAGTTCTGGGGATCAAAGCTTCTGGATCAGTCCCTGACTATCACCCCAGGTAGGACCTGGGAGCTGGCCCTGGCTCTGCAAACTGGAGCAGAGACTGCAGCCAGTGGTTGGAGAAGGAGTTCTTGCTTGCCTGGGTACAGCTGCCAGCCCTGCCTCCTAGCAGGGCATAGTTGGATTTAAGCTGGCTTTGGGAAGAGAAGGGATGGGTCTCCAGATCAGAAGTGTGTCCCAGCCCTTGCCTGGCAATGGCTGGTGCTCAGTGGCATCCTCCAAGGGATGTACCCATTTCTCTTGGTGTGGGCTGGGCAGGGTCTTGTGGGTGCTGGCTGCCCAGGCATGAGCTGGGCACAGAGCAGGGACACAAGTGAGGGGCTGCTGGTGGCATGGAGCCATGGTGGGAGGTGTCTGTCTGTCACCACAATGCTAACTCTGCCAAGCAGACCTGGGAAGGGGAGCAGGCCCTGGCAGCTGTGACTGAGGATGGAATTTAGTGTGTGCCCTGTGTCCCACGAGTCCCTTGTCTGCAGGAAGGGTGTGGGTGCCTGCTGGCATGTCTGGCTCAGAGGTGAGCGTGCTGTCTCAGAGCACAGTAAACATGTGCTGTGGGGCTAAATGGCATGCAGCATCACTGCCAGCAGGGAAGGTAAACAGATGACTCTTCTGTGCCATTAAATATGTGGGATCTGGAGAGAGATGGGTCACTTTTAGGCTGTTCTGCAGAAAAAGCTGATCTAGCCTTCTGTTCAGAGACTGTGGTGAGTTTTGAAGCAGCAGTCCTGAAACCACAGCTGGATTTCTAAGCCAAGAGCACTTTGTTCTCAGGAAAGGGAGGTAATGCCTAAACTCTCGGGAGACAGAAAAGTAGCTCCTCTTAAACTGTTTAAGCTGTCTTGACTCCACATTCAGAGAGGTGTGTCCCTGCCTGGCTCTGTGTCCTACAGGCTCTTGTGGGAGGTTGGGATATTTTCTCCAGTACAGTCACATCTTGCCAACCAGAGCACCAGAATGCTGAGACCCAAGAGGGGAGTCCAGTGCAGTGGGGAAACACCCTTGGGGTGTGGGGGCACTGGGGTGGTGTCTGACTGAGCAGGAGGTTCCCATCCAAGCCCTCCTCCTGCCTGTGCTGGCTGCGTTCATGACTGCAAGGCAGCATTAACCCAAGAGTGGTGTTTAGCACAGCCACTTCACAAGGCCTGGGGGCACCTCTGTGTGTCCCCTCCCTGGCCCAAAGGAGCCCAGAGCTGCTCAGACTGAGAGGGGTGTCTTGGATGAGTGCAGAAGCAGGACTTTGTCCTGTGGACTCTGGCAGTGATGGATGCCAGCTGAGCCAAAACCCTGGGCGCTTGGGGATGCCTGGAGCTGGTCTAACCAGCAAGTACTCTGCATGTACTGAGTCCAGCTGGCTTGCCTGAGAAGACACTGTGTCATCAAGGTGTGCCTTCATATCTGGGCAGAGGCTGTAAGGCTGATATTGCCCTGCTTGCAGATTTTCTCTCTGGCACTGCACACTATGAGCTTTGACTTAGAATCATAGAATGGTTTGGTTTGTAAGGGACCTCTGAGTTCCAGGCCCCCTGCCACAGGCAGGAATGCCACCCACTGAACCAGGCTGCTCAAAGCCCTGTCCAACTGTCCCTTGAACACTTCTGGGGATGGGCCATTGGCAGTTTTTCTGGGCAACCTGAGCCAGTGCCTCAAATGTCCTTTGAGTAAAGAATTTCTTCCTAACACCTAATCTAAATTTCTCCTCTTTTAGCTTAAACCCACTCCCTCTTATCCTATCACTCTCTGCCTGCATAAATATTTCTCTCTTTTTTGTAAGCTTCCTTTAAGTACTGGAAGGGGCTCTAAGATCTCTCCAAAGCCTTCTCTGCTGCAGGCTGAACTGTTCTCTCTCAGACTGTCCACACAGAAGAGGTGCTCCAGCCCCAGGATCAGCTCTGTGGCCTCCTCTGGACCTGCTCTGACAGGTCCATGTTGTTCCTGTGCTGAGGACCCCAGACCTGGATGCAGCACTCCAAGGCAGGTCTCATGAGGGCAGAGGGGGAGAGTCACCTCTCTCAATATGTGCTGCAGCCAACCTGCTGTGTGAATTAAAAAAAAAAAAAACAAAACAAAACATTTTATTCCTTTCCCTTCTTTCCCTTGTGGCACACATGGGTATTTGAGCCCCCCAGGTGGGACCTTCCTGATTTCTATCCCTACAAAATACCTCTTGTAAGACTTCCTGATGGTTAACTGCAGGCCATGGCTGCACGTGGCACTGAACAACATCTTGAATTGTAGCTGGAGACCTGGTAATTGAGTTGCTTGTGTCCCTTCAGATGGGGAGCGTGACCAGCTGTTGTTATGTAGTCTCTCCTTCAGTCCTTCTGGGAAATCACACTGTGATTATATTTCTGGCTTAAGAAATTTTTTCCCTAATCAGACTGGGCCTCACAAAGAGGTTGCCACTTAGTGGTAATTACTTGCTTTAGAAGCTGAATGTCTCCTGAGGATTGCAAATAGCGGATTATCAAATTAATTAGTTAAACCAAGATGTGCTTTTGTGAAGCCAAGACCTGCTTTGCTTGTGATCTGAAATAAAGGTTTAAATGTTATTAAACTGCATACAACCTGTTCTTGTCTCCCTAATGGGGGGAGAGAGCTGGTTCTTTCCTGAAGTGTAGTTGGTACAAAGGGCTGCTTTCACCTCTACTTGCTGCATCACTTGTTGCTTTTCTTTCACAAACCCTCTTTTGAGCAACATCTATCCCTGGTTTTAAGGCTTGTTCTGGGTGGACTTTAATGCTCTTTCTTGGAGGCTTCCTCTGTTTTTGTGGCAGCACAACTGCCAGGTTGAAGGGATATAGGATTGGAGCTGGACTTCAACGATCCTTGTGGATCCCTTCCAAGTTAGGATGTTCTATGAGGGTTCATTGTGGATAGCTTGGTGGGATGGTAACATACCTTTCCTTTCAGGGTACAGCTTAATCCATGGGATGTCTGCATTGCCATGTCTGTGGGCATGGGAGCTGGTGGAGAGCCCCAGTCTGGTGATGAGATGCCTGGAAGTGGATTCAGAGACATCCACTTACCAGTGGGTTAGCAGGAGCCATATACCCTGGAGTAGTGCTCTACCACAGCCCATTCCCAGGATCTCCATTCCCTCAGAAGTCTCTGTGGCCACAGGAGGTTCCCTGTGCTGTGCTGAGCACTGCACCAGTGACCACTCTAAGCTAACATGGAGCTCATGGGGGTATTTTCCTAAGAGCTGTTGGCCACAGTAATGTAATCATCCTGCTAACATCCATATTGCACAACTTCCCCTAGGTCAGGAGATGTCCTTATCTGGCATCTAAAACATCTGTCTTGTGTTGTTTCCAGCACAGCTGAATTCTATTCATAAAAGAATTGAGCATTTCCTGATTTGCACAATCGAAAATAAGCAGAACTCTGCTAAGTGTTGACCCAAAGGCAGAGGTCCTTTCCCTGCCTCCTACCTCTGTCTGTGCTCTCTCCCAGCTCTAGGCTGTGGTACTGCTTTAGGCCCTTGAGAAATACTGCAACTCCAGGAAAGGAGAAAGGAAGAGAAAAGAAAGAGATGAGAGTCTGACACTGGAACCTCGGAAATTTTCAGAACAATTGTACTGATCCCTTTTCTTTCAAATCTGGAGAGGCCCCACAGACTTCAGTGTCAAACTCCTAAATGTCAGCATTTGCTGTCTTTTGCTGTAATTCACCTCTAGGACAGGCTGTGCTTAGCAACGGTCAGCTGCTGCTTAAGGTGGGTACCTTTGGAGTAAAATTGCCCCTCAGTCCATGCAAAGGAGCTGGATCTGCTGGATGGGAAGCTGGGGCACTCAGATCCCTGCCAGCCTGGATGACAGCAGCCTTTTGCAGTGACTGCAGCAATTAAAGCAGCCCTGAGGAAGGCGTGAGGAGCTGCTCCTGCCAGGAGACAGAGTGAGACTGTGCTGGGAACAAGCCTGGCATTGTTGGCAGCCTCTGTCAAGAGGGGCTTTTTAACACCCACTGAAGTGCTGGCTACAGCTGTCTCCCATGTGCTTGTGCGGGAAATGGATCTACAATGCAGCAGAGGGAAAGGCCACTTTGCAATTAAAAAAAAAAAGGAAACTATATTAGGAACCAGCCATGAGTGCACAGCAGCGAGATGTTCCCCTCAGCACCGAGCCATGGCAGAGGAAATCACGTCACTGCCTTGGCTGGGGTGGGGTGAGCTGCACTCAGGTTCCTCAGCCTGGAAATCCATATGGGGGAAGGTGCTCCTGAGCTTTAAGTGCAGTGTAGGAAAGGGAGGAGGTGTGAGATTGGGCTCTAAGCTGCTCTTGTGTTTGGCAGCCTCTATAAATGGCACCTGCCAACTTCCCTGCATCCTTCTGAGTGGTGTTGACTTGAGAGCTGGTGGAGAGCTTTCTTTTGTCATGGGAAATGGGGTAGGAACAAGGCTCTGAGCACCTCTGTGTTGCTTTCCTCTTCTGTTTATGGGGATGCTGCAAGCTCCTAAACCACTTTTGTCTTTCTATGAGAAAATTATCACTTTTCTCTTTCTGGCCATCAGAGAGCTGAAGTTAGGTGGCTTAACAGTATCTTAGCAAGTAATTCAGAACTAAAGGAGATGACAGCCTTGTGCTCCCAGAGCTGTGCAATCCACCTGAAGGAGACAGGAAAGCCAAAGGCTGCTCACCCTGGATCTGCTGCCAAAGGTCTGAGTGTAGGAGACCTGACCAGTTCAGTAACAGCATGGGAACAGGTTCTCTGCTCCCCCCCGTCATCACCATGGGCTGTGGGGATGTCCCATGGCTCTGCATTGCCCTTTGTGCTGCCTGGGGAGCACATGTCTCTTTTTCAAAGCTGAGGTAGCTCCTGGCTTGTAGTAGCCCCCCTGAAGGAGCAGGAGCTTTGGCCTGCAACTGGAATAGCCCTGAAGTTCCCAGGCTTGTTACCCAGGCTGCTGATTACCAGACATTTTGAGACTCCAGGTCTCTATTTGGAGACTTGTTCCTCTGCAGAACCCAGGGTAATTGCAGTGACCTGTTTGCTGGATAAAAATAGTTGTGTGCAAGGCTGGTGCAATCACACACAGTATAATTTTTGAAGAACAATGAATAGCATCTGATCCTTGTGGGTCCCTCCCAGCTCAGGATTTCTCTATGATTCTGCAATTTGTGCTGCCCTGGGCAGCCATGGCCTCTTGAAAGGAAACATACATGTAATGCTGCAGTTGTAGAAACAGTACATAAAACTGTTCCTACAGTTTTCCATAAAACACCTGGCTGTGAGAGGCATGTTGGATCTCTTCTACCTCCTTTTATTCTGTGATGGGGATATGCCTCCAACAGAAAGAGCCTGGTACTCCTGATAGCACAGGGCTTGTCATGTGCACGCTGCAGAGACATCACTCCTGGTGCTCCCTCCTCTCTGGGAGTGGGCCAGTCCCTGGGGAGACTCCAGCAAGCACCTGCAGGAGGATATTGCAAAGGTCAGGCAAATGCAGCCAGGCTCACTGCGTGGGAGAGGTGCTGGAGGAACAGATGAAGGACAAAGCTACTCTGCAAAAGCAGCCTTGTACAGACCCTGAAGCTGTGGTCAGAGGCTCTGCTGGGGAGGTATGCCAGGCTCCTCATCCTCCTGATAGGAGTATGAGGGGGAAAGAGGCTCTCTTGCATGCACAGACAAGATCTAAGATCTCAAATTAGTTGTTGCAGATGACAACAATCAGGTTGTGCCTGTGCTGGGTTGTTAATACTCGAGGTGGCAGGGATGCTGTCCTTCACCCAGTTTAGCATTAGCAACTGCTGTCACTTGACATGGGCACTGCCTACAGATGCTGTGGGGAGAAGGTGACAGGTTGTTCCATGGGAGAGCCTCTGAAAGCCTAGGCTTTTTGAGAGCCAAGTGCTGAACAGTGAGGCAGCTGCTCAGCTCTGGTCACTGTCAGTGTCACAGCCCCTTTTAGCAGGACATCTCTTTGGCTTAAGGGAATGCAGGAGCACACCAGGCAGCCGGTGGATTGAATGGATGGCTTTGGTTGGCTGCTCAAACTCCTAGTTTCTGGTTGGGTCTGGAAACACGTGATGAGGCCATCATATGCAAAAGGGTTTTAGGGCAAACTGTTGTCAGTCCTCCCTGGGAGAGGAGTATCTGAAGGTGGTCTTGAGTTGCTGGCCCTGTGGAGCAGGGTTTGGGAAGGCTGTGGGACTCTGCCCCTTGAGCCAAGGCAGCAGAGGCATTGGCAGCAGTTGCTCCATCTGCAGCAGGCTGATCTGTGCTGTACTGCTTGTCCATGCAGGAGAAGGAGATGTCTTCCCTTCTGCTGTGGGTCTCACATCCTGCCTGAGTCACCCTGTCTCTTGGGGATGGATTAGTTTATGTGACCTCTCCATAAGTGGGGACAACCAAGTTCCAGTGCTGTGAACTCCTTGATGGAGGGTCAGAAACCCTGCACTGCTCAGGCTGGGGAGGCAGTTTCTGGTCCCAGACCCTGCATCTCGTGCCCAGGTTTTGCCTGTGTGTCACTTCCCGCCCTGCTTCCCGTTACACAAAGCCCTTGTGTGTCAGCAGATCCTGGGATGCCCCGCGGCACCTGCCTCTCTTCTCTCTCCGCCTCTGTGGCTCTGCCCTTTCCCGTTGTCACTTCTGGAGGCTGCAGCCTGCCTGTTTGGTGACCTTCTCCACTGCTCGGGCAGCATTTTGGCCCCTGGCCATCTTAAACAATTATTGGAGGGGTGGAGAAACTTGCCGTGTTAAATTACTTACTCCTTTGGGAGGGGGTGAGGTCTCTACATCTCTTGCCTGATCCCCATGCAGTTTGTTGCTGTTGCCTGAAGCGGTCACTGCTCTCTGTTTTCCTTCTAGAAGTTAGAAAAACAATATTTCAGAGCACTCTCCCTGCATTTCTCGGTATTTTACTTAACCTGCGGCGGCGCCTCAGGATCTCGTGGAGTGGCGAAACTTCCCTGGACTTAGAGAAAAACAAGCCGAGAGGAGGCAAGGGGGTAGGACGTTGCTGGAAACCTCTTTGGGAAGCTGGAGACCTTCTCGGGATGCCTGTCTTACTCTCCTCCAGCCGCTATTCAGATGTTCCCGGGCCAGGGCAGCTCCCTGCCCCGGCGTGTCCGCACTGAGCGGCTCCGAGGGGCGCGGAGAGCCGCGGTGCCGTGAGGGCAGCCCGGGAGCGCCTCAGGCTCTGCCCGTGTCCCAAAGGTCCCGCAGGGCCCGGGGATGCCGCACCTCGCTCTCGCTATGCCCCTGAGCCGTCCCGCGCTGGAGTTGGCTGTCAGAGAAACCTTGGAGGTCCCCTGCTCAGCCCCGGTAGTGTCATGAGTTAGATTAGTTGGAGCTGTGCTGGGGGCGGTGAGGGCTTGGATTACAGTCCAGAACTCAAAGTGCTTCGGTGGTTCACGTCGGAGGGGAGAGGAGACGCCCCGTCGCACACATGGAGGAAAAAGAGAAAAAACGCTGCCTTTGGAAGTGAGGGGGAAGAAAGGAGGCCGGGAACATGGTAAGGAAATCTCTGCGGAGGGTTCTTGCCCTGGGCACGGTGCGGGACGGGGCTGCTGTCGGACAGCCCGCCCGGAGCCAGCGCACGGCGCTCATGCCGGGAGTGGGAAAGAACTCCTTTGGCATTTCCCGTTACTCGAGTGGCACACTGCCCTCCTGGTGCCAGCCCGGGGCGGCGGCTGCAGGGACACAAACTCCTTGTTGGCACTGACCCTGCGAGGTGCCTGTCTATCGGGCACAGCGCTGGAGCGAGAAGCCTGGATGGGTCAGTTCGGGCAGAGCCTTGGCTTTTGTGCTGCCTGGATGCTGGGCTCTCCTCCTGCCCTCCCTCTGCCAGTCCTGCTCTGTGGCTCTGGGCATTGCCCTCTTGCAGAGCCTTTCCCCTGCTCAGAGAACCCCTGGAGCTGGGCAGGGATGTTCCTTTTGTGTGTCAAGTTCTGCACCTGGGGATCTTTGTTTGGAGAGGGGAAAGGATGGTGAGCCCAGTGGGCAGCAGAGCACCCGGACTGCTTGGGAGTGGCTGCAGGGCTGTCCCCTGCCCAGTGACACTGGCACTGCCCTGCAAACAGAGGTGCCCAGCCCTGGGCTCTCAGTAGCTGGAGGATCACTGACTCTGTAGTGACATCCCACTGAGCACCAGTCCAGCTTCTGATGGTTTGATCCTAAGCTCAGGCTGAGATCCATGAGCCCAGCAACCCCAAATATCCTGGAGGTGTCCTACTATGTTAGGGGCTGCTTCCCCACAGCAGAGGGAACAAAATCCATGAGGAGGACATGCAGTTTGCATTGCTGTTGTGCCTGACAGTGACTTGCCCTTTAAAAGTTCAGCTTCTGAGCCTGCAGAAACTTGGCTTTCATTGAGGGATGAGTTGAATTCTGACTTCTGCAAGTTGAGCTAAGTTTATAGACCAATATCTTTTCCCTTTACTACCCTCCAGTTCCTCTGCAGAGAATCCTGTGGTGCTCTTTGCCCTCACATGCCTGTCAGAGCCATAGTGTGCTCTCCTCTGCTATTCCTCTGGAGGCATCTTGTTTCTACTTCTCCATCCCAGTCAGAAGACCTCTTTCCCTCACCCCATGCCCAGTGTGTTCTTGGCAATTTTTGGTCTATGCAGGTTTTATTTATGAAGCTGAAATCAAAGGAGAGCACTGCTTGGGGTTGTGCAGGGTTGGGGCCATCCCTTGCAGTCTCATGGGCTGCATTTTGCCACATGGGCTGGAGCAGTGCTTGTGAAATTCTGCTCTTGGAGGCTGGAGGCAGAGACTGCTCTGCTCCTTCAAGCTGGAGGTGCCTTTCTGATTCCCAAGTGCTTCAGCTCCCCTCCTCGATGTTGTTTAAATGTGTGATGCAAAAGCTGTCTGAAGCAGGGTGAGCCTTTGTGAGGAGCAGTGCCATGACCAGTCTGGGTGCTGGCCATTCAAGGACTGTGTATCACTGCTGAGGAGGGATCCTGTGCCTCTCAGGGGCTGAGTGCAGCTGGAAGGAATAGGAACCAGAGGCCAAGCTGCACCAGACCCAGCACTGACTGCTGGCCACATTGTGGACTCCTCTGGTCCATGGCAGGTATCTGTTCTCAATGTTGTGGTAGACCAATCTACATTTTGGGAGGTGCATTTGTGTGAGCAACAAAGTTGTGACTGTAGCTCCAAGCTGCTCTGATTAACTTGAGTTTTTTGTGTCCTGGTAAATCAAACAAACACT
Organism: Zonotrichia albicollis; assembly: GCF_047830755.1. Lineage (NCBI taxonomy): Eukaryota > Metazoa > Chordata > Aves > Passeriformes > Passerellidae > Zonotrichia > Zonotrichia albicollis. The sequence goes on along the minus strand of NC_133831.1, from coordinate 7,587,649 downwards.
GCAGGCAAAAGATTTGGATCTCAGTGGATGTGTGTCAGTCTGCTGGCCTGTAGGAGAACTTCCATGGCCTCCAGCAGCCTGCAGGACTCTTGGAGACTTGGCTCCTGATGGAGGTCTGGCAAGGCACCACTGCTGGCTGCCCTGCTCTGTGAGACAGGTGATTCATTTTCATGGGGTTTCAGTGTTAGAGCTGATGTGTGTGTGGGTACATAAGGCTGTGGCAGCTGAGATGCCCAGAACACCAAATGGGTGAGACAGCTTGGGCCAAAGTAGCCCACTTCCACCAGAAGTGACTTCTGGAGCTGTGCAAACCCCATGGTGAGAGCAGTGCAGGAGTCTGGCTGGGCTCTGTCTACTTTGCTCACCCATCATGGCTTTTGTGACTTGGGATCTATCTCCATTCCCTGGATTCACCTTTCCTGGTGCTTCCTCAGAGAAGTTCTGGTGGCACCTCTATGCTGGTAGGAGAGAGGATGGATTTCAGCAGAAAATAGGGTCTTTCTTCCTTCAGTTATGTCTTCTCCCAGGGTGGGAAGGAAATGAGTCTGGGAATCACAAAGAGCTTTAAGCATTGGGGCTCTTCTTTCTTTATTTCTGTGCCAAAACCATGAGCAAGATTTTGGAACACAGACAAAGTCCAGAGACATAATCCTGAGCACATGGAAGCAGTTTGAAAGCACCTCCTCTGGGGTAAAAAGGTTGACAATTTGCATTTTGCCCAGCTTATTTTCAAAAGCTCTGGGCAGGTGAACATGTTGTTCATTGTAACAATAAAAATAACGGCTGAATGCAGGTGACAGCCCAGCTGCATCCAGGTATCTCCTTGTAGAAATTGCCAAGTGTATTCTAGGGGAATACCACATGGGAATGGGAGACAGCAGATGCTTACAGTGAGACAATCCAAGGAGGACTCTATGCTGTGTGTCAGCATTATTTTCTGAAAGCCAGCATCCTGTAGCACAGCCCCTTCTGGCAGTGCTGCTGGCCAGCTGCCCCCATGGGCAGTTGGCTCTGAAGGAATACCTTGCTATACAGAAGAGATCATAACATGAGAGCCTTGTCAGCATCTCCTGGCTGGTCACTTCAGACAAGATAGCCAGCATGTCTACTCTAAATTCTAGAGCACAGGCCCAGTGTCAGCTCACAGAGCCTCATTTTCTAGTTGCATCTCAAATGTAACCCTGTCTACAACCAATCTGTGTAAAATTTTTACCATCCTACAGGCTGTGCACAGCCTTAACCTGAGCATTGGTGCTGAGTGTGGGTGGAAGTCACATCACAGGGGCTACAGGTTCCTTTAGCACTGAAGTGTTGAAACAACCCCTGTTGAAACAATCAAGGTGTCCTACAGAAACTATAAACTGAACCCACCTGTAGGCACTTGTACCAGAGCACATTTTGTTCCTGTTCTTGGCTTGTGCATGATGGAACCCCCTGTTCCAGTCCTGCAGAGCTTAGTGTCACCAAGGTCTGAAAAAGTGAATGGTAGCACTGGGAGCAGATGTGTTGCTGACTGAAGAGCAGTAAAAAGCAAGGAGAGCTTGCCAGGGTGAAGCTGCCCACTTCTGGCCATGGGATGCTCTGTGTTTTTTGCACCACTCATAGTACCTGGTTTGCAACTCAGAGAAGTGAGCAGACATGCCCTTGTTGATTCTGAATGTTTGGCCATGCTTATACCTCTCTGCCACACCAAGTGCCTCACCTCTGTTGGCTCGCTGAGTCTTTCATTAAAATATTAACAAAAAATGGGGCCTTTCTTGTGGTAAGTGCTGGTTTCATATGTATCCTATTTTTTGCATCACTGGACACCAAGCTGAAACTTCCAAGATCAAAGCAGAACAGAATGAATCTGAAAATCTTTCTGTCTGCTCAGATTTGCCATCCTGCCATCAGCCTGGGAAGCCCAGGATGAACCCTTGCTTCAGCTGGTACAACTTTGAATGGAATCAAATGGCTCAGCTGAAGGGAAGAGGTGCATGTGCTCCTCCTGGACACTGGTGGATGGGGTAAAGGGAGTCTCCATGGGGTCCCCTGCAATGGGGCACACTGATGGTGGTTCGCATGCTGCAGAGCAGGAAAGCTGCTGGAGTTCTGATGACCTTAGCTAGGTGTCCACCTTGAGCTTTGCAGCCTGTGTTAGGTGTGGCAGAGGCTTCCTGAGCAGGTTCCTTCGGGAGGATACCTTCCCTGAGGCTGCCTGTCAAGTCTCAGTGCCTCCCAACAAAACCCAGCATTGCTGAGCCTCCAACATGGCTAAAAGATGTGGGTTATTTGCTGTCTGTTGTCATCTTGCTGAATACATTTACCTTTTGAACAAGGTCCCTCTCATATGCTCAGGAGGCTGGTATGCAGGCCCGTTAATGGATCAAGAGGAAAAATGCCTGTGGATGTATTCTCCTTTGTGTTTGGGCTTATAACCACCCACGTTTTGGCATACATCCCTTCTGTGCACAAAGATCTTTTAGAAATTGCTAGTTAAATCTCCACCCTCCTTTGATATGTATGGAAATAATGGGACACGTGAGACTGTTTTCTGTTTGGAAAAAAAAAATCTATAAAGGGAGTAGCTTTAAAAGCCTGTGTTCACCCTTTTCTAACTCATGAGTTTAATGAAAGAAATGCCCTGAATTTCTGACTGATTTACTTAGCTTTCTGGGAGGCATGCATTTAGTGCTGTATCCAAATACAGGGGAAATGTTTTCATCTGAATCTGTCCCAGGTTTGCTGCTTAGGGGCAGGAGGAGAGCTTGAGCACATGTGTCTGTTTCTCAGTGACCTCAGAGAATCTTGGAACAAATCTTGGTCCCCCTGACCAGGAACAGTTCTCCCTTCTTCAGCACAGATTGATGCTTCTTGGAGTGGCCCATGGCTGAGCTGGCATAACCATGGACACCTCTGAGCTGCCTGCTCTGTCCTTCTGGCTCATCCTGCCTCACAGCCTCTTCCTAAGAGGCATCTGATGACTGCTGCTGGGTGCTTTCTCCTATCAATGGTGTGCAGGGATGTGCTCCTCCAAGGTCTCCACTTACTCTGTTCTCATGTGCTCAGCCATCCCCTCCTGGAACTGCAGCTCTGCTTCAGAGCAGTTTCTGTCCCTCTCTGACATAGCAGGACTCGTATTTCATGAGCACATGGTAACACAGTGTGTTAAGGCCAAAAGGAACTATGGCTCATCTGTTATGGGATATTGGGACTGTAGAGTGTCACCTAGCTTCCATATGGAGCCTGGGAGCTCTTTAACTGAAAGAGGATAATTTTTCTGTGGCATCCACCCTCAGTTATGGAGGTTGCAAGACATGGAGAATCCACCAGTTCCCATGGGAGTCTGTCCAGCAGGTCATGCACCTTGCAAAAGGAAGGGGTGAGATCTGTACGTGAGTCCAGAATGTGTGCAACACTGGCACAGAACTAATACTCCAAGTACTGACCCCATGAAGATCGTTTTTGGCACTCATCAGCTGGCCTGATGAAGGATTATCATTTTCTTTTTGAGCACAGGCGGCTGCCCATCTGTTGTAAGATGCCCCCAGATGGGTGTCTGAACACAAGGGGTTGGCTATGGCCTAATGCCTCCTGACTAAAAGGTGTTAAAATGAGCTGACCTGTTTGGTGAAGAATTTACTTAGGGTATTTTATAGCTGGCTGGTATAAAGAAATCTTCCATCTGCCTGGAGTGCCCTGTTAGTTAGTACCCATTAGGCAGAAATAAGAAGGGTTATAACATGCTGCTGCTTGGGTTGGTTTGCCAGATGGATGCCAATGCCTGAAGTTGAGAGCAGAGCAAATCCTATCATTAATAATGGGGTGCATGAGCTCAAGCAATTTCTTTTGTTCCATTGCAGAGAAAAAGGTTTTTAGTGCATTTGTAGACTGAGCCCTATAAAGAATGGGAGTTGGCTGCAATGTCTCAGGACTTGTATAGAAGTAGCCTGTGAAATTCTTGGCTCTCACTGTGATATCTAACAGGATTTAGCAAGCCTTGTCTGGGCCTGTTGTAGAACATGACACTTGGAATGTGGAGGTCCCTGGCGGGACTGTGGCACACGGTGCCACGGGCAGAGGGTTGGTGCCCAAGGCAGGGCAGCCTGTGCAGGCTGGCAGCAGGAGGGAAGAGAGCTCCAGGTGGTCTTGAGGAGGTGGAAAGGTGCACATGGATAACAATGGGCAGTGAAACCATGGCTGCCAGCACTTGTGCTCTTCCAGCACGAGTCTGCTGCTGGGAAGGTTGTTCTAAAAGTACCCAAAGCTTTGCAGCACACAGAGTACAACCTGTTTAATTAATTGCATTGTTAGAGGTGTGCCAGTGATATTTAAAAAAAATAAAAATCTATGCTTAGACAGTTATTTCAGATTAAAGACTTAATCCCTTGATTAAACTAAACCAAAATAAGCTGGTGTCCAGCTGTAGGATGGTGTTTTATACACAGCTCTTCTCATCCACTTGCAGGCCCTTGTTTCAGTTGGAGGATGTCTGTTTAAGGACAGGGCTTTGATCTGTTCACTCAGCTGCCCTTTAAACACCTATATCATCTCCTTGATCTATTTCTGATAGAAAGTAATTGGTCTTTGAGACCGGGGCTCATTTGTTGCCATGGATAAAAGACCTAGCTCCTGCTCAGTACATTGAGAACTCGTGAGGGAGCCAGACGTGTCCCTGTGAGGAAATGCTTCATTTCCCAGTTCTTCCCCACTCTGACTAAAAGACAACTTTCTTGGATTGTGGGTCACCCCCACTTTGGCCTCTTTAATCTTCAGCAGTTGTCAGCAGCTCTTCTGATGTGTTGGATGTTGTGCAGATAAAGGAGAAAATTACAATCTCTTCTCCAGAAAAGCTGGAGTACAAAAACCTGAAGGGTAGAGAGAGTAAGGTGAATTCGGGGGAAGGTGCTGTATTGGACCCAAGTGAACAGGGGTCTTGGGCTGGGGAGCAGGCTCAGGTGAGCAGTCATGTTGCCAAATGATAATGCCTGTGTTAGACCACCTGCAGTGTGGTGCAGAGCCAGGGATGTACCTGAACCAGGCTGCCTCTGCTATTCCCTGCCTCTTGCTCCAGCACAAGGACAGCATTGGTGTAGTTCTGCACTCCAAAGCTTGAAGCTCACAGGAGATCATACTTCACTTTCAAAGGAATCTGAGGTGTCCCCCCTTGAGTGAAAACAAACCAAGCCTGAGCTTGGAGAGATCACCCAGCTCTGGGCCTGCCTTTCCCCAGCCGCGCACGCCCAGACCTACAGCATGCGCAGAACAGGGGCCTCGGAGCTGAAAAGCAAATACATCATTTTTCCCTTTGTTTAATTAAATGAGAGATCATGAGTTAATCGCTTCCAAGCGCTTGTTTTCCTGCAGTGCCTGGAATGATAATCCTGTGTGCTGCCCAGTAGGAGCTGCTTTGGCTGCCGCAGCCGCGTCAACACCGAGCAGGGCTGGGAGAACAGAGGGAGGCATCTGGAAATGATTCTCTGAGCTCTGTCTGCAGAGCACCACTCCCTGCAAAGCTGTAGGAGCTGGTTTATCCACAGGCTGTGGAGCAGTCCTGCCTGCCTCAGTGTAGGGAAACTGAGCCAGGCTACAGCCATGCCCTCTGCAAGGGATGCCATGGTGGCATGCAGAAAGCAGCTTGCTTTTGGAGGAAGGGGAACTGGGTGCTGTGCTTTTCTCCCTGAAAAGCCTAAAACAATAGCCCAAAGAGCAGGTAGAGCTGTTCCTGGTTATCTCACAGGAAGGTGGTGTAATTACAGGAGTTGGAATGCCTGCCTACCTCTATAGCTGCACCTCTTAATAATGCATTATTTTATCCAGAGGAAGGCAGGGTGCTGAAGGCAGGCGCCCTCTTCTCAGCCTCCCCCTGAGTCTCAGAGTGAGCAGCAGAGGGGGGAGCTGGCACTTGCTCTGGGAAGATTTTTCTCTCTTGAACTCATTGCCGCTGTGATTAGAACAGCTCAGGAAATGGGGCTGGGAGGGTTCTCCTCTCTGCAGCAATGGAGTGGGAAATCTCAAATTTTGTCAGAAAAACAAGCCTTCTTTTTAGCCAGAGGCCTTTCGAACAGAACACAGAAATGTGTCCTTTATTTAAAGGAAAGCAGTCTGTCTTTAAGCTCTGTGTCAGAAAGTGGAAAGGCTTCATGGAAAGCCCAGAGGTCTGTTTTTACTGGAAATGAGGTTTCTCACGTCAGCTGAGATCTGAGCAGCCCCAGCCAAGTGGTGCAGCACAGCAGCCTTTGCTGGCGGAGGGACCAGCTAACCCAGCCCTGCTCAGCCCCTGCTGTGAGCTCCTTTTCCCCCAGTCCCCAAGCTGGCTGGGAGCCATGGGCAGGCGCTGTGCTGTGCTGCTTGGAGCTCTGCCTCTCCCCAGTTTTGCTATTATTTCTACTTTCCAGTCTGGGGTGTGGGAGGGTTGGGTCATTTCTTCCCCTCACCTTTGCACACTCTGGTCTCTCCTGCCCTGCCCTTGCACTGTGTCTTGGCACCTGGGCAGGAGGGGACACAGTGGGTGCGTGCAGGACGTGGCCATGCTCCGGGCAGCTGGCAGAAGAAGGACAAAGTTGCGGGAGCTCTGGCAAGGTCTCCCTGCTGAGCAGGAGCCCAGAGGCTCTGTGACTCAGAGCTGGGTGTACCACGGGCACCGCTCGCTGCACTCGCAGCCTGCCAGGCTCTGCTCCACTGCCCAGCCTGCTCCTTGCTCTGCCAAGCCATGGCAAGCTCTGGGTTTAACTGGGGCACTTTGGCACATGTTTCATTCTCTGGCAGCTCAAATGGGAGTGTAGGTTTGGGAAAGCAGAGCTGTAGCTTCTTTAACTAAATTCCTGTTACGGGATGAATCTTCAGCATGTTACATGGGCCAGTCCGGCTTGCTGGAAAGGAGCGCTGTCTGCCATAAGTCATGGGTTAGTCAAACCCATGTCAGTCTGGTCTCACCAAAACAATCTTTTTTAGTAGTCTGCAGACAGCTGTCATCAGGGAAGATTTATGCCTCTTCATATTTGCCTTGACCAAGACTCAGTACTTTGCAGGCAAAATGAGCAAAGTGCTTGGGTGAGTTGTAGGGGAAATGCTGCCAAGGCTTTGCTGTCCCAGGTGGGTCCAGAAGAACTGCAGGCCTCCCCTGCACTAATTTACATTGTCCTGAGCCACTTGGGTTGCTGTCTCTTGCTTGAAGAGCGCAGATATTCTGATGCTGTGTGAAGTGTGTGTGTAGCCTGGGGGATGACCTCTCTGTTCCCCAGGCAGGCTGATGTTTTGTTCTCCAAACCTGGAGGAGGTTCTCCAGGGTTCAGACTTAATTGGTGAGCAGTAGGTCCCGAAGAGGAAGAAGTTCAGTCCTGAGTAAGAAAGAAATGTAGAATGACAGGAGTTCCCAGTGGCTGGAGTTGCTATATTGGTCTTCTTATGCCCACAAATGTAGGTGGAAAATTCAATCAGTGCACCTAGAAAAGCCTAAGAAGCTCCTGGTTACTCCAGATGCCTCATGACAGGCTTCTCTTCCAACCTGCAGTGTCTGCTGCACCAGGAGTAGACACATTCCCTAATCAGGTTTGCAACAGCTGCTGGGCTCCTGTTCTGCCCAGGCACTCGTAGCTTCATTTCTGATTGACTCCTGGTTCTTGCTGCAGTTTGTGATGGAGTGGGGCTCTAAGGGCTGAGCAGCAGAGCTTTGCCACAACAGCCTTTACTGTCCTATTTGTCACAGCATCCCTGGCTCCTGTGATATGCAGAGGAAAGAGGGCAGCCCACCCCACCACGGCTCAGACCAAAGCCCCCTGCCAGTTGTGAACTCCTCCTGGGTTCTCACTGCTCCCCTGGCCTCCTGGCTGGGACCATGCTGGGTTGTTCCTGTCACATGGCTCAGCCCATCCCATCCCATCCCTGTGTGGTGCTTTCCTCCTCTGTCCCTGTGCTCCAGCCCCTGCAGCTGGCTCTCAGCTGAGCAGCAGTGAAAGCCAGTTTGGCCGGACATGACCTTAACCTGGGCTTTATTTAGCGCCTTGATTTATAGAGGAGTTATTTTAAAAGCATGTTTCTCTTCTGGGAGGTGTGGTGGAGTGGTGGCAATGAGCTGGAGTTTATAGGTCCTCCTGTACTATTGACAAAGAACCATTTGAATCCCAAGGCTCCTTTTGCTTGCAGAGATGCTCTCTGGCTTGCTTGGAAAGTGCTCCTGTTGGTGTTTGTGCCCAGTGGCAGAAAAGGAGCACATGTCCAGGACCTTTCCTGTGAGAGGGATGTGGCAACAGCGTTGGAAGCAGGAAAGATTGAAATGTTCAGTCCCTGAAGGAGGCTGGTTTTTTTCAGCAGGCTCTGCCAGCTCTTGGGGACCACGGTGGGCTGGTTGTAGTGGAAATGTGCTGGGGCAGGAATGCACCCTCCATGGATTCTTTTAGGTTTAGCTTGTTCTCCTTCTATCCAGGTGCTGTTCACTCATCCCGGGTCACAAAAGTTTCTCCTTGTGCCTGCTGGGGGTTACACTGCCTGTTTGAGATAAGGGATGGAACCTCTGGAACAAGTTGCCCAGAGATTGTGGAGTCTCCTTCTCTGGAGATATTCAGTGGGATGTGGGAATCTACTTCTTATTTGGGGCTTTTCCTGCAGAATTAGCAGAGATTGGTGCAAACATCTCCTTCTACCAAAAGATAGTGGTTGAAACCTTCTCTCTATCCATTAGAAATCTACACAACTATCATGGCTTTGTGGTATAATCTAGCCAGAGGGAGAGAAAGCCTCTGTGCTCAGGAGTGCAGTTAGCACTGCACTCTGCAATGGCTACAGGCTATGCTTATTTTTTATTTTACTAAAGAAAGGATAAGGTACAAGCTGGTTTATTTTAACCATATAAAGGATTTTTGATTTGGTGCCAATGTTAATAATTGTTTTGTGAAGTCTAAGGCAGGAGGAATGGTGTGAGAACCTCAGAGCGATGCACTGACTCATGTGCAAATATTTTGACTTCTTTGTTTTATTTGCAACAGTGAACTTAACAAATTTATTTTGGGGAGGGATTGATATCTGAAAGAATTTTGCTCAAGCAGAAGATGGTGCAGAACAAACCCCAGCTGGTTTTGATTGATGTTTTGAACTTGTGGGCTGTGGAGGGTCAGAGGGAGATTGTTGTCAAATGCTGCCAGCAGCAATGCTGTGATAGTGCCCAAGAAGGCGACTGGTGGGGTGGGAGAGCACCTGTGTGAAGGCCAGTTTTATCTGGCAAGGTCACAGGCACTTGCTAGGACAGATTGGTATCAACAGAGGTTACTGTTATTCTGAGTGGAAGGTAAATTGTTTAAAACAGCCTTCTTGTCCAATTTAGAATTAGGGTTAAATGCTCATCCCCTAGAACTCAGCTCTTGAATGTGCACATAGGGCTCTTGCTTTTGGAATTCTTGGTTTAAGAATACTGGATTAAGTATTCCAACTCAGGATAATCTATGATTCTATGTGTATGAAAAACAGCTCCTTAACCTCTGTTGATTCAGTTGCATTGGCCTGGAGTATTGCAGGAGGCAGTTGGTCTCTCAGAAAAGGTGTGGGCACTGTAGGAGCCTGCTGCCATCCATGTAGCCTTGCTTTTGCTGACATCAGGAGAAAGAGCAGAAAGGTAAGGAAGCAGCACTGCCCCACAGGCAGCGTGTGGTTTGCCTGTCACTGTAGTTCTGCCAGCTCGTTGCAGGCAGGGATTGTGGAGGCATCACCTGGGTGTCCTCACCTCTCCTGTGCAGTCCCACAGGCTGTCTGTCCCACGAGATGGCTTTGCATCGGAGCAGGAGGTTTATGTTGTGCTTAAACACCCAACCCTCTAAAGGAGGAACCTGAAGATAAGTAAGCTGCAAGAGATGGGAATGCTTGTGTGAGGAGCACCATCTCTGCTGGGCTGCAGGTCAGTTCAGGCTTGCTCTGAGACTCTTGAACTTTCCCAGGCTGGTGGAGGCATCTTCACAGATGTGCTGCAATGGATGGAAGCAGTGAAACCATTTGTTTCCTCCTGCTCCCCTTGTTCTACTGTTCCCCGGTTGTGGCGTAAGCTGTTGTGGCACTGCTTTGTTTAACTTTCTCTCCCAGTCTTGAAGTGTATTTTCAGGCATGTTCATGTAGTTGTTCCTGTTCTGCAGGAGGCTGTAGAGCTTCTGCGTAAGCAGCTGAAGTGCTTTTCTTGTCTCTAGTGAAAGGAGGTGGATTTGGATCAGATGAGGATCTGGCCAGACACCTGAGTAAACTTTCATTTGGTTTTGGAGCAAAACTTATTCCCACTGGCTGTAAGCTAGCCCAAGGGATCCCCTCTAAAATAGAAAAGAAAGGAGCAATCCTGATGCTCTCTACAGATATGTACAGCTTTATATTTTTTTAAATTGTTACTTTTTGGCAAGCTCTCTTGATTTACACCCATGCAATAACTCAGAATTTGGCCTCCAGCACTGGAATTGGTCCTGACACTATGGGCAGGCTCTGGCTGGCAGGTTCTCCCAAATGAAGGTGGATGCAGGCAAGCCATTGCCTCTGATCCCCCTGAACAGGCATCCTAGGTATCAATGGGTGTGCTCAGGGACCACAGGCAGCCCTGCTCACACACATTGTGTGAATCCTTGTGTGAGGCATCTTGCACTGCAGAAAACTCCTGGCTCCTGCATTAGAGCCTTTCATGAGAGGCAAACAGCTTTGAATAACGAGGAGTCGCTCTGGAGAATGGCTTAATGGCTTTCCACAGAACCAAACAGCTCTGGCACCTTATCCTGGCCTGGGACTCCAGAGCGCAGGAGGCTGAGGAGCTTCAGCCCACGGCAGGTGCCCTTGGCCCACCAAGGAGTGTGCCCAAGCCATGGACAGGGCTGGTGATGCCCACCCATGGCTGTGTCTCTCGCACGCGCTCACGTGCTGCGGTGTGGTCTAACAGCCGCCCCACCCCGCGCAGGCAGCACAAGGACTTGCTGCGTAAGCAAAAGCTGGCAATCCTGTGTGCAGCGCTCTGCGAGTGCTCCACTCCTGCTTTGGGAGAGCTTCTCTGTGTTTACCTGCCATCTCCAGTGCCAAAAGAAGCCAGAAAGGATAGCATTGGCTTCTGTGATCTTCGTTCGTCCTGCGTTCGGCGATGGCCGCGCTCCTGGGCGTTGGGCGGATCGTGTCCCGGTGCCACTAACGCTTTCTGTCTCGGCAGGACTCGGAGTCACTGGACGGCTGCATTCAGAGCACGTTATCAGCACTCTACCCTCCATTCGAGGCTACCGCAGCCACTGTGCTGTGCCAAGTTTTTGATGTGGTGGAGAAGACGTACCGTGGGGATGGACTGCACTACCTCATAGACTTCCTGATTCCAGCCAAGCACATCCTGCAGTGCATTCAGCAGGATGCCTGTGTGAGTACATCATGCTCTCTAAGGCCTGTGAAGGCTTTCTTGGAGAGTTTTCTTTCTGCTCTTGTATGCAAAACGGCTGGCAAAAAGCGCTTGAGTATGTATGGCAGCCTAGGTGGGAGGGCAGGCAGACAATTAGGAAATAGTTGAGAAATTGTTGTTGAAGCTTAACCCTTCAGAGATCAGCCATCAGGTGTGGAGCAGTGCTCTCCCTTTCTGTAATCAGGAACACCAAGGGCTTAAGGGATTCACAGGAAGAGGTTTAGCAAAGTGTTTGCTAGATGTGTCTGACCAGGGTGGCCTCTGACCCCAGCTGTTCCCTGGCCCTGTGGATGAAGCTGTCGGGCTCTTGCCACTGGCACAATGACGTGCAGGGCAAAATGCTTCCAGTCGGTGTTTTTCCAAAACTCCAGCTCCCCTTTGATGGTTGCTGGAACAGTCACAAGGCTCAGTAGCCCCGAGGAGTCACGTTACATTTACTGCCAGAACGAGTCCAAGATTAACGTGCTTTACTGTTGGGAGTCTAAAATGTTAGAAACGATGAGTCAAACACCTCCATCACAAAACTTGGCTCGAGGTCTGCAAGATGAAAAAAAACCCAACCAGCCCAAACAACCTAAAATGTGGGTTTGTTCTAACTTTTTTGTCTCTGAATGCAAAGGGGGTGTGTGGCCAGGTTTTCAATTCAAGTCCTCATGGTAGAGGGCAAGGGATTTCTAGGAGGAGGAAAAGTATGGAATAGAGGCTGAAATAGTCACTCATTTGTTTCAAGGAAATGAAATACTGGGGGGACAGACCCATCACACAGGATGGATCCATGTGAACTAGGCAACCTGAAAGTGTGTTTTGGTGCAGTGTTTGTCACCTCATATTGTCACCAACCTCCAGCTTGGTGCCTGCCATCTCTGTGAGTCGAGGAGGATCCAAGGTGGTGCATGACCTTGCTGCTCTCTCCCACCCTGAACACTGGAATAGATGTTATTCCATCAGTATCCGTAATTGGAGCTTCTAATTCTATGGTGCATGGTGTGTTTGTCCCCTTTAAAAAAACAAAAAGCTTTTCGTTTATACAAACTGGTAATTATTTCAAGATGTTTCACGGCTTTCCCCAAAACACCGCCCTCGCTGGATGAGCCAAGGTAGCAATTTCCCCACTTCTCGAGATCCCGGCAGCTTCCGAGCGGCCAGCGGTGCCTTGGGCAGGTGAGGCAGTGAAGGAGAAGGAAGGAAAGCAGCAGCGAGGTGGGCGCACGGTGCTGCCGTCCCTGAGGGGAGCCGTTGGGGCAGGGGCCGAGGCACGCACGGTAAAGGCCGCGCAACCCCCGCGGCCCTCGGGGCGCCACGGGTGGACGCGGGCAGGGCGGCTGGGCGGGCCTCGGCCCCCCGGCAGCCAATGGGAGAACAGCGGGTGCGGCAGTAGCCAATAGCAGCGCGGGGTCGCCTTGACGGGCATGGTGGCTTCGGTGGCTGTTGGAGGGCCGTTGGAACACGAGGCGCTGCAGTGCTCGGCCGTGAGGAGGGAGAGGTGTGAGGGCAATGGGTGCTCGGCCGTGAGGAGGGAGAGGTGTGGGGGAAATGGGTGCTGGGCGTCCCAAGGAGGGAGAGGTGTGAAGGCGGTGGGCACTGGGTGTCCTAAGGAGGGAGAGATGAGGGTGGTGGGCACTGGGTGTCCTGAGGAGGGAGAGGTGAGGGCAGGTGGAGCTCGGGGTCCTGATGATGGAAGTGTGAGGCCAGTGGGCAGTGGAGAAGCCCAGGATGCTGGTATCCCACCCAACTGACCAACAAGATGTGGGGTGGGTTGGGCAGCTGCCTTTAGGGAGGGTTGCACCAGGCTTAGCATTAGGTAGTGGGGGCTTTTGTTGAGGTGTGAAATGGCTGGGAGAGTGATCAGCAAGATCCTTTCTTACTTGGTTGTGAACTTTTCAGGATGTGTCTCGTGATTTTTGCTTCTGGAGTGATAGTACAGGGAGATCAAGGGAAGCTCTCGGTACCTTGCACCCTCTTTAGAGTTGGGCCCAGGCTATTCCATATTTTATTTAAAAGTCTGCTTGTTTGATCTTTTAAATGAATTATTTCTTATTTATGAAATTTATTTAATTTGCTGTGGTCTCTTCTTCCCCAAACCTTCCCTGTATGCCCCTTCATCTTTACAGTCTGAAATCACAGGGGACTGTTTCTTACTAATTGCTTTTTGAAAATCTTGCCTGCCTTTTAGAGAGTCTAAACAGAAGCAATAGTTCCTCCTTAGTTTGTAGTTCAGCTACTCTGTGTGAGTGTTTCCTAAACACACTGGAGGGAAAAGAATTAACTCATGTCTGGATGACTACTGTAGAAAGTCTTGAGAGCACTGGATGTTTTGTCAGCCTCTGCAGTGACAAAAGTGTAAATGGCTTCATGAAGTACTAGACTAGTTCATGGGCATTAAAATCATCAGCCAGTGTGTGGTTCCTCAGGGACTGGAAGGGGTGTTCCAAGGAGGTCTGTCTCTGCTTAGGACAAAGTTAATAACCAAATTTTGCCCCTGGCTTTGAGGTGATGTCCTGAGCTAAATGGTGTGTTCCAGCTTAACCATCCCTGTAGCTTTGGAATAGCTAAACAGGAATTCCACCTTTGTGCCATTTTTGTCATTGGTGCCCGGCTCTTTCTTCAGAGGCAGCTGGCTCAGCCTATTCCTGGCTGCAGCCACTGGGTGTAGAGGGTGTTCCTGGCACTCCTCTGGTGGGCCTGGTTTGGCTCTGTAGTGTTTGGACACGAGAAAAGCAAATCCTTGAGCCTCAAAATGAGATGTTAAAGGTACTGTAATAAGCCTCTTCACATAATCTTCCCTTTGAAGGTGCATTTTGGAGCAGGAGCAGCATGAGGATGCTCCACTTCTAAAGTTTTAAAGCTCTGTAATGTTTAGGCTATTGTGGGACTTGCATTCCTGTTTTGGATGTTACTCTGGCACCTGATGCAGTTTAGATTGTGGCTTTGTAGGGCTTTTCAGGAACTTCAATGCATTCTGCATTTTGGTTTTGGTGCTTTTATTGCTGAGTTTTCTGCTTATGAGTCAGTAGGCAGACAAGTAAGCATCTAAACAATGAGGCTGTTTGGAATTTCTTAATGTATGAGTGGCCCTCCAGTGGGTTATTCTGCATCCAGATTTTAACAGAATCTCCATGTCAAGTATGTGCTGATGGAATTCAGCTTTATGTTTATGCTGCTGCTGATTGTGTCTTTCACTTTTCAAGTCCTATGAGCTATAATAGTTTGGGAATTGATCTTATTGATCTTCATCTGCCTCTTTTCCCTGAAAGACCCTTGGTACAGACCATTGGCCTTAATACACTGACTAGGAGATCCTATAATGGCAGAAGAGGGGTTGGTGTGCTGCAGTGGGGCACTCTCTTCTGGAAAACTGCAAATTGCTCTAGTTTAAAACTTATAAACAAAATACTTGATTTGGGCACTTTGCTTGGAGCCACAAGCTTTGTTGGCTGAGGTGCTCTGTGAGTCTTGAGCTTGGTATAAAAGTGCATGAAGTGCATTTAGCCTGAGACCTGCTGGAGCAGCTTGTGCAAACTGCTGCCAGAGGTGCTCTTGGCTTGCTGACTTTAACTGCATTGTGGATGAAAGGAACTTAGTGGCAGAGGCATCTGTGTCTTGCAGATCAGAAAGCCTGAGAACACCAGACTGCCCAGCTTAGCTGTGCCTTTGAGGAAAGTACAGCAGCTGTGGGTCAGGTTATAGGGCTTTTTGGTTCTAACTTAACAGAAAGAGGAAAGAAGGGGAGATGTGTCTGCTCTGAGTCAAAGTTAGAATAGAAAGGTAATATTAATATGATTCTTCAAGTAAATGAAAACTGAAGTAAGGTTCCTTTTTGTGGTGATACAGTGTGTAAGTACATGAGTAGGGCAGTAGCAGTAAGTGAACAGAAGTAAAACTGCTGTGACTGAACTTGACTGTTTTGAAGAAATGGGACTGGCAGGTCTCCATCCTGGAAAATGGAAGAAGTTACCATGTAATGCTGAATGTCTGGTAGCAGGGATTTTGTAGAATCTGTTAAGTCAGGACTAGTAACAAAATACAGAGAACAAGCTGAGCCTACAACATTGTGCACTGAGCAAGGACTGAATTAACTGACCCATGAAAAACTGAATAACGTTTCCATGTGGTTTGCTCCATGGCAGGTAGTGTCACAGCAGCCTTTTTAATAAACCAGCTCTCTCTAGAGAGATAAGTTTCATTGTTTAATCTCTGCCATAAGTGATTTATTATGGAGTCATATGGAAGATTAATTACTGTGTCAAAGGGGTTGATGTTTATGCAAGAATTGCAAGATGGCTACAAACTGGTGAAAGGGAGGGAGGATGTTTGTACTGGGGGGAAATGGCATTGGAGGCAGGAGTCATGAAACACACCATGCTTCTGATCCATGACCTTGGCATGAAAAGTAAGAGTATGTATGGCATGTTTGTGGTGAAACCAGCCTGGGACACACCAGCTATAACCTGGAAGATGAGGGTGATAAATGCATTACACAAGATGAGCTCTAAAACTTTGTACTTAAATTTTGTAATGGTAACTCAGAGGGCAAGCATGTGCCTCCATGAAGTGGCAGGCAGAACTTCTGTTGTGAACTGGAGTTCATCAGTTTGAAAAGAAAAACCAGGAGGTGACTGGGTTACTGTAGGAGGGGGACTGGAAGATGAGTGGGATCTCAGCTTTAAGAGATGCTTCCAGCACATTTGGAAAGTGCTGGTGCCATTACAGGCTGTGTTTTACAATGCTTTGCACAACGAACAAAATGGTTTTTAAGAAAAAGAAATGGGCATTACAAAGGAGGTACTTCAGGCACACTGATGAAGGTAGACATGCTAAGGTCATGTGACGTGGGTTAATAAGTCTTAAGTAATGGGAACATATCCAGAAAATACAGGATTGAGGAGGAGGAATTACTAAATCTGAAGGATGATTTGGGTTTCTAAACCTGTGAACAACTTTGCTTCAGGTGCAAGGAGAGTTAGAAATCTGGTGGGGCTGAAGGTAAGGCTTGATGAACATAAGAAAAATTGTTTTATGCCAGTACCTGTTGTTTTAAGGTGTGTGAGGATCCAAGAAGTTCCTCTCTGGTTTCTCTGCTGTATGGCAAAATACTTGAATCAATTGAATCCAAAGCCTTGTACAGAAAAAGATGAAATTAATTGTGGAATTGATGGCTTATATAATGGCTTAATTTAAATCTTACCCAAACAGAATCAAGTTCAAAGGACTGGGCATTATTTTTTGAAGTTGTGATAAAGCTGTAAATAATTGAGTCAGGTCAGTTCATCCATGAAACTTCAGTTCTTTTACTTGGGTGGCATTTGTCTGAGGCATGGCCTGAGTGCTGCTGTGTTTTGGGAATGAGGAAATTGCTGGTATGTTAAGTGTGGTTCCTCACAGTTTGCTGATGGCACTTGCTGCTTTCTTTCTCTGTGGCTCTGCTGTGCTTTCCTCATTTGCTGCTTCCTATCTCCTGTTTTGTTTTTGCACTCTCCTCTTCCCTCCACTGGGACATTGCAGCCTCCCAGTGTAACTTGTGCCCACCTGTCCTGCACGGGTGGTTTGTGTTGGTAGATTTTCTTATTTCTCTTTTCAAGAGAAGACCTTAGTGTGGAAAACTTACCTACATCAATAACCAAAGACCCTAAATTAATTGTTTTCTTGATCTCTCTTACTCAGAAGCTTGAGCTGAGATCTTTTGCTGGTGCTGAGAACACTTTCTGTTGTCTCCACAGGCTCCGTACTGCGGGTTGCTGTTTCGCCATGCGGGCTGGCCCCTGTGCATTCAGGACAAGATTGTAATCCAGCTCGCTTCCATTGACTGGCAGATCCTGAAGCCTGGTGACTTCTACCTGCAGGTGGTCCCCTCTGTGAAGAAGCCTCCACGAATTGTATTGAAATGTTTGGCAAAAGATAAGCATAATGTAGAAGAAGTGGTGATTCCTGAAGTTTCATATACCTCTATTTTTACTCTGGAATGGTTGAGTACGTTCAATGGAGAGCGGATGGGCATAGCACTGGAAAATTGTTTACTGACCACTGATGAGAAAATATTTCGTGTCCCTTGGGATAAAGTGGTTAATCCTGAATTTATAAATAAACCAAAAATAATTGAAAACAATATCATCTCTCCAGAAATAACAGAGGAACGTTCAATTTTGTGCCTCCCCACTGACCATACTGAGTGTGGTTCACCAGACCTGAGGTCTCAGTATCTGCAGGAACTAAGCTCAAATCGAGACAACCCTGTCATTAGCAGCACTGCTCCACAGTTAAATGAAGCTCTGGTCAATGGTGTCTGTACGAGTCCTGTGACTCAGGAGAACTTGGAAAGTGACCTTGAAGGGGAGTACGTTGAGCTGGCAGAAGTTTCACTGCCCAGGTTTGGGCCACAAACAGGATCTGTAACACAGTCGCTGGCATTAAGTTATTTCACTCAGCCCAGGGCACGAGTGAATGAGTCTAAAGGCAAGCACAGGTTTATTGTCATACAAGACAGCACCTACTCCAAGAACTTAATTCATTCAGCACTTATGCAGAAAGAGCACTGTCAAATGGACACTCTGAGCACTTCTCCAGAAGTTCTGAAAAATGTTACTCCATTGGAAGGCAGCAAAATGATGGCACATGGAGAACTGTCCCCAGAAGGTCAGCTGATAGCAGCTGATCCTGGAAGCATGGGTGATAACTTCCCTGTGGCTGAGCCTCCTGCTTGCCGTGCAGAAGATTCCTCTGCAGAGTGCGAGGCTTGCAGTGAGCGACACGCTCTGTGCAGCTACACTGATGGGTGTGCTGGAGATGCTGCCAGCTGCAAGGCACGAGTGCCTGGTGCCCCTGGAAACGTGGAGGGACAAAGGGATGGAGCTAGTGAGAATGCTGGTGTTGAAACATTGGAGCAGAGCCCAGAAGTGACTCTAGATGCTACTGCTGCTAAAGAGGAAGTGATGCTGGGAGTACACACAGAACCACTGACTGAGGGGCAAAAGGAGGTGACACTGATGGATGCTTCTTCTGTACCTGTCCTGGGGCCTTTGGGACCATGTTGCACACTAAAGGAAGCTTCTGATGTCTCTTGCCAGGTTGTCAATGGAAGTGTTGAGCCAGTTCAGGTCACTACATTGCCTGAGAATTCAGATGTAGGTGGGGAGAGAGGCTCTCCTTCAGGGAACACAGCAGATGTAAGCGCTTGCTGCAGTGATAATGAGGGAAATTCTCCATTAAATCCTCCAGAAGAGAGCCAAGGAGATGTTGATGGATTTGAGGTGGGAAGAAGGGAGAGCCAAGAGGAAGTGAAAGAGTCTAAAGAAATGTTGACTGTAAATGAAAATCAGACTAGTCATAGTCACTGTTCTGTGAAAGCCTCAGCAGATGGAACCTTGTCAGATGGTGAAGAACAAGAGCATAAAAAGGCTGAAGAAGCCATACCACTCAAAACTGCCCAGTCAGCAGAGGAGAATCAGATGGCAGAACAATTAAATAACGGTGACTTGTTGGCTCCCAGTGCACAAGAGGAAGATTCAAGTCTGTTCGAAACCCAGAGGTCTGGAGGGACGTTTGAGGAACCGCAAAGACCGGTGGAAAACCATGGCAGTGAAAGTGAAGAGAACTCTCTGCTGAACCAGGAGCATGTTGCAACACAGGACTTGCAGGGACAGGTGGAGAACCAGGGAAGTTGTTCTTACAGGGAAAGGTTGAAGACTACAGCCTCAAAAACACTGGAATCCATTGAGGAGGAATTGGAGGGTGAACCACTGTCCTCAGAACCTGCTGAGGGGCGTACAGAGCCTGCCACTCTGCACTCCCAGCCAGAGGCATCGTCGGGGGCATCACCTCCTAAAGGTACAGCCATTGGGTGTTTGTGTGGTTGTGTTTGGTAACATGGATTGAAAGCAAAATCCTCAAGCAGTACTGCTTGAATACTGCTTATCAGGCAGGATTTGATAAATCCATCTGGGAGGCTTTGGGGTAATAGACAAAATACTGGGAAGAGATTAAATTGTCATTTTTTGTGGCATGAAATTAAGCTTTCTCTTCACAGGTGGCTTTATTGTGGCATTTTGTTTAATAATTCTTTGCAAATTTATGTTGATACAGAACAAAGTTCTATTGGAAGAAACTTTTAATTTCAGTAAATCTGATTGCTGGTGACCTCCTCCTGCTTACATTCATGATGTGGAGAATGTATGAGGAGAGACTTGTCTAACTGTACAAGTCTTTCATAGTTGAAAAGTGGCTTTAGGAAGATGGCTGTGGCAAGAGGCAGCAACAGTGGATGCCACAGTAAAAAATACTAGTTGTGTAACGTGACCTGAAGATGAACAAGTGTAAGTGCTGATAAGTGATTCAGGCAGCAAGCTGCAGAGCTGAGGGATTCCCCCTCTCCCTGCCTTCCCCTCCGTCATGCTTTCTTCAGCTCGATTGTGTTTCAAGTAGGAGCTGTTTAACTTGAGTGGGAGAGCACAGGAATTAAGCATCTGACTTCAGCTCACATGGAATGTTCAAGCAGGTATTACCCAGATTTCTTGATGCTTGGGTTCCTGAGCTGGGGCTGTGCTTCTGCAGGAGATTGAGAGGGCAATCCGGGTGTGTGCCTTTTGCACCAGACTGTAGGCAGGCAGTGTGTAACCGCACGGGCCCCGTGTGGGCTTTGCCCAGCTCTGCTGAGTCTGGAGAGCTGCAGCTGGATCTGCAGATCACACAGAGGAGCGGGGGTGGGTGGAACATGCCATTCCAGTTCAGCAGCTCTCATTCCCTGAGACCCCTGGCTAGGAAAATTACCCAGCTTGAAATGTTGGACTGAGGACTCTTGAAAGGGTTGGCGTTCAGACCCAGGTTGCTGGGGCATGTTTGGTCCTCTGGGGCAACAGATCCAGAGCTGGTTGTCTTGGGGTGTGCTGCCACTGTAATGCTTGCCCTGGTCCCCAGTTATGTGGCCAAAAGCTGCTGCATGATTCCATTTGACTGCCCATACAGCTGCTTCTCAGGTGCCCAAAAGTCACATTTTACCTGATGTCTTAGTGATCTTCTAATGGAGCTAAATTAGTGACCATTGATTAAAATAAAATGTTATTAACATTTGAATCAGACTAATTTAATTCTATAGTTAGGGAAGCCCAGGGTTACCAGGCATTTCTGATACTTCTGAAGTGACAAGCATTTCTCTTCTGCAAAATGGAGGGGTCAGCTCAAAAGTTTCTATTTCTGCAGGACACTTCTCTCTGAGCATCTCTCACCATCAGCAGAAAAAAAAATCACCTTCTGCCTATCTGTGGGTGTTGGTGGATGTATGTGAGGAAATAGCCATGCTTTGGGTATTCATTCCCCTGGCCAACCTGAACGTGGCCTGACTTCTTGCTTGCTCAGGACCAGGCCTTGGAGCACCTAGTCTGTGTTTAGTGCTGGGTGGACACTTTGCTCATGAGTGCTGTGGCTGCTTGTGGAGTGTTCCCATCTCTTCTCTTTTA
Organism: Zonotrichia albicollis; assembly: GCF_047830755.1. Classification (NCBI taxonomy): domain Eukaryota; kingdom Metazoa; phylum Chordata; class Aves; order Passeriformes; family Passerellidae; genus Zonotrichia; species Zonotrichia albicollis. The sequence goes on along the minus strand of NC_133831.1, from coordinate 7,566,829 downwards.
AAACTAACCAGATCCAGCTTGTTATGAGATGTGTGATGTTCTCACTGGTCCAAAGAATAAATCTTGGCCACTGCTGGAGGTTTTAGCAGTGATGGACCCCTCTGGGGTACACACGGAGTTTGTTTTTAATGAAAGACAATACAAATGATTTTGGGGATTTGGCTGAAGTATGTGACCCTTTTGGTTCAAATCTGCTGATGTTAAACTTGGGCATTGCAGTTTAAGAAAAATTCAAACCTTTTTATCTCAGTGTTTGTAAAGCAAAAGAAACAACCTAAATTGCCAGGAAAACCATCCAAACTATCCAAATAAACTTTTTATGGTAAAGGGCAGCTCAAGTATCTGTTAATGCTGGCAGTAGTTCTTGAACACTGTAGCTGGCACTATAAAAAGCTTAATCCATTCAATTACATTTGATTGCTTTGAGATCCAAACAAGCCATCTCCTTATCTAGCCCCATTAAACCCTCAGAGATGTACTTACAAGATAATTCAGAGATAAAATTACAAAGCAAAGCAAATGTCCTACAAATGGACTTTACTTTTCCAGCAAGGTGGTTCTGTGGGTTAAATTCTCTGTGTCTTGTTGAGGTCATTTTGCTGCTATGATTGGAAACTGGGGGTATCTTGTCTAAACTATAAATAACAACAGAGCTAAAGCTTTACTGGGTCAATTCAGATCTGAAATTCACACCTCAGCAGCAGTGGGCAGAGGCACAATTTGCTTTGTGTGAGGTGGAGGAGCTTGCTTGTTACAGCAGATATTGTTGATTATGTCAAAATACGTGTTCAGAACTGGGGCATCTGAGTTTGCTGTGTCTGCAGGTTTTTCCTTGTCCCTTAACTCTCTCCCTTTACTTCCACTCTCAGTGAGCTTATTTTGTGCACAAATAGAGCCTAACTTAGGAAGACTTAGATATAAATAGAAAAAACTCTGAAGTCAAATGTGAACTGTTTTGAGTTGGTGGCTTAAAATTTACACTGCTTCCATTCACAGATAAGGTGACTGCTGTTTTTTCCTAATGACTAACATCTAAATGAAACTTTGCAGCTCTGGAAAGAATTCCTCTATTTTGTGGGTGGAAAATATCTTGATATTCAAGAAATAGTTTGAAAAGCCCCACTGGGGCATATTCAGCAGCACCTGTCAGGGCGTTCCGTTCCTGGTCCGGTTACTGCCTGGTGTTAGCATGGGTGATCCTGGTGCTGGGGCAGTTTGCAGGGAAAATGCTAATGCCTCTTTGAAATGCACACAAGCAAATCCTCCTCTCCCACTTCCTTGACCTCGGGGGAAGGTGGAACCTGCAAACACTGCGAGTTCAGATGTCCCTGTTCTCAATTTGCTTTTAGATGTAATCCTCCGCATTGGACAATTTCCGCTGCAGCGAGTGCCTCCGCCCCGATTGCAAATAACAAACAGTGGGCTTGGGCCTCTTGGGAGAGCTGGCATCTGCACAGCTGAGCTGGCCTTCAGGAACTCGGGAAGAGTTTTGTTTGGGCAAGACGTGCATAGTCTGGAGGCTGCACAGCTTTAGTGAAGTTTCCCCAGGGCTGAAAAGCCCCGGTACCGTGACTGTGTGTGGTGGGCTGAGCAAAATGTTTCTCTCCTACCTTTTGGGAGCTGCTGCCTCATTCCTAAGAGATATCCAAGGCAGGACTGTCACACACATTTATGTATTTCTCTTGCCCTGGGGTGTAACCTATGTGGAATACAGCTATGTTCTGTTTCTTGTCCTCTTTAAATCTCACATTTTGATCCTCTTTGCAGGCTTTTGTCATTTTATGAGGACCCCTTTACTAAAAACTGTGTAGTTCTTCTTATTGCCAGTCTTTACAGCTCATTGATAAGATGATTCCATGTTCTCCTAGAAAGTCTACCAACTCTTAGTGTGAAACCTTTGGGCACAACTTCCATGCCTCTGTGATGTTCAAGAAACCCTTTCTGCAGGAGATCAGTGCCCCTCTGAAGTGCTGCTCAGGAGGATGTAGCAGTGTTTGGAGTGGATTGCACTGCTGGGAGATGGAGGCTGAGGTAGCCCCAGGAGCAGAGTGGGGCTCTGGCACAGCCCAGACCTGGGCAGAGCCCCAAAGCCCTCACAGCAGCTTCTGTGGCCAAGTGATGCCAGGCTGGATCCCAGGGATGCTCCTCAACCAGGGGTGTTGGCAGAGAGGAATGAGCAGCTGTTATATCGTGCCCTTGATGGTGCAGTGCCTGGGAGCTCCTCCTAGTTCCCCCCACTGCTGCATGATTTGTTGCAGTGAGCAATGCTGCTCAGGGCACTTCTCTCACTCATTTTAGCAATTCTGAAAGCAGTTCAGGCTAAGCTTCAACCTGTAAATCTCCTTCACTGCTAAAACTTGCATTGAAAGCCACTTCAAGGGCTGCTTTGTTCCTGGTCCTGCTCTTTAATGAAGTATTGGAATCTGTTAGTAAATAAACTGAGTCAAGTGTCAGCATTGTTGATGCAGCAGGAAGGTAGGATGGTTGAAGTAAATTTTAAATAGCAATTAAAATGTCTGACTTCAGAGCCAGTAAATAAATATTCCACTCTTATTTTCCTGAAGAAAGGTTGATATTTTTGGTGGTAGATACTGAAGTATCAGGTTTTGTAGTGAAGTATAGTCTTTTATTTGGTATAGCTTTCTGCAAACTCAGGGATAGCCTAGTTGTGCACTTAGGATACTAAAGATCTGTTATGGAAGATGTTCTGTTGGCATCCAATTCTTGTGATGTTGGGAAATGGGGAATAATACTTCTTGCACAGTGGATAGACACTTTTTTCCTTCTTTCCAGATAATTTTACATGAAAATTGAAACTTGATAGAATTAGCTTTAGTTTCCATGTAGTAGCCAAGATATTTAATTTTAGAATTAACTGATTCTGATAACTTGTACTTTCAAGCTGAGGTGTCAAAGGAAGCATTTTCTGCAGTTCTTGAGCAAGAGCTGATTGGTGTAATCATCCTGTTCTTCAGTGTTTTTAAATGTGTTTCTGACTTTCAAGTTAAATGTTAATTTAAAAAGGCTGGACAAGGAGAACAAGGTCTCTTTGGCCAATTTCCAGCTGATCTGTCAGCCTCCAGTTGACTTCATATTTTCAGGAACTAATCTGAAAGTGGTGTTGGGGGAGTAATTCTGTCCTGATGGAGTAGCCCTCCCTGTCAGGAGCTGGTTTATCACTTCAGCATGCTGAGGCTGCTGGAGCTCAGCCAGGGCTTGCAGAGTGCCAGACTTGCAGGCTGTGAGCAGACATGTACTGTTTGATATGTTACCTTTAAAAAGGACTTTGACTACAGTAATCTCCATCTGAATTGAGCTTTTATATTTTGCAAACTTCACAATAAATTGGTTTCTTTTTTTAGAATTACAGTAGTATTAATGTTATAACCAGTTTTAGAACATGCATGCTGCTGGCTAAAGGGCTGGAGGAGCTGCAGACTGCTGGAGCTGGGAGCACATCCCTCCCCAGCCTGGTACTCACCTGGGATCTTTTGGGTGGAACTCTGCTCGAGCTTCTGTTTGTTGCTTGTCTTACAGGGATGGTGCCAGAAGAGACAGAGATGAGAAAAGAGGCAACTGGCACAGGTGTGTTGAAAGCAGTGAGTAAAAGCAGTGCCCTGGAGGAAAGTTCACCTCCTGTTACTCCCCCGACATCCCCAACTTCTGGAAGTGCCTGGGGTGGTCACTTTGCACGTACCATGGCCAGGGATGTGAACCCAGAAGTGCTCAGGAGTGGAGTTGCCTACCTGCCTGGTGAGTAGCTGAGCCAGAATGTGTCTTGGAAATGTGGTTTGCAGGAGGGCAAGGGAGGTGAGCCTCCTTCTGCAGCACTGGAGGCTGGTGCCAATTCTGTTTCTTCCAAACCTCTTCAGAAATTCCACTTCTTGAATCCTCTGAAGTTTCTGAATGGGCAGGACAGGAAGCAGAACTTCCCTCCCATTAATGTTAATTTGCTCTCAGGAGTCTCAAAATGTTAACCAAGTGTGTATGAGTCAGAAATGCCAAATCTGTGGGCTCATACCAGGAGTTCAAAAAGAGCAGAGTGAGGATGCAGCTAATGATGGGCTGGTGGGCCTGACATCAGACCTGGTCAGAAGAATAGGAACTTGATTCACTTGCTAGGTAATTAAAGGATAGGAATGTAGAAGATGCTCTTTGACAGGACTCTTGAAAACCAGTTTTATTCTTGGTAATTAGAAGTTTGGTTGACTAAATGTAGCCATGTAGATATAATAGATTTTTGGAAAACATTTGATTTCATGAGACATGGTGTTGAGAGAAATGTCCCAGTAAAGTGGATGAGCAACATGAAGGGTGAATGATAGTGTAGCTAAATAGCAGATGACAAAACCTGCCAGCTATCAAGGGACAACTTCCCAGAATTATTCTGCCAGAATCAGGTTTTAGGTCAAATGTTATTCAGTGTTTGCATCTGATAGAGCAATGAGTATCAAATAGCTGCAGATAAAATTTCTGCATGGGATGAATATTGGCAGGGGGTGAACAAAGCTGAGGCTGTTGGACAGAGCAGCCAGGGCTGCTTGGTGTACAGGCCCACACAAGACGTCTTTGTGTTTAACCAAACATGAAGTGAAGCAGAGGAAGTAAGAGCTACCTCTCTAGTGAGAAGCAGCATTTGGCAGCTCTGTGTAAGGAGCCCCTGTGGGCTTGTCCTCTGAGAGCCAGCAGAGGGTTGTTCAGTGTGGGGCAGGAGGAGCTGCATTTGATCAGCTCTGGGGCCACGTATGAGTTGGAAATTGGGCAGAGAGCCCAAGCTCAGAGAAGAGGTCAGGCAGACTGTGCAGTGTGGAGGAGCAGGGAGGGAGAGCAGAAAGGCAGCACAGGCATCTCCCAGGTGGTGCTGGCTCTGCCAGACCCATTTTGACATCACTTGTGTAGAGGGGAGGAGACAGCTAGACTGATGAAAATACAGATTTTTACCTCTGTATACTTGTTGGTGATGCCTCTGAAATAGTTTGGGCTGTATTGTAAAAGGAAATGGTAAATATTAGAGGTGGTGCAGAGAAAGGTTACAGCCTTTTCTTGTAACTAAACTGGGTGTCTCGCAGCAAGAGACTGGAAGGTTGTTTATCTCACAGGATGATTGAGAAAGAGGTGAAATCACCTTTGTGCCAGGAAGGAAGAAGGGAGTTAAAACTTTTCCAGTTTCTGGAAGAAGATGAAATGGAAAACCAAGGGCAGGGCAGAATAATGGTAGATTCATACGTCTGACTTTGCTTTAGTAGATGAATTGTTGCAACAAATTCCAAAGGAGTATTTTTAATCTGCTGGTCAGTTTGGACATTTTTATGCTGTATATAACAGCCCAAGAAGTTACAGGAATAGAGAGGGTCTTTCAGAGAAGCTCTCAGTCCATGCTGTTGCAGGAGCCTGACCATGTTACCTAATGCTCCCTTTGTCACAGATTCCAATCAAAATGTACCAATGTTAAATGAGACAAAAACATTTGAATATATGATGGAGGGATATCAAATGCCCACAAGAAGCAAGGATTGGGTTTGATACTGCTTCCAAGCAAGTTTTTCTCTAAGGAAGGAATTATGTTTCCTGTAAAAGCACTATCAGATTTGAATGACCTCTCTGCCTCTTTGGGGTTTCAGTGGGCAATCCTCACACCTGAGGGAATGTACTGACCACTCATTAAATGCTTTATGTTAGTCAGTGATAATGATACAGTAATTACATTAGAAGGAATAACTTTTATAATGAATGGTAAATAAGAGCTAAGTAGTAAATTAGTAGCTGATGTAGTTAGCTGAAACTTCCAGGATAGTTTCAGTTTTGGATTATGCCACTGTTGAGACCTAGCCCTGGTGGCTCTAATGGCTTTTTTGACCTGGTCAGGCAATTCCCAGATTACTAGGTGGAAGTTCAAGGTTTAATCAAATTCTGGTGATGCCCAACCTGCTTGATGGACAGTAGATGTTGCTTCAAAATTAAAAAGTTTTTATTGAGCCATTTTTTTAGTAATTAAGGGTTTTTTTATTTTATTTTATGATGGTCCCCTTAGCTTATGAAACAAATTATATTAATGAGCTTTTTCTAATTTCTTTCCATCTCTTTGATTATGCAGCATCCAGGTTACAGTGTTTCAGGAGTAATGAAAGTCCTCCTGAATCACACTGATGATGAAAGATGTTTGTTAGCAGGAGAAAGCCTCTGTCACAGTTTTGGTCCCTGGGAGGCAGAAAGCCCTGCTTCAAAATGGTGCCCATCTGTGTCTGTGGCCCTTACTCAAGTGACAGATGGAGATGACACTGGGGCAGCTTTCCATGCTTGTGCCTGTCCATCTGTGTCTGTTTTACCTGACAGCTCTCATGCTTGTCCCTGGGGTGGGGAGAGAGGTGGTTCAGGACAGGATCTCCTGTGGCAGGAACAGAGTTAAGGAGAGAAAGAAGCAGATTTCTCTAAGTCTCTGCTTTTGTCTTGTGCTTGGGATTTCTGCCCACTCCCCATCATTCTTATACTGTTTGTATGGCAGGAAATGGCTCCTGTTCTTGTGAACTACTTTTCACACAGAAGAGGTGTTTTCCCTCCTGTTCCCCAAATAATTTATTTTCCCAGTTGCTTGAGCAGGCTCACTGCAGGTACTGCCTGATGTGGAGTCTCAGAAGCAGCTCTGGCTTTTGACAGTGCTGTGTCCACCTGCTCTTTACCCTGCTTTTGCATCTGGAGAGGAGGCTGGACTCAATCCCAAAGTTGGCACTGTTAGGTCCTTGTCCTCCTGTGATAAGCTGTGACTTTGGGCTTTTGGGAGATGGGTGGCAGGGAGGCATTGTCCTTCCTGGCTAACTGAAGCAGAGGATTTCTCCTTCTTGAGTGTATCACAACTCAGCTGGGTTGCCCATACTGTGCTGTATCTGTTCCCTGGGCACTGAGCAAGCTCTGCACCTAATGAAGGCCTGGCACTGCCTATGTCCTTTGTCAGAGCTGTGGCAGGAAGGGGTGTGCTCCTGGACTGTCCTCTCTGCAGCCTCTGAGGAGCAGCTCTGGGCTCCTGCTCCAGGGCTCTGCTTGCAGCAGCTGCCTGGGGACAGTCTGGGCTCAGCCTGCAGCATGTGCCCACTCTCCTAACATGGTGCATGTTCTGCAGGCCTGTCTGCCTTCTCTCATCTGACAGCAATGTGAAGGGGAGATTCTGTACCTTGAATTTATGAGATATCTGCTTTTCTCTAGATTATTGTTAGGCAACTTCAGCCATATTTATGAGGAGCATCTGTTTGGGTGGAAGACAGCAGTACAAATATAACACTGCCATGAGAGAGAGAAGCTGAGCTCATCTGCTTCACTCTGGGGCAGCATTTGGGTACTTTGGAAGTGTGTTCGTAGCCTCCTACCATCTGCAACATACACTATATTGAGTTCTGTGCAGGATTTCCAGGAAGGTGGTGGGGTCTTAGTGGGAGAATATGATGCATGCAGAGCTGGAAGCAGGCTCTGTTGAATGACTTTATTTCCACCCCCCTCTTTTTACAGGTACGAGAGACAAATCGGGGCGTGCAGTGGCCATAATAACAGCAAGGAGCACGGCCTGGTTAAACCCCCACTGCAACACCACTGAGCTGGTGCGCCTGCTTCTGTACTTGCACAGCATCCCAAGGTTTGTGATGCTCTTGGGCTGACAGCTGCTGCCCTGTCTGCTTTGCCTTTCCTGGAGGCGGGAATTGAGGCAGGAATGGAAGGAGGTTGATTTTATTGGCCTAGGAACTTGGTCCAGAGAGTTCTGAAATTACACAGCTGGGAATCTCCTGCTTGTGTTCAGCAAGCACTTTGCCTGTTCTGTATATGCTGTGTGCACATGGTGTGATATAATTGGGTATGTACTGAATGTTTTCATGTGTTGCCATGAATCCAAGCCATTCTTGCTATCCTTCATTAGTTCAGAAAATGGGATTTAGGAGCTATCATGGGGCAGTCATGCAGCAGCTCTGTGATAGTGTTGTGACATGATATTTTAGGGCTAGGCCTCCAGGCTGAGAGGGAGGGAGGATCTGTAAGGGTTGAGAGGCTGCCTGATGTGTGGCTGAAAAAAGGCTCTGTCTGCAGGCTAGAATTTGCTGGAGCTTCTCTTCCTTTCACTATGACAGACTTTTCTTCCCCAGCTCATCACTATTTTTCACTTGTGTATGATTAAATAAGAAGAGGTAAAGCAACTCTCATAATGATTTTTTTGAGGCCTTTAAACCATTAATAAGGGGAGCAGGCTTAATCCATGAGAAACTCATGCTTTGTTTCTTATGCTTCTCCATTCAAATCTGATTCTAGATGAGGTAGCCATTGGCTGCTCCCCTGAAACAGTGAGGCTGAAACCAAGCTTGTCTCTGAACACAATTACTAAGAATTGGTTTTCCTGTGTGGATTATCCAGTGTGCATCAGCTCCTTTGCCATCAGTGACACATATTTTAGGAATAGGAGAAATGGGAAGTTGGGTGGAAGTCATAGAATCATATGGCAAAGGTAAAAACAACAATTATTTGGTGGTTTCTGTTTATATATTTTGTTTAGGAGAAGGTGGCCAATTAGTTCCTGTTATTATAAAGCCATAAGTGTTTTTCACCCTGCCATGACTACAGGTTCTGTTTCTATAGTCTGGTTAATTTTCATTGGTGACAAAGGTGACCTTTTTATCTTTGTCCTTGCAGACCAGAGTGTCAGGCTTTGGGTCTGACTGTTCTTGTGGATGCTCGTCGCTGTTCTCCCGTCCCTGCTCTCTTCAAGGCGTTCAGCGCGTTGCAGGTGAGCCTCGAGCGCGGGCAGAGGAGCCCTGGCTGCCTTGCTGCCATCCTTGGATGTTACATCTCCATCTGCTGCTTATGTCTCCATCTGCCACCTGGCTTTCAGTTGGCTTTGGGAGGTGGAGAGAGGCACCCAGCCCTGCTTTAGGAGGATGACCTGGACTTGCCAGACTGCAGACAAAGCAGAAAACCTTAAGCCAGTCTGAGTTAGGGGAGAACACCCCTCCCCACCCCTCCAAATTTGCTTTCATCTCCGTGCTGAGGACAGCCCATACCCAAGTCTCAATGCTGTCATGAATTGTCTTGCTTGGAGGTGTTGTCCCCTGCACTGAGGGGCTGTGTGGAATTGTGGAATGTGCAGGGATTGTTGCTTGCCACAGAGAAGGGAGGGAGAGAGGCCTCTGCTGCTGTCATGGGAAGGGAAGGACACTGCTTGCTGTGCCAGGTGGAAAAGCACGTGCAGCTGTTGATGTGGCTGTCAGTGAATGATTAGAATCGGATGTGCTGTAACTCTATATTGCTTCAGGTCAAAGGCTTTCATATCAGGCACTTGGGAAGCCAGTGGGTTGTGTTGCCCCTCTTCCCAGATAGAAACTATCTGCTGCTCTTAGAAAGACAGGGAGATGATGGGTTGTAGCTATGACTAATCTTGTTTAAGCAGGTGTTCCTTTTAAATCAGAGCTTAGCTCTCTTAGGACTCAATCTCTGCAAACTGGAACAGGGCAATGTTTTAATGAAGCTGATGTCTGTGGTTTATGTGCTTCAGTGCCACATCTGAGAGTTGAGTCTGACTCAGAGGTCTGTCCTCCTGCTTCCTGGGCTGGGTGGAGCTGTGAGCTCTATCAGCGTGCTCATTCTCTGTGGTGAAGGAGTAATCTGTGCCCTGCTCAGTTCTGCAGAGGTAACAAGCAAACACGTTCTCTTTTATGCTGTGCCCACATGGCAGTGGGCTTGCTAAAGCTTTTGAGCATTTCACTGTCCATGTAAGTTGCATGGCAGTCTTAGTTGCCTGATTTGGAAGTCAGTAACATGTTCTGGCTGTCTCATTTCTCATACAAGCATGGTAATGATGCTATTTTAACCTCAAGTTTCCTCTCTGAAACGAGGGAGGGGGGAAGCTTTTTGCTGTGCTGTGATGGCTGTTGGGCTCTGAGCACCTCCTTATCAGGGTGGTGCTACAGTTACTTAACAGAGTTTAATGTGCTGCAAGACAGATTGCTGGACCTAAGTGTGTGCTCTAGGTAACAGTGACTGGTTACTCTGACTGTTTACAAAGGCTGATTACTCTGCTTGTGGGTTTTTGATCCTTACACTGACTCTTCTGAAGACTCTGTGAAGGAGACCTGTTCAGGTAGCTCATCACCTAGTTGTGGCACAGGAGTAATCCCTGGCCCCAGTAAGATCCTCAGCATTTACTCTGTAATCCCATGGCAATGTTGTCCTCTGCTCTGGAACAAGGGTAGAGTAAAATAGAAAACTGAGTGTACCTACAGTGGGGCAAGCTAAGTGTTCTGGAGTGCAGCAGGATTAGCTTGGCCAGTGACTGCACTGAGGCACAGACTGTATATTACACCTCTAAGGTCACAGTGCAGATCACCTCCTTGGGGTCCTTTCTGAATCCCTTACACATCTCAGTGTCTCCTGTCTCTGGCAGACTGTCTCTAGAGCTCATTTCTCTGCTGTCCACCACTCCCCTTGTAGAGGATTTTACTTACATAGTTTCTGTGAAGCCTGCTATGATAATGTGCTGGAATCTGTTTAATATTGAGGTCCAGCACTGCTTATTCAATTCTCAGTGCCTGTTTTCCTCTTAACCCAGCAGTGGGTTCACAGTGGGGAAGCACAGATGAGATGCCCTATTGCAGAGTCCCTTCCTGCTGGGGTCTTTTAAACCTAGAGAGACTCCTGGGAATCAAAGATTCCTGGGTCAGGATATGTCAGCCTGAGGAAATCTTTCTTCCATTTCTCCATCTTTCCAGAGTGAATGCATGATTGGATTTAAGTGCTAGTAGGCAGCTTTGGGTGTTTGCAGGTTAGTTTTCCCTACAGCACTGGGAGTCTGTCAGTTGCTCTGTCCAGAACCACCTGGTAAACTGGTGGGAGCTTGTCCTCTCTGCCTTCAGGGTAGGCCAGTTGTATTCTGCAATAATTTCTTTTCCCCCTTCTTTTTAGAATATTGGGTGGGTGGGGAATCTTTCTGTCCCAGACAGCAGCTGGAGCAGAGGGAGTGGGGCAGAATAAAAAGAGCTGCAGAGTTATCTCAGGAAGAAGCAGGAGGAACTCTGGCAGCTCTGTGCGGAGGTGAAGGGAAGTGCACAGTGCGTGCGTGTTGCAGGAATAGATCAGGCTTGTTCCTGTGGGAAACTGTGTAATGATGCTTTGGAGCAAGGAGTTTTGCAGGATAAATGCTGTAATGTTTGGTTACAGGTTGTCACAAGTAAGCTCTGTGCTGTGGAGGGCGGCACTTAAGAGGAACTTTGCTCAGAAGTCCTAGACTGATCCCTTGCTCAGTGAGCAGACAGGGCATGGAGAGTGGAATGTGTGCCCTGCCTTCAGTGAGCAAGTATGTGGGATTTCCCTCTGCCTGAGTCTTAATAGAGTGAGATTCTTTTGAATTTCCCATATCAGTGTGAAGGCTTAATCCTGTATTTGTCTGTTTTCACGTTGGGTTGGGAAGAGTCAGTTTAGCATTTGAAAGCAGAGAAGTTATGTGCAAACCTTTCTGTGTATTTGCATTCTCACTTAGTGCAGAAGTGCAGAGGAACTTGGTCTCATGTTAAAGACAGGGAACCCCTGCCACTCCATTGGAGTGGTCACTTGGAGGCTGACTGAGGTGTCTGGGGACTCTCCCCTCTGTGCAAACATTCCTGTGCTTCAGACTGTGCCAGCGTTGTTAAGTCTGGCCATGGGTTTCCATTTGGGGCAGGAAGCCAGAAAACTGGAACTTCAGTCTGAGAAACATTGGAAAAAATATCTAATTCTCTTTAAAAGGAATAATAATAAAAGGCTCTGGAGTTACCCTGGTGCTTTCTGAACTCCTGTTGATGCCCCTCTATTCTATGCTGTCGAAACTATACCTGTTTTGGGAGGAGAAGAGTTCACTTATATGTATGAAACTCTTGTTTCTTTGCTTCCATAAAGTTGGTTTTGTTAGCAGAGATGGTAAGAGATTGTGCATAAAGCTGCAGGGAAGCTTCCTCAAGTGGCATCCTGCTGTTCCCAGCTCTGCTTGTCTCCTGAGATGCTCCTGGTAAACTGTTTCAGTCTTTGGATTGCTCCGTCAGTGCTAGATGAGACTGACTTATCTTCAGCTGTTTAAATTAAAAACTGTGGTGAAAAGCACTTGATTTCTTTGGAAATACAATTTCTTCTTGAGTTGGAAAACCTTGAACTTTTCCCTTGACAGCTTTATTTGTGAATGGTTTTTCAGTTTCTATTTTCAGGAGTAACAAACAAATGAGTGTTGTGGCTATTGTGGTAACCTCTTGTTACACCATCTCTACCTTTATCCCTCACTCCTATTGCACATCTTGTGACTGTTGGCATAGAAGAGGGATTGTGTAAGAAAAAATTTGTTTAGTACCATCAGCAGTCTTGAAGTTGTGTCCATTTTTCTTCCTTCAGTACTTTCTAGCAGATAAATTCAGAGCTAGTGATACAGCTGTAATATCTCCCCATCCTCTCTTCAGTATTTACCTAATGCAGCCTAATTATGTAATCAATCCTTTTTGGCCTTTCAATCAGTGCTCAAATAACAGTGAAAGTGTGAATAATTCACTGGAAAAATTCACAATTTAGAAACTTCTCATGGTTTTGGAAGGTGTTTCAGTTGGGATTTTTTTGCTGTCTGTATAAAAGGATCATGTTTTAGGACTGGATGAAGAAAGGCCTTTTTCCTCTGTTCTTGGATCTCTGCTGCTACTTTCATTTGCAGGGTTTGGGCTCCTTGTGTTTGCCTTGTTTCTTAATTGCTGAACTGGGCCCAGTGTCAGGTTAGGTCATTCAGTCTCTGTTGGTCCACTGCTCTCTGTACCCTGGCTCTGCTGCTCCTGGCAGATATTTAACCCTGCTCACTGCTGGAGCTGCTTATTTAAACAAGTTTCCTTTGCTGTTGTGACCTGCTGTGTGCCAGGTTCCTTCCAGCCCGAGCAACACCAGAAAGGATTTGTTGCTTGACAATTCCTGAGATCTTTGCATAGGAGGCATCAAAATGGGATGGCTTTTGTTTAATCATGTGGCACAACAGCTTTAATGGCTCTTCTCCTTGCTTTCCTGGTCCAGGCATCACACATGTAGGGAGTCCTGTCTCCATGGTCTGGATCTTTCTGCCATGCTTCCCCCTTCTACTGTTGCTCTCTCTGCCTGCTTCTCACTTCCCTGTAGAATGCTTCTATAATGGGAGAGCTGCTCCTGGAGCACTGAGTTTGAACTACAGCTGCCAAACATCCCTTGTATTTGGAATTTCTGTCAGTTTACAGTAGAAACAGGATGCAAGTACTTGACTGTAAATTGGCAGTAAGTAGAGACAAGATGATGTTTTTGGCACTGGGTTGGGGGTGGAGGGGGGAAAGCCACTTCCTTTCAGTTAGGTGAAGTGACCAGGAAAGTTATCAGGAAAAAACTTGGACAAAGAACATGGTTTTTGGTTTAGTTGTGGGTTTTTTTTAAGTTCTGTTTTGTTTTTTTTCCCCTGATTCACTTCCCTGTGCAGAAAGCAGAGCTTCTTTAGTACAGCCAACATCTGACCTTTTCCATTGCTTCCTTAAATATTGCAGGACTAGTTGATCTGAAGCAAACTACCTTCAAGACATCACCTTGGTACTCTGTAGACCTTCCTTAATTTCTGGTGACTGCCTTCCAGGCTTTGTAGATGCTTTTGAAGGATAAATTGCAAACTTGTGTATGAACCTGATGTGGTACATTCTCCTTAGTATCCAAGGCAGATCACTAATGGATTTGTGCTCTGTTCTGTTGTAGGAGATGGATCCTCACTGTATTCATGGAGTCCTGCTTCTGGTTGAAAAAGATCTGACTTTTCGGATGGAGAAGCCACCAGCAGGGCAGGTAATGGAACCATTTATCTGGGCTTTGCTTGGCCACTCCTGATGTTCTTTATTTAACTCTCCAGACAGCAAATTCCCTGTCATTGATGTGTGTTCATTCTCACATGAAATTTCCCTAGGTGTCCTCTGTGTTTTGTGGCTGTGGTCTCCAGGGGTGTGGTATTTATTGGCTTGTAGTGTTTCTGTAGCTGAACAGATCCCTGTCCCGCTGTTTATTGCCACGCCCATCAATGACATTTGCACCACAATGACGTCAGTCTGCTCTCAGAACACAGGGGGTTTGTTGGGAACAGGGATAACTGTTTGGAGGAGCCCTGCACAATGAGCTAGAGATGCTTTTCATGTTCTCCCATTAACAAGGGGGAAATGCGTGGTCAGGAAGAGATCACATTATGCCAAATCCTGAACTCCACCTCTGAAGGTGCCTCTTGCTTTCCTGGATTTTGCATCTCCTCTGTTTCCTCTCATACCTGCTGCTGCCAGTGCCTGAGAGACTTCAGCAAGAAGGGGAAGATGAGATGGACATTTGTGTGAGGTTCCCTTTGTAGCTGAAATGTCTGGAAAGACCAAGAGGAGGGAAAGTTACCACAACATCACTGAACTCCTCCACTAGAAGTAAAACTGTCTTGGCATTCTATAGTTGTATAAGAAATGTAGGCTCCCAGCCATGCAGACTTCATCTTAGTCTTTCCTGTGCTCCAAGACTGTTGCAAGCTACAAGAATTCTGTGCCTGATGAAGCTCTGTAGGTGTCAGAGTAGGCCAGGAGCTCCCTTTTGGCTCCTGTGAATGAAGCTGTTGTGACAGGTGTCAGGTTTGCTGTGCGTGTGGTGTGGTGTCCCCAAAGGCTAAAGAATAACAAATGCTTTTAGTCCATTTCCTTTTTGCCCCCATGTGGAAGAATTTGGAGTCAGAATGGGGGCTGCAGGCATGTGCATGCAAGGAAAGCTACAGAAGACATTAAACACATTGAACAAACACAAAGAGTGTAGGAGGAAACAGAGGAAAGGCTAATAAACACATGGGCATGCAGGAGGAATTGGAAGCATCATCACAATCTTGTAAGGAGGTAGAAACTTCACACTGTGTGTGTGTGTGGGAGTTCAATGTCTGCACCTGAGTTTGTGTCTGGGCTGGCTTCCATGTACCTGCAGGAGCACTTGTTGATCTGGTGAGTGTAGAAATGCTCTGAGGTCCTGCAGACATGGAGAGGGCAAGTTACCTGTGCCAAGCTCCAAGAAACTCTTGGAGCAAATAGCTGCTGTGATGAGTGGAGAGCTGAGGGCAGGGCAGAGACTGCTCTGTTAGAATCTTTTGTAGGAAGTGAGATGGGGAAGCTGGGGGCTGGATTTAACCTCCCAGATTCTCTAAACAGATGCAAATCACAGCACAACTGTGGGAACATATGAGGGAGTTGCTCTGCTTACAGCAGGAGGTGCTGGCTCTGGAGAAGGCTGGCTGCTGCCAGACTTCCATCACAGATGTTCTGCCTGGTGAAACAGCGTGTTGTGGCCTGCATTCCTTCAGGGTTTGCCCACTGAGCTGTTTAACAAGCTGCTCTAAGATTAAATTTTTGTTGTTTTTTTTCCCCCTTCATATTGTAGTGATATTGCAGCTACACACAGCATGCTGTGCTTCTGTGCAAGACAGATAAAGAAATAATAAATTCTGCCTTTTGTTAACCTTCCCCTCTTCCTCCAGTACTCACACCCTAATACAAGTGAGTTTTTTCTTTTCCTTTTCCTTTCTATTCCTGTGCAGTTTGAACTTCTCACCTCCATGAAATCCCTCCACAAGCACATAGACAGCTCCCAGCTGCCTCTGGAGCTGGAAGGGACCTTCCCATACTGCCACCAGAGCTGGCTGAGCTTCCGCAGGGTGAGTACGGTGTCCTGTGTGCTCTGGGGTCTGAGAGGTGGGAACAGCAGGAACCTGTCAGCAGCTGAACCTACGAGCATTAAAAAACAATTTTCCTGTAAAGCTGTGAATGCAAGTGAATCTCTGGTATCAAAAAAAATGCTAATACTGTCTTCATAAGATGGGTACACACTGTGGTCTCTTGGCATGACTGCAGGAGCTGAAGTTTTAGTTTTTTACTCATTTGCTTGAACTGCATTAATTCTTCTATTCTTTCTTGCCTTCAAAATATGGTCAAATCTGAAATGGAATCCTGTCTTGTGGTACACAAGTGGCTCTTGAGTTAGAAGGACAGATATCTGAAACTAATCTCAGCAGAAGTTGCTAGTATCATGTTGCCATTGGACTAATGAAGAAGAACTTGACTGTAATAACAAATTAAATCTTTTTGCTTTTGGAGCAAGACCCCAGATCAAGCTGTTATCTCCTTGGTGATATCTGCAGTCCTTGCATGAGTGAGACTTGGAAGTTCTGGATAATCAGTTCAGAATTCTTTTTCTAGGAATATCTTGTACTTGCAAGCAGCAGGGGATGTGCAGACTGCCAGAAGCCTGCAGGGGTGGCATCCATGGCACCAATACCCACTCTTTGTGCACTTGTGCTGTGGGGGGAGCCTGAGTGCTGTCAGCCATGTGCCTGTTGAATCTTTAAAAGCTCTATTGAGTTATTTGGCACACTAAGACTAGACAGGATTAAATCTCTGTAAATCTGCACACAAGCTGGCTGTCTTCATGTTGAGTTTGCTGACCCTGGTGGTTGACAGAATTGTCACCTCAGCTTCCAGAGGATCCAGTGGTCTTTTGGCTCTGACCTTGCCACCTGGAGTGCCATGATTAAGATGTCACAGATAGCACCACTGTGGTGTTGGTGGCAGGCTTCAGAAAATAGGCTTGGCATGTGCCTAATGTTAACTTATTTTTTCCGGCTTATATCTAAAAGTACTTGTATGAAACTGTGCTGATGCAGTAGAGGTCCAGAGGCCTAATCTTGGTGCCCAGGATTGGCTTGGAGAAGTTGAAGTTTATTTGGCGATGGCAAAGCAGAGAAACTTTGCAAGAAGTTACGGATTAGTTTAATGGACAGAGTTGAGAATACCTTGAGAGCTGAGGTGCTCTGTGTGTGCAGAAGGGTAATTCATGAAGGAAGCAGCATAATATCAGGCTATTTCTTGTCTTGGCATGTAAAACATTACCAAAGGGAGTTAATATGGGAATCATTCTGTATGGAATGCCTGTTTATACTGTGTGTGATAATGACCCGTGTGCTCAGCTCCTTTAGCTCTGCAGCTATGTGGCAAACAGCATTTATTTCCTGTCTTGGTGATCTCACCTGCATCCTGCCTGCTAATCTGTCACTGCTGGCGGTGTTCCAGCACTCCAGGGGAGGAGGGAGTTCAATTCAGTAAAGATTCAAACAGCTGCTTTTTTGTTTTGTTTTAAACACAGTTATTTTGGAATAACTGTTTCTCTCTTCTCTTGATTTTAGTGGCTAGAGGGTGGCATCTGGCATTATTCAGGCTTTATATCATTAACTTTTCTAAAAAGCAGTGCCTCACAAACCCTTATGAAATGTTTGGACTTTTTTTTGTTTGTTTTTCTCCCTGCTTCCCCCCCACCCTGGAGAGCGGAAGGATTTCAAATTTGTCCATAGGTTATGGTGCTTAATTTTGGAAGCTTTCCAGTTTCCTAATCTTTAATTTACACTACTTTTAATAGGAGGAGAAATTATTTAAAGTAGAAAAATTCCAAGTACTTGTTTTATGTTTTGTTTCTCTGAAATTTATCCAGTGTGATTCATCATCATGGAAAGTTACAAGAAATGCTAATGGAAGAATGTGAGACATAAGTGGACTGTTTTTTGCTTTTTTTTTTTCTGTAAAGCATGACCCATCCAAGCCATGAGTATGCAAGTTTCTAAGGTCTGCAAAGAGGCCTTGGTCTAGTGTGATGCAGCTGAAGCTTCTTATGGGCTTCTCTTTGCTGATACAGTCTCACTGAATGATATAATTGAACCCTTGGATTAATGTGTTTGATCCTCTCTTGATTTTTGTACTCTGAAGCTTCTGCAAGCTCAGAAGACCTTTCCTGTCAGCCATGGGACAATAATCTCTGCCTTGGTCTTTTCTTCTTGTAGAAGCTGGAATACTTGCTACAGCAATGCCAGGGTGTTTGTGCCTTCCTTCAGGGAGCTATTAATAAAGTGGAATCCACAAAATTACCAAGAAAGGCTGAGGTAAGCATGTCACTCACTTTGGATCAGGGGTGGACCTGAGGCAGAAGGGAGCGTGAGGCTGGACAGCTGCAGAAAAGCTGTAGCTTTGAATTTGCAATCTGTAGTAGCAGGGTGTCCCAATACAGTAGAAGCTGGTCCAAATGAAGGGATAGAGGCTTCAGTGGGGTTGGAAGCTGATTGTCTGATTCCTCAGAGTCACCCAGGAGATGTTTCCAGCTGGGCTTGTTGCTGATGGGTGCTTGCTCCAGCATTGGGGTGCATTCTCAGCAGCTCCAGAGCTCTGTAGCTGGTACAGACTTGGATGTGGGCAAAGTTTGGAAGTGGGCAAGAAGGGGAAGGGACAAAGAGACAAAGACCAAGCCTATGTGGTCACAAACCTTCTATTTCTCTTCTTCTTCTCTTCCCTACCTGACATGGTAGGGAATTGCTGCCAGCTCTCACTGAGGGTGCCAGTAGTAAATGATGGAGGATATGGTAGTGGCCTTCCTGCTCACATCTGTATCTCCACACACCCTTCATGTGCACCTTGTCCCAAGGCTTGGAGCCATGCAGATCCAGGCTCCCAGAACAGTAGCAGCTAAAGATGAGTGGGAAGCAAGGCTGGAAAGCTATTTTTTCTATGCCCAGCAAATGAATGGAAGAACAATGATGGGAATTGGGTCACAATTTTAGCCTGGTGGAGAAGGTATCAGTATAAAGAGCACTGTTTATCACTTTAGACTTACCAGGCTGGAGAGAAACAGCTATGGGATCCAACATCCCCTTTTCCTGGAGTGGGCCCAGTGAGATGGGATTTTGGTGTGTTTTGGTTTAGGTTCTGGTTTTTGCCTGTTCCCTCATTGCCTGTAGGTTGCAATATCTGCTCACCTCACTCTTGTGATCCCTCCAGGATGCAGCTGTGCTGCTGAGGAATTCAAGGCAGTTGATGAAGAATGTTCTGGAAGATGCAAGTTTGGTCAGGGTGCAGCAGGAGGGCGGAGCGCTCCTCGCCAGACTGGGGAAGGAGGCGTCCTGTGTCACCCTCACCCAAGACTACAGGTGAGCCCCCAGATGGGAGAAGAGGAGATGGGGATGAGCAAAAATCAGGTGTTGGAAGTCTCCCTGAGGTGCCCCATGGTTTGTGCAGGCTGGAGAACAGCTTTGTGTAGCAAGGAGTTATGTTAAAAACAGTAAAGGTGAAAAATGTAATTGATTTTACTCTTATCTTCATTTTTTCTTCCCCAGTCCAAACACTAGTCCAGGTGAATTCACTTAGATGGTTCAACTTCCTTTTTCAAGCCAAATCAGACTTATCTTCTGCAGTGGAGAGAGAAGTGGGTATTTTGGGCACCTGTAGAACACAAGCCTTAATTGATGATAGCAGTGATGGATGTTTAGGTGCAGGCCATTATCACTGTGTGATTTCCTAAGGCACTCCTTGTGCAAGGGGATTTGCAGGGACCTTAGCTGGGAGCAATGCTTGCTGGCTGAGGCAGGCTCTGATCTCCTGGCACATTGGTGCACTCTGCACAAACAAATGCTCACTCCCATTTGTGGGGTCGGTATGAGAAGCGGGGACTGAGAGAGCCCAGCTGTGTGACATCCCCAGGGCATTGCACAACTTGTGTTTGTGCTGCTAAAGCACCTGAAGCCTATCAGCATGGGAAGGCCTCTGTGCTATGTGCTGTGCAAACAGCAAGGTAGAAAGGCAGCCTTTGCAGCCAGGAGCTTGCAGCCCAGTGTGAGATAAGCCCTGGCATGTGGGTGCAGGTGAGGGCACAGGGGGTGGCAGGGTGGTGTGGAGCAGCTCCATGCACCCACAGCTTTGCTCTGGTTCAATTCCATGTTGCCATCACAAGCTGGGAGGTTTGAAGGGAGGGAATCCAGAGAAGATAACAAAGTAGTTATGGAGTATCTCAACCAAACACTGTGAAAAAAACATTTCTCTTTTAAAATCCAGCAAGTGCATGACAGTGCAAGTTGCTGCCTGTCACTGGAAGAAGAGGATCCGCATTTTGGTGCAGAGAGAGGAGCATGAGGGCAGGCTGTGTAACTGTTTCTGTTCCCTGCTTGCTGGGGCTCCTGTCAGGAGCTCTGGCAGACTATGCAGACACAGTTCTCTTGCTGAACTGGTGAAGTAATCTTGATGCAATTTTGGATTGAATTGCTACAGTATAATCTTTTCATTCTCACATGACATGAGAAGCACAATAATGTGGGGTTTTGTGCTTTGTTTAGTTTTTTTTTATTATTATTTATTTTAAGTAACACAGCAACTTTAGAGTCCTAGGAGAATGGGAAAATGTGCATGAGTTTAATGTTTTGTTTTGGTTTTAAGCTAAGCCCGTGTTTTTGTGCAGGAAATTATCAACTTTGAAACCTGATCTGACAGAGCCCCTAAGGATAATTTACTGCTTTGATTACTTTAGCAAGGGCAGGGGTGGAGGATACACACAGAGTTCTTTGATTGTACGGTGTTTGAGTGCATGCTGAAGCTGTGTAGCATATTCTCTGCTTAATTCAGGTTATATTCATTGTCTGCCTGTGTGAAGAGAGACTGTATGCAATGGCTCAAATATATGTGACTGTCTCCAGCCTAAGGAGCATAACTGAATATAGCAGGAGAAAGTTATTCTTTTCTAGGCTATGGAGTAGTTGCAGAAACTAAAATCCATGCAGTATTTAAATTTTTATCTAACTTGAGGCAGAGGACTAAAGAAGTCCACTCTTCTTTGTTTCAGGTTCCCTTCAAGTGGGGAAAGGGGCTCTATCACTTGGCTAGAGAACTCTGTTTAAGGCACTGCTGGTTTTTGGTCCTCCATGGCTTTGCACTTACTCCTTCTTTCCTATCTGATGTGCAGATATTAAAGGTTCTAAGTTCTGCTAATACTCCAAAGATTATGGTTTTCAAAGGCTTCTTTAATAGATATGATCAAAGCAGGATAGAGACAAAATATTGCAGCTGGCCAGCTAAGCTAGCATGGAGTGGCTATTGATGTATGTAGGTCCAATATTTGATTTCCAACTGGTGATGTGTGAAAATGGAACAGAACTCCCTTTGTGTGTGCACTCAGCAGGGCTTGTGGCACTGCTGCTCTGAACTTTGAATTGTAAAATCTTGATCAATGCTTAGCAGCCTAATTCCACACCCATTCTCCCAATACTTGAAATAAATTATTTACAAAAGCAAGTCAAATGGCTTTACTCTTCTAAGTCACCTTTGGCTCTTTTGTGTATCACGTGTCCCATTGTTGTTTTTTATTGTCTCTTGTGGTACAAAAGTCTGATAAAATAGTCATGACTGCCAGGACTACTTAGTCATAAATTGAAGCCAGTTGTGAACAGGTGACTGTCTGAATGTGCATGAATTACATATAAATAGAGAAGACAGTTTAAAGAGCAGTTTTCTGGACTTTTGGCTCCACTTAATTAAAATATGCCGACTACAAGTGGAGAGCTAAAGTTAATTTGTGATTATTATTTTTTTAAGAATAAAGATGACAAGCCCATCTGCACCTTCACCTTGGGATTAACCAAGCAAGGGATTGACTTGGGGTTTTTTTTAGGCAATATATTTTTCTAGCTGTCACAGATGTCTTGCTATTTTGTGGTTTCATGTGGAAAAAGAACACCAGGAGCTGGTAAGAATAGAGATGGATGAACCCTTCTGAAAATGCCTGACCACAGGTTGGAAACAGTAAGTTAAAACAGGCAAGGATGCAGGCATGTAAGTGCAGTCAGATGTTACCTGCCAAATACCTTTCAAGAGCACACAGTAAACAAGAATTGTTTTAGTTTTTCTTTAGTAATGAAACTCTTCTTGTGGGATTGGTTGTGGAGCCTTCTCTGCTCGCTCTGCCCTCCTGGAGAGCACAGATGCCCTTTGGAGTGTTTTGTGGCACAGAGCAGTGGGATCTCATTGCTGCTCAGCTCTGACCTGGGATTTGTGAGGCTTTGCTAAGCCTGTGCCGCAGGTTCTTTCCTGCAAAAGTTGAACTCATTCCATCAGAGATGTGGGCATGCAGGAGGGATGTGTTGTGCTCCATCCATTTGTGTCTCTGGCAGATGATTTAAGAGCTTTGGAGTCTTTCCTGGATGGTCTCACCCTGAGATGCTGTAGCACCACAGCAGTGACTTTGAGCAGTAACTGCTCCCATTGTGAGCTGACCAAGAGCCTTCATACTCCTTTCTCCACCAAGTACCACTGCAGAAAATAGCCTTGCCCATCCAGCTGCTTGTCCACAAAAGGAAAGAGTCTTCTCCAAGCAGGCTGAACTGCTTGGAACTGCCTTTTCCCAGCTTAGGAAGGAGGAGCTCAGTTCCCAGAATACACATCCTGCAGGCAGCTCATTGCAGGGAGTTGGATTAGGGGCTGTGGTGTGCTCAGCTGCTCCCTCTGAGATCTCCCACCTCCAGCAAGACCAGGCTGAATTTGTCCTGGAGTGGGTGTGGGTGTGGCACTGGTGAGCCAGTGTATCTTTGTGGCCCCTCTTTAGGTGCTGTAATGGTAGGGTTGGCCACCCAGAGTGCCTGGGCCCTGCTGGAGGTGGCATTGCCACTGGCTCACTGTTGGTAGGTTTAAAGCCAGCACATTTGTCTTCACACCGTCCCCTGCACTGAAGGCTCAGTGCTTCTCCAGGTCTGTTAGCTGAACTCTTTGAGGTTTTGCTGTCCCAGTCTTTCTGGGGATTGAAATGCAGAGCTTTTAGTCTAGCTGAGGTTCCTTTTGGTAAGTGTGGCCACATGTCACAGAGACCTCCATCACTTCAGTGCTGTTAATTACTTCTTTTTGCACTTTCAAAGAGAAATTTTTTAATAACCAGAATTGTTTTAATAAGGTACATAGAGTTGGTTAGCAGGTGTAGCTTTGGCTTTTGTCTATCTAGTGTAGTGATCAGCTAACCTGCAGGCAACTCACTGAGCCAGCTGTGAAAAGTGGATTAATTTATTGCTGCTTGTGTAGTGGATGTCAGAAACTTACAGTTTCTGATGGCAATGTCAGAGAAGCTGCCAGAAGCCAGGCAGCAGCAGTGGGAGCTCTTGCTGAAGTGAGGCTGGGGCTGGGCAGCAAAGCCAGGATCCTTTTAACCTGGTCTTTAGCCAGGTGTTTCTCACTGTTGTTCCCATTATTGCTCCTCTTCCTGCATAGCCAAGAGCTGGAAACGTGTGCTTAGACAAGTGCCCAGTGAATGCCTTTCATCCTGCACGTGTGTTATGAGTCACAAGTGGAGTAAAGAAGGTATAACCATTTTCTATGAATATATAGGTGGTTTTTAACCAGAATGCACCTGCCTGGCTCTACCACAGTGTTGTCACCATGGCAGGGGAGTGGGATGGTGTCATGATCTGCATGGTGATGGGCAAGATATTCCCAAGGCTAGAGGTGAGAGCTGAAAGGAGAAGAACCTCAGATGGTGAAGGAATGATCATGTTGAGTGTTTGGCTCTGTGCACCAGGGAACCAGAATAAGCTTAATCTCTTCCCCCAAGCTCCTCATCTGAAAAGAATCTGTGCTTACAAGCTGTGAATAAGCAGCTTATAAATAGATGGAGGAGTGAATTCTCCTTTGTTTGCAGAAGGCAGTATAGTTAGTCTCTGTATTTTGAGGGTGGAGTGGCTAGAGCCAAGAGCTGGTTTTGTGAGCTGGCTGTTTTTAGTGTGGCTTGGTGATCTAGTTGGAAGCCCTGGGTGGGGACCTGAGCTGAGCAGAGGGAATGGACAGTACAGAGCAGATTTCCTGAGCTGCCAGGTTCCTGGTGCTGGACCTGACTCAGTTACAGTGACAGAGAGGGTGATCTTACAGCTGAATGCCTCCATAGTTCGTGTTCTGGCTTCCACACACACCACTGAGGCTCTGGGCCTCCTTGAAGCTGTGGCTGGATAACAGTGAAGTGGGGTGTAGCTGTGTGGTGCTGCAGACCTCTTGTTTATGGATCTTCAGCTGGGCTCTTGCTAGTAGCAGCTCCTGGGATGGTGCAAGGCCTGCATGTGCCATTCTGCAGAGTGGTGTGTGAGCTCCCTGTGGTGGAAGTAAACCTGGATAAAGTACAGGCTCTCTGTCCCTGCTGAGGGACTGCACAGCACTGTTTGGAGCTTGGGTCAGAGTCAGACTAAGCTGACCATCCAAAATGTGGAACAAGCAGGGAGAGAGGTGTCTGGTGTGCAAGTCCCAGTTTGGGCAGACTGAGATGGCTGGACTGCTTGGTTTGTAAGGTACAGTGTGTGCACTGTCAAACTGCCAGCTGCTGCCACAGGCTGGTGGTCATAGCCAGGCAACTTACACTGGGAAATCCTTCCTGGAGGCATTATTGTCTTCTGCCATCCCCTTTCTGCTTTAGAGATGTGTGTCTGCTGTGGCTCTGTGTGTTTGTGCATGCTTCACAAGATATAATTCTTGTGTCCCTCTCACTGATGGCAGTTGAGCTGGTGCCTGCCCATTTTCATTCCTCTCTGGGAGCTTTGGGAGCCTCTCATGCTACCACTTGCCACAGTGCACCCTCCTAACATGATCTGTGAGAGGCACCTTTCATTGCAGGGTCCTTTCCATTGGTTCCTCCTGTGGACCCAATCCTGAAACCTCAGGAACAGATGTATACTCGGTATAGCTTTGAAGCCAAATAAAAAAGTGTGCTTGAATTCTGACCTCAGAGGCTGCCACGAGAGGCCTCTGTGCTGTTGCTGGTGACACAGAAGGTGCTGACGAGCTCTAAGCTTTGGCCGAGCATGGGTGGCAGTGCTCTTCCTGGGTCTTATTTGTTTGTGTCAGGTGGAGGGAGGAGCACAGGGCGACATTTCTACCCAAACACACGCTGTGCTACTTGGGATTCATTTTGGTTACAGTCTAACCTGTTCCCTCTGTTGGCGTAGTGGTTTTAGCCTGGTAAAAAGCACTTAGGCTCCCATTAAACAAATCTCTCTGCTCCGCACATAAAGGAGTGGAGCTGGGGCTGTTGTCATTCTGAGTGCATGAAGTGCTGTGGGACGGCAGTTGTGGCATTTGCAGAGAGCTAAAAGATTGCAGAGTTCTGTCTAGGTAAGTTTTCATTGTCCTCTTGGGCTTTTTATAGATGATTCGCCTCAGCTCTCTTTCTGTTTTTCATTTTCTGCTTGTGTCCTAAATCTTCTTGGATTCAGTGAGAATTTACCCAGAAGACTTCAGTTTTACTTGTTTTTGTTTGCAGTGCTTGTCATGCCAACAGGGCATTAGGTAACTAATGACACACTGTGCTTTATCTGTTTAAAAATATTATGGAAAAAAATTGCAAAAAGTTTCCAGTATAGGATGTTAGCTGAACTGCCTGACATTCCTGCCTTAGCCCAGGCTATCCCAAAAGCACCATTTTTTATATAACTGTGTTGGGATAGATACTTCTGTTGCTGGTCTGTTAATAGAACAGTTCCTACTATTATATGGATCATAGTCCTGGAAGTGGGCAAAAGGATGTATCAGTGAAATAGGGATATGGCTTTAAATTAAGTGTGTATGTATTTGTGCGGGACATCTTAATAGCCTGGTGGTCTCAGCTTCAGGAACACAGCTCTCAGACTGGTGCATTTGACCAGGATATAAAGTATAAACATAAGCAGGTTAATGTATATTAGACAAGGTTTGGAGGTAGAAATTGTTTACAGCTGGTAGAAAACCACGTCTTGAGGCTCAGGGTTCCCAGAATGGTGTTTCCAAATCTATCCAAGGCTCCACTGCACTGGGAACTTCCCCATAAGCAGGCTACTTGTTGGTTTGGTATTTATTATAATGGTTTTTTTGCCAGTCAGTTTTATGGATCTTACTGGGATTTTAAATCAACCGGAGTCTGAACACAGTTTTATTGTAACTGAATGCAAGCCAGGCAGAAGAAAGAAACAAAGGTCACATCTTGGGACTGTGCTTGGACACTTGTTTAACTGTGTGCATTGATCCCTTGGCTTTTAAAGGGATTTCTGAGTGTATTTCTGCTAAAAACACATTTAAACAAACTGAGCTCCAGAAGAGAATTCTCTTGGCAGTTGTGGTCTCCAGGGTGTTGTATTAATTGGATGGTTTTTAATTGATGGCTCCCAGGTGAGGTAACCTAGTGAGGAGGGATTCAGCCAGGTCTGTGGTCTCAGCTACATCCACTGGGAACAGCCATCCCATAGGCAACTGCAGATTTGGTGTTGGACTTCTGTGCCTTTGTAAGGACACCTCAGGGTTCTAAAAAATGTTCCCAGTTCCTCAGATACTTCAGTCAGGGAATTGAAACCACCATGGCTATTTGTGTGCTGCAGAGAATAATTAGTCATATTTATTTAGCCGTATCTGCTTAGCTTCACCATGGCTAGTTTGAATTTTAACCTCAGCTGCATGTGAAGCTCTCAGCTCAGAGAGCAGGACTGTGCATTGGAGGTTGACCTCCTTTCATGGGATCATTATAAACACGGCACTTATGTAGGTTGCTACCAAAATGCACTAATGACCACGAATGACATTTCTCATCCTGCAAAACATCCCTCAGGCACACATCACTGTCCCTGCAGACCTGGAAGGATTTCTTCCAGAAGCATTGCTCAGGATGTTTGAAGTGATTTGTAGCCAAGGTATCAGCACACATGATCTGGGTGATGTCCTTGGGCTAATCCATCCTTTAAACCTCCTAATTTCCAGATCCTATTCATTTTATTCTTAAACATGGACATCCACAAGGGAAGTTCAGCACCAAGAGAGTGGAAGAATAGATGAGGCTAATGTTGTAACATCTGACTGTGTTTCTTCTAAATTACAGAACAAATCAGATTAGGATATCTGATTTTCCTAGGACAAGTTAGCTGCCCTATTCTTGCCCAAACCCCATCAAATACACTACCAACATGTTGTATTTCCTTCCATCCATTAATTTTTGCCATTTTAAAATTGACCAAGGCTGGTCAGAGGATGAACTCTTGGTTTCAGCCCTTTTGTTAGATCTGCTGTTCTTGCTGATTGCCAAAGCAGTTCCTGAAGGGGCAGACAGGAAGGTGCAGAATGGTGATGGTTCTGCTGCTCCCTTCCCTGTGCTCTCCTGTTTGCATCTCACTGACATTGGCAGGCATGGTGCAGGCAGCACCTGCTTTTGTGACTCTGCTGGAAGCTTCTTCTGTGGCCATCTATTTTTTGAAAACAAAACAGGTATTTTACTTTGAAAACTAAAGTGTAACTCTCCAAGGCTGGCTTTTTTTGAAGAATGGACTTAGACAGAAATGGTCTTTCTAAATTATAGGTTTAAAATTACCCTACCATTATACAACAACTTGGCACTTCTCCAGAAAGCTGAAGACATTTGGAACCTTTTCCACTGAAATGATAATTGCCCAATGAAAACAGGATTTGGGGAAACATAAACTGACATCAAGCTACTCCTTTTTGCTATAAATTATATTGACTCTGCACTATTGCAAAATTACTTTTGATGATTTGACCATGGAAGAATGTAGTGAAAGACTCTTAATACCACACTCCCATATTGAGGGAAATTGCACTGCATCCACACAAATCTGAGCTGAGACTTTCCACTGACTTCAAAGAACTCTGCCTTTTGTGCTCAGAGTTGCACAGGCCACTATTAAAATATCTTTAAAGTCTTTAACAGCCAGGTGTTTTCTTTGTGTGCCAGGATGGAAGTCACTTTTTTCTTCAACCAAATTTTCAATATTTGGTTTGTTTCCTCCAAGCTGCTGTGAAGGCACTGAAGGAGAGGAATTAAAAACTTCTCAGTCTGAAGCTGAAAAAGAAATAGGTATTTGTGTGAAGTATCAGTTTCCCCATAAAACTCCCTGTTTCAGGATATTGTGGAGTTTACTAGTGTTCTGGAAATCATTTAGGAAGTTTTTAAGATCTAGATCAGCAAATGGGGGTGTGTGTGTGTGTAAATAGATAAACAGATGTACAGAGGTTTGGGAGAACAGGCTTAATGCCCAGTGGATCCTCTCTGTGAGCACTGAAGTGCCCAAGTGAAAAAAACAAACTTTCCCATGGACTGTGAGTGATTTCTTTGTTGGGCTCAGTTTGCCTACCTACTTTATACTACAGCTAGAAAGGCTTATATTTTCCAGTGTGTAAGAGAGTAAAAGATGGATGTGAGTCAGAGAGCCTGTCCAGCTGGTAAAAGTGAACTGTCAGGGGCTGACAACATATGAATGGAGTTACCTTGGAGATGCCACAGAAGACCAACAACTAGACATTGAGGGTTTAATGAATGCCTGCCAAGCGAGGCAGAATGTGTGAAAACAGCGTGGCTGGTCCTTGAAACAAAGAGCTGAGGTGCTGGAGGAGCTCACAGAGGAGCAGGAATGGTGTAAGGCTACACCTGAAGTTGTCTGGGGACTCTGAGCCCAGAGGAGCTGTTTGGAAATAATTTTTCTGTGCATGTTGTTTGCAGTCACTCAGGAAACCATTGGCAGGACCATGAGAAGGGGCAGGTTACAGTGTTGAATTGTGGCTGATAAGGGCATCAATAGACTGCTGCAAGCATTCACAGAGGAAAAAAAGTCCTTTAAATGACAAGAGTAAGGGATTTTGGTTTATATATCCCCAAACAGCCCAAATTACTGATAAGAGTAAATTTCCAGCCTTCTTCTGAACTGAATTCTCTGTCTAGTCCCTGCTTATAGCATAAACTTCCAAATGCATCTTAGATTGACTTCAGGTAAGTTTGAGATGCTTATGGATCAGTAAAGCAAAGGTTTTCTGTGTATATCTTCAGTAACAGGATGTCACTTTTAGTACCATTGTATCAGCTGAGACAGAGACTGATGTGCATATATATGTAGATTCTGTACATCTGTAGCTGCCACATTCTTTACTGAGACATGTATTTTATGATTACATCCAATGGGCAAAGGGCTCACTTCTAAACTGGAGCTCCCTTCCACCTTCTAAAAATGTGCATAAAGGCTTGGTTGGATTGAGATCTTCAGAGGCAGGATAACTCATGTGGAGGGAATGTGTGGGGCCAGAATTGTTGTTTGGGGTGGATTTTTCTCAATCATTTAGATGGATACCAAGAAGTTCACTCGAGCTCCTTCTCCTGAAATGGGTTCCTTGGACTGTGGTTGGTGGGCCAGCAGGTGTGCTTGATTGCTGCAGTTTTGAACCTAACCTGGAGGGGTTTGCTGGCCTTAAGGCCAGCACTGGGCTCAAGTGGTCTCCAAGAGACTGGTCTTTCCCACAGTGGCTCAGTGAATTAGCCCCTTTACACAGTGACTCTATGGTACACCTATTTCTGGTTTAAAAAACCTTGAAATGTGGGGTTTTTTAGCCTTTTTTTATAATCACTTCCTCTCCCTCTACCTTGAGGGTGATTTTTTTCCTGCCCATAGTTGCAGTGTTGTCTTCAGGGAAGCCTGTGTTTTGTGCCTTTGGGAAATGTGCAGTCTGCTCTGCTAGAATCTGTAGCATTTGTTAGGCCTTGCAGCCCAAGTTGCTGCTGACTCCTGTCAAGGAAAACTGCTCAGACTTACAGTGGGGGGGTTGTTTCCTCTGTCAGGTATGGAAAGGGGCAGAGTGGGATTCCTTGGCTCCCATCCCCTGATCAGATCATACTCTGTGCTAGGTCAGGCAATGCTAGAGCTGGAACCCTTGTGTCATCAGGTTGCCATCTGACAATTCCACATTAAGTGCTGAAGCCATGGATGCTTGCTTTGTCACTGGCTTGGGTGGACATAAGGACTCCTATTACAGAAAGGTCTAGCAGGTCAGTCTGGCTTGCTGATGAGTGCCATCAAAGAAGTAGCATCAACACCAAAGTGATTTCCATGGAAGCTCAGGGAAAGGTTTGAAAAATATTTTGCCTTGTGAGGGGGTAATTGAAAAGGTTTGCATATAGCAGCCTGGAATGCCTAAAGTTATAGGTGCTGATTGTCTGTGCCAGCGGGAGGAAGAGTGTTTGCTGTATCCATTTCCTGAGTGGATGAGAGCATTCATGCCAGCAGGGAATTCAGCCCTGTGGGAGTGAGGCCAAAGGGTGTCTGCCTGTCTGGCCATCAGTATGCTGGAGACTTACTCAGAAAATGGGACTTGACAGATACGCTCTGCTGCACAACACCGAGCAGCGTTAATGGTGTTGCCAAATTTAACTTGCAGCCATCGTCCAAACTGTTTCTCATTAGCTGTCCCAGCTGTGTCGCTGCTGCTGACGGGAACTGGCCTTCACAACCTGCTCTGTAAACACTTTCCAGAGCTCAGCTTGGACAATGATTCTGACTCTGCTGCTGTGAGTCTCCTGGGTTGGATCTGGGTCTGTCCATAGGAAAGGATTACAAAACAGAAGGCTCATATCATCACGGTTTGTTTATGGCAGTTTTGGGAAATGCCAGAGCAGCACTACAGCTTGGATGTTTCCATTGAAGCCTGCAGATTCTCTGTAGAGAACCTGTCTGCTCTGTACCGCAGTAGCACTGATCTTAGTCCAGAAACTATTCGGGTATTTTTGGCTGCACTTTGGAGAAATTCATTCAGTCTAATGGCATTTCAAAGAGGAAAAACAAAAGTATCTAAGAGCCTGAGGTTTAAGAAGTTGGCTGTTGCACACTGGGTGGAATTCTGAATGGAAAAATAGTGTGGATTTCTGCTGTGCAGAGCTGCTTGTCCAGACCTATGGCGCTACCTCGTGTCAATTAAAACTGCAGGGTTGCTGCTACTAAACACTCACATTCAGTTGCATTTCATAGGTTCAAGTCTGCCTGTAAACCCAGACAGAAATAAGCACGTATACTGAATTGGTTTGAATTATTTTCCATTAGCAATATTAGCTACCTATTTTGCAAGTGCTTTAGATAATTTTAATAATATGATAAAAAAGCCACACTCTAATAAGTCAGAAGGTTGTAAGACGATGAAATGAAAATTGGTTTAGGGTGAGTACAAGAGATTACCAGGCAACTGAACAGGCCAGTGTAGAGCACAGCTGGAGGAGGCTGTAGTGTTTTCTTGTAGCTGTCTCTTGAGCCCATAATTGTAGGAGGGGAACTCTAGAAGCAAAAGAAATACAAGAAGAATAAGCTTGAATGTTCTTCTGTCTCCTGGATCCCATCTGTGATTCACCCAAGCCTGTGCTGGAGAGGTGTTGCACACATCTGAAAGGAGTTTGCTAATACTCATCATCTAACCAAGACCGTGGTTGCAGCATGTGAGGGCACAGAGCTGCATCCTGACCCCTCCATGCTTGCCTGTGTGCTGTGGGCAGGCTGGCAGGGCTGGCAGGGAGAGTGCCTCCAGGTGTTGCCCGCTGCGCTTTGGTCAGCACAGCTGCCTGTGGGAGGTAGGGAGCTCAGTCTGTGAATCTCTTCAGCACAGCACTGTAAAATCTGATTTCTCCTGGCACTGAGTTGTTGTACACTTTGCATATTTGTTTGGCTGGTGGAAATCCTGACAGTAAGTGGGGCATCAGGCACTTAATATTGTTGTTGTCACTCAGGAGAGATTTGCTTACTAGTGGTGGCTTATTTACTTAATTAAATGCAAATGGTGGTTTTAGACGCTGAAATTGCTTGACCCTGTGTTTTGTGAAAATCCATTGATGCAACGATCTGTGTTTATGAAAAGCTGAAAGTGTGAGAAATATGGTAAATCTTGTAAGGAGCCTGGTTGGGAGGAGATGCTCTTGTCCTTCCTGCCAGGTTATCTGCATTGGGGTCAGGGTGGTGAATCATGGTAATGTGCAAGGAGCAGCAATATTCTCTCCTGTTCTCCATATGGAGATGGCCTGTGTGGGTCCCACGGGGAGGATGACTGCAGTGCTGTTGTTGGCCAGGTTGTGTTTGCATGAAGCACTGGGGGAAGGACCTGATGCAAAAGCCTTGACCAGCCCTGTGTCCCCTTGCAGAGATGCACTGGATGCTGCCAGCGTGCTCTACAATCAGGTTGATGAGGGCGTTCACCGCCTGGTGATGCTGTCAAACAAGCGCATCCAGGAGCTGGAGCTGGTGATGGAGTTCGAGAAAGTGGAAGAGTGTTTTAAGGAGGTAAGGCCCCTGCCTGTCAGTTCCAGTGGCTGCTGCCCTCTGACTGTGTTCCACAGCAGGTACTGGGCCTGTTGATCTGTTGTGTGAAGGTGTACAGTGATGCTTGATGCTTAAAAAGAACAACTGAACATAAAAATTTGAGGTAGAGTTTCAGCAGTGCTGACAATCAAGCCACTTATTTTTCCTGGTATCGCTTGATGCCAAGTGAAAGTCCCTTAGCTTCTCTCTAGGTGTGGATTAGTCAAACCCCATAAACATCTGTGAAGTGGCTCATATGTAAGCCATACACTTGGAGGCTGGGTGTCTTTTCTGACCCTCTCAGCAAGACTGTTGATGAAATAGTCTTCATACTTCACCTTGAGAAGCATCAGAGTGATGTCAACAAGCTGATAAGTCTGCATGTCCCCTTTGGGCTGTAGCTCCTGCAGGATCACCTTACATCCTGTTGCAGAATATCCCTGCCCCACACTGGCTGCCCATCCCTGTTGTGTACTCTGTTGTTTAGATTCCTGTGCTGTTCTCAAGTCCCTGATATCTGATAAGTCCAGGCACACTCCTTCCCCTCTGGGTGCAGACCAGGCCCACTCGGTTTGCCTTTGGGTGCAGCCCTCTCTGCAGGCTCCAGGAAGGGAGCAGCTTCTTGTCCTTAGCCCAAGAGCCATGCTTAGCCTCCCACCCTCTGAGCTTCTGTGGGACCTTCAACTTCCCTTCATTTAGTGCTTGTTGAAACTCTGGACAGCCATGGGATAACTGAAACAAACGGGCACTCAGAAAGACCTTTGAAACCTGTAGCCATGTTGATAAAGGACCTCAAAAAGTCATAAAGCAGCTCATATCTGAGCATCCTCCAAGAGCTGATCAGTCCTTTCAGTGTTGCAGATCCCAGATGTTCCATGTTGCAGATCCCTAAGCTTGAACTCAATGTTGAGATTATGGGGTTGAATGGTTTCCTGTGCTGTAACTCATCAACAATGAGAAGTTTGCGTGTCCTTAAAAATCATGATTAGGATCAGTTTCACTATTGCTGTTCTGGGATTCTGGGCTCTTCTCTTCTAGTGGGAACTGGATTTGCAAAGGAGGCTGCAGCCTACCGAGTGTTTTCACAGGCCAAGGTGGATCTGGGAGTTTAATGACTTCCCATTTGCAGGTAGACACTGGGGCGCCGTGCAGGATGTGCTCGGGACAAGAAGTCTGTTGCAAGAACCTGGTAGAGACTCCTGCTAAACTCACAGGTTCCTAATACCAAACACAAATGAAAAAAGGCACAAAAGCAAGCACTGCAACCTCTTTCTGCTTTAAGCTGAATTTTATTTTTTTGTTGAATTGAGTAACAATCATCCGCTCCTGGGTTACTTTGCTTGTAGATCACCAGTGGTGGTAGGAGCTGCTCCTGCTGTTAAGCCTGCCTGGGAGCTCTAGGCAGCAGCAGTGTGCCTCTCTGCAGCTCTGAGAACCCATCATCTCTTCCTCTTGCCAGTTTGCTTGCTCCATGTAACCTTCTCACAGTCCACAAAACTAGGAGTTTGTCCTTGACTATGGGGTTGAGTTGGGATATGGATTCAGGTGACATAGGCAAACAGGATGTGTGGGCGTTAGGAAGCACTTAGTCTGTCCCTTCCCCCAGGTGCACCTATGCCTGGAGCATTGCAGACAAGTTTACCAGCCTGTTTTTAAAACCTAGTGATGATAGAGGTGCTGTGTTATCCTGCCTGGCCTCCTGTGACTGCTTTGCTCTTAGGATGCTCTTGTTAGTCAGGCCTCTACCCCTCTTTGAGGATATGGGCTGATAGCTGTAGCAGTAGCTGGGCTCCACTGAGGAACATGCAGTTGCTGCTCAGCTTCGTGGAGAGCTGCCTTCAGAAAACCATTAGCTGAGAGTCCCAGAGACCAGTGGAGCATTGCAGATGGGGAGAATCCATCAATACATTCACACTGACATGGTTCATGTCCTGCCAGTCAGAAAAGGGAAGTGATGTAGGAAATCTGGCAGCAGGGAGATTTGATCCCAGTTGGGGGTAACAATAATAGGAATGTCAGGCCAGTCTGCAAGTTGCAGAGCTTGCTTTAGACCATGGCTCACCCAAAACAGAGCCCAGGCAGCCACTTGCCCTGTTTATGCCTAAGGCTAGTGAGCAATAGCAGAGCTTTTCAATTACTCTGTAACCTGAAGTGGAAAAACTCTGAGCAGGAGGCTCAGACTGAAATGCTGGATTGGGGGGGGAGAAGTCTACACTCATTCTTTCCAGTAATGAGATGACCAGCATTATGAGAGCAGTTCCTTGCTCTTTCCACATAAAGGCCTGCCTTGGTGAGTAGCACAGGGTGACTAACAAGCAGAGCTTATCCCTTTTCTTCTAGGTCAGCAGTTGGATTGAGAATGTTGGCAGAAAACGGCTAAAGGAAACTGTCAACCTGGATGATTCTTTGGAGATGCTGCTTCAAGCACAAAAGCAGTTCAAGGAGTTTGATCTTGTTGCCAGTGTAAGTGTTGTCAAATTGGAAAATTATATTCTACAGCATCTGAGTTGGTAGCATGTGTGTCTTGTATGTGCTCAGCCAAGCACATGGTGCTAAGAGGGTTCACCACCAAAGTGTGTGTCATTCCCTCTCACTGCATAGTCTCCCTGCTCTCCTTTTGCAGACAAAGCCACCAGCTCAACACTTAGTAGATGGCATTTACCAGTCTTGGGGAAAACAGCTACTGGGTTGAAAGCTGGATTTTTTTGTTCCTCCTTTCATGTGCGTGTAACACTGCCTTTTTCATGACTGAGCCATGGTCTTGCTATGTAGGCCTTACAAGCCTACAAGTGTAAATCATGAGATCAGGCTTCAAAATTCTGCTGTAAACAAAGACACCCCTGCTCATGTGATTTGAACCTTGAAAACTGGTCTAGTTAGCCCTAGCTGTTAATGGCATTGAAGACTACTTAGTGTTGATTCCAGCTCTTTATCCTCATAAACAATTCCTTTTTGTTTTCAGGAATATTGCAGAAGGGGACAGGAAGCATTAAAGAAGATGAATCAATGGGAAGATCTTTCCTTTGTGGATGTGCATTCTTACAGGGTAAAGCTGCAGACCTATGAAGATGAGCTGGAGGATTTCTGCACCCAGCTGGATGAAACAAGGCACAGAGTCTGTGAAACAGTCAGGCTGTATGAATTCTTTGACAAGGTAAGACAAGGCATCTGCTGCACAGAGGAGGGTGTAAAAAGTCTGCTTGGACTCAGTCCAGTGCTAGATTGTTTGTGAAAGGTGTGAAATGTAGTATTTGCTCCATCAGGGAGCTGGATCTATAACCTGCAGCAGTCCCCTCGTGCTCGTGTATCTGCAGTGATTTTTTTCAAGTCAGTATGTGGGAGAAGGGGTGGGGGGATCTTCCAGAAAATGTCCACATCTGTTAAGCATAGAGGTTTTCTCCTCTCTGAGCTGGAGCTTTTTAACCCCTTTCATGGCAACAGTGGGCAGAAGGATTATGGCAGTGCTGGCTCTGATGACAAGGGCCAAGAGTTGGGCTGATTGTGTCCAGTCCTGCCATCATGCCAGGGAAGGCTGCCTGCATTTTCCTGCTATATCCTTAGACACTGGCCAGTTCAACCTGTTAACTCATCAGGAGTAGCACTCTACTTGTCAGTCCTAAATACAGTCCAACTCCTCCCATGTGGAGGCCTGCATGAGGAGAGGGAGCACCAGAATGGAGAGCTGGGAAGTGCAGCTGAGGGAACAAGGCATCCCTGGATCATCACAGGGATGTGGGAAGCAGGAGGACAGCATGTGTGTGGTGACTGTGCTGAGTACCTGACCTTCCCACCTGTTTGGTTTAGTGCAAATGCACCCATTTAGCAGATCTGCAGTTGGATTTGGTGTTCTTTAATTCCTAAAGTTGCAGATGAAAAAGCAGTAGGATTTTCTAAGTGCATTTTAAAATACAACTTTGGCAAGAACAGAAAGCCAGGGAGCCTGTGTTCCATTTATTCCACACTTGTACAAACATTGGGTATTGAAGTTCTCAAATTCCAGAAAGAATAGACACTGAAAGTTAAGCTGTACCAGATGTAGGTGCCACTTAGTTGCTGTCTCTGAGCTGCCTTGGCAGCCAGAAGTGCTCAAGGGAGGAGGGAGGAAAATCAGCTAAACATGAAAACATGGAAAAGCATCCTGTGTGAGGCAGGAAAGTGGAGAAGGCAGCCCAGAGCACTGCTGTCAGGGCAATGAGGATTGAGTTTGTTTGGTGATGCTCTGCAGGTCTGCTCTGGCTCATCTCTGCAGTTTGCTGTGCAGGTGGAGGATCCTCTTGTGCTGTAGAAATATGTAATTTTTTTTTCATCCCAATGGAGAGAGAATTGTCTCCTGTGCCATAGGAGAATGGCAAGAACCTGTGCTTTTCTGCCTCACTGATCAGAGATGTTCAGGGGCTGCTCTGGTACTTGAACACCCCTTGCCATCATGGGGGATCATGGGAAGGATCCTGGGAAGGGTTTTCTCATGTTTTTTTGATAAATTGAGGCACACAAAAGCACCAAGCCTTGTTTGGCATACTGACAATTCTGCAGCCAAGCCAAACATTGGTTGTATGTGAACCCTTCCAGGCAGAGCTGGAAGTCTCTGGAGCACAAATGTGGACTGTAGCACATGATCACAGAACCAAACAATGGGTTGAGCTTGAAGGGATTTTAAAGGAATCATCCAGTTCCAACTTCCCTGCTACAGACAGGGATGCCACCCACTAGACCAGGTTGCTACCAACCCCCATCCTGGCCTTGAACACTTACAGGAACAGGACAGCCACAGCTTCTCTGGACAGCCTGTGCCAGGGCCTCCCCACCCTCACAGGACAGAATTTATTCCTGATATCCAATCTAACCCTGCCCTCTGTCAGTTTGAAGCCATTCTCTCTTGTCCTGTCACTCCATGCCATTGTCCAAAGTCCCTCTCCAGCTGTCTTGGAGCTTCTTCAGGTTCTCCAAGGTGTTCTGAGGACTCCCAAAAGCTTCCAGGCTGCTCAATGCTCTGTTCTGGCATGGAAGTTACATTGTGCTGGTAGCTCTTGGGCTGCCAGGATAGTGGGACATGACTCTATAGCAGTGTGTTCCTCCACAGCTTCAAAGCCTTTTCAGAGCCTGGCTCATTTCTAGAAACACAAATGCTACATAGACCCCAACAGTGGCCCATTAATTTTCTGAGGGCATTGCAGCTTTTTTGGTGGATGAAAACTCCAGGATGCAGTCCTTGGCAGCAGCAGCAGCCCTCTTGGTTGTGCCTTTCATGCTGCATGGCCCCAGTGCAAACAAAATGATAGTGGCATAGTGTGTTTTCACACTGCTTTGTGTGGAGGAGAGGCAGCTGGCTCAGGGAGGGAGGAGGATTTTGATCTCACTGGTTTCAGTAGAGTTATAAACAATTCTGGTGGTGTAAATATACTGTGTGTGTATTGTGAACCAGTGGCCAACTGAAACAAGGAGTGGAGGGGAATACATCCTGCAGCTGTAGGATCAGTGCAGAAATTGCTGCACAGCATGAAAGTTCTTTCAGTGCCTGAGTTTGATCTTGATCTCCAGAATGCTTTCTGCCTTCCCAAAGCAAAGTTAGTGGTGTGGTCTGGGAGGTGGGGGATAAGCAGAAGATCTTATCTAAACTGATTTCACTCTCTTCTGATACTGAGCTGCTTTTGACCCTCTTGCATTGATCTTGTCAGTGCCTGCCTAACTCCCTTGTCTCTGCCCTAATATCTGAGGGCATATCTACAGCAGGAGTCTACAACAAGCCATGTCCTTGATATTCCTTCTCGTAAAGAGCCTGCCGAGTGCCAAACCCCAGGATTTGGGGAAGAAGCCCAAGGATGCGTAAGCAATGTACACTATGGAAATGAGCTGGCAAGCTCAGCTCTCCAAACATCTCAGCCTGTGCCAAAGGAGTGGAGCACCCACCATGGGGATCCTGGTGTTCATCCCTCACGTACCTCTCTGCCTGCTGGGAATGGCAGGCCTGTTGTGCTGGCCCTCCTGCCTGTGGTGGGCAGGTGTTCTGTAGGGCTGTGGGTGCTGGACAGGCCGTGGGACAGGACAGCATAACCCCATATGCCCCATCAGGATGCTGTACTGGTTTTTTTCACTGCTTGGCAGTTCCTAAAGGCCTGTCAGAGCTCCTTGCAATGAGGCAGCCTGAGCTGGGCCAGACCACATGGAGCTTGCACATGGGCTGGCAGGGTTCCCTCCCCAAAGACATGACTGGTGCC
Organism: Zonotrichia albicollis; assembly: GCF_047830755.1. Classification (NCBI taxonomy): domain Eukaryota; kingdom Metazoa; phylum Chordata; class Aves; order Passeriformes; family Passerellidae; genus Zonotrichia; species Zonotrichia albicollis. Next base: position 7,528,672 of record NC_133831.1, on the reverse strand, counting down.
AAGCTGGATGTTTCCATTTGTCCCCGCTTCCTTTGTGGCAGGAGCCCTTGGTGCCTGACAGGGGGGTGGATGATGGTTGGGCTGAGGCAGGAGAACAGTGAAGGAAGCTGCTTTCCCCACCCCTGACTGTGGGCTGGAGGATTGTTTTTCAGTCCCACAAAGTCAGTGTGGGTATATTCGGGGTCCTGCCATCTCCCCGTGGCTTCAAGCCTGGTTTGGCCACTGTCCCTTGTTTACTCAGTTCCAAGACTCTGCTGGGATCTGGCACCATACAGTGCTTTGGGGAAAAACTGAGCAGCTGAACAAGCAAGGGCATGGATGGTGCACCAAAAGCATTGATGTCTATTTTGTTCTGGGATTCCTGCAGGACAGTCCCCAGTATCCAGTAACACTGCCATACGTACACCAGGAGCAGCCCCAGCAAGTCTTCCTCTCCTTGTTTATCTCATTAGCCTTCATATTTTTTCCTTCCTCAAGCTCTCTCTGGGTGAATTATTTCCCAGAACACTCTTATATCCCATGTTGTTGACTTTACCATAAGTGAAGTGCAGGTTACCTGGACTGCATGTTTGAAATGTGCCCTGTCAGAACAGAGCACCTTACTTGCAGCAGCATGTCCAGTGAGCCAGAGCACACAGGACAGTCTCTACCAGGTCTGGGATGACAGCCAGTCCTGCTGAAGGTCAGGAGTGAAGGTGCATGATCCCTGCTGGTACAAGTGGAAGAAAACACTGACCCAACCAGAAGGAGCAGTGTCCCATCAGCACCTGCATACCCTGTGGCTGTGTGGTGATGTGGTGCCCAGAGCTGAACTGCCTGTATCATTACAGGAGGGCCTGAGGCAGCTCCGGGGGCTTTTTCCTGCTTCTCAGGATGTTGTGCAAGATGGTGCCTCACTGGTGCTCAGGGAAAGTGTGGTCATTGCCCTGCCACAGCTTGTAGGTCTCTTCCAGCTTGAGCCCTTGCCTTATGTTTGCTTTCTGAGGGAAGTTGTTCAGCTTGAGTTCTCACTGCTGAGGATTGCTGGGGCAAGGTGGGTTGAGAAATGGTAGGGTTTCCCATTTCTTGGGATTTCTTGGGGCTCTGTTCCACAAGTGATTCCTTCAGTGGTGTTCTCTGTTTCCCTTGGATCTTTTCCCTCAAAGGACCCCTGACCATCAGCCTCTGCTGATTCTTATTCCTCAGTTGTCTTTTTTTTTTGCTGCACTCAAGGAGCTGCTCCTTCTGACTTCTGCTTGGGGTGGGCAGAATATTGCCCAGCCCCTCTCCATCTGTGTTTACATCTCCAGGAATGGGTTACCTGTGCTTCTGGAAGGACCTGCCCCCACAGTGGGTTCTCCTGTGCTCTCCTCCTCAGCCACTTTGTTCTTTGTGGCTTAGAAAACAAAGCCTTTGGCAAGTGAAGGAGGTGCCTGCCCTTCCTGGGGGAGGGCCAGCTGGCCTGCATTTGATTATGGCAGTGCCTCCTCATCCCTCCCCATTGTCCTTGCTGCTGTAGGAATGCCAGCCTTTTCTCGCTCCATCCCGTGAGCAAGTGTTGCTGCTCTGGGGCCCGAAGAGGGGCCGGGGCCCTTCTTCCCATCGCTCTCGCCTCTCTCACATCTCCATGCACCTTTCCCTGCAAGTCTCAGTCGCCCCATCCCGGCTCCGGCAGCAGACGGACACAGGGAACCCTCCTGTAAGTACCAAGTGCCGGCTGACGTGTGAGCTGTGCTGATGTTGTTTGAAACAATGTAGAGAAGGCTTTTCACTCGGTTGCTTGTGCTTGTCTGTGCGTCCAGGGTGAATCAGAGCGCTTTGTGTGCGGCTTTTGTGCGCTCAGACAGAGCCCCGTGGGCTGTGGGCATCTTTGCCTGGTCCCCCTGAATCCCAGGGCTGTGCTGTCTGTAGCAGAGCAGACTTTCTCTTTATTAGAACTCCCTCTTTCTCTTTATTAGAAGTTAATTGCATGATTATTTCAGTGGGCTTAATCTCCCTGCAGCTAGAAGTTGCTGCAGAGGCTGGGTGCTGCAGACAGACTGGATGTTTGTGCAGGGCAGGTGGTGCCTCTCAGCCTCCGGGACTTCTGTCAAATATTGTACACAGCACAGGAAGGGGCTGCTCTCCTGGTCTGTTCCAAGGTTTGCTGGGTTCCTGCCCCCCAGGTGACTGAGAACTGCTGGCACAGCACTCCCAGCTTTTAGAGATGGATCTGATCTTAGATTTGTCAGTAGATGTCCAGAGTATGCTAAATAAGTGGCCTTCCACAAATGTTATCTCTGACTTCTCCTCAAAAGTTTCAGAACAGAGACCTGCTGATACCTAGTTTTCTGCTGGGTTTCATTTCTGATTATGTACCAGATACAATTTTGCAGGTGATCTTTTAGAGGGGAAAAAAGTCCCTTCCAGGTGATAAATTATTGATGTTTTTTTTCTTAGCCTTTGGTGAAAAAAGGAGGGTTGTGAATGCTGATCTGTGGGAAGCTGGAAAGGATCCTGGTGTCTGCAACCTGAAAGTGTGATTTTTTTGTAGCAGGCTGTTTGGCAGAGTTTGAGAAGTATTTTACTGAAAGAGTGCTATGATTCCCTGCTCTGGGAATGTGCTTGGAGAAACACGGAGTAGAACTCAGCACCAAAGTGGAAAAAAAGACATTTGGTGTGTCCTTACTGTAGCTTACTGTAAACAGAGACCTAGGTCCCTGTTCCATGATGCTGCCAGCAGTTCTGCACAGGTCAGATCATGGTTTTACCCCACAGCAGCTTGGAGCAAATGAGATTTTGCTGTGGTTTGTAATAAAGTCCCTGGGACTTAACATGCACTATTCTCTCTACACCTCTGTGCAGAGATTGTCTTTGCTTTTCTGCATAACATTTCCAAATAACAGTTTTGATCTTGTTACTGATGCCAGTTCTCAGGATGATGAAAGGAGATCCAAAAGGCATGGGAGGGGAATAGTTACTGTGCTGTTTTAGGGGAAGCCACTGTTGTCTGGCTGCAGCATTGTCTGACAGCAGCTGTCTCATCTCTCTTTCTCTCTCCTTCCTCAGTTATGCCTGTAAAGTCGTGCCCCTAGACAGACATCTAGTCTGATTTGTTCTCCTATTTCAGGGGTGTCCTTTTTCATGCACAGCCTGAAGCAGTTGGGGGAATGAGCCTCAAGGAAAATCGATCCTCTGGCAGAGTTCATGCAAGGTTAATGTGTGAAATTTCTCCCCTCTCCTTCCTGCCAGGTTTTTGCTGGAGAAATCTTCCTGCAAGGTTAAAAAGAGCCTAGTGTTTACTTTCCTGTCAAAGTGTATTCATGCATTAGAAAGTTTCTGCTTTGCCTTGGAGATAGCCCTCTTGTACAAACAAGAAGTCCTGAACACTTAAATCTGATCTGTTACAGATCAGATTTTTCTGTCTTGCAAAATTAGTGATTTGGAATCTGTTCTGTCTTATGAATTCTTCATTAAATCACTGCTAGCTCTGCTGGTGCTAGAGTTATTTTCTGCTGTGTTTCAGCAAAAACTGTATGGTCAAATGGGCAGTACAGCAGTAGCCCTGGCAAGCTCTGTGGCAGGAGGCAAAAGCTAAATAGTAGTTAGCACCAGCACTCAGTGCTCCTTTCTGGTTGCACAACATAGGTGTGAGACTCATTTGTCCCTCAGTGTTGCAGGGCAGCAGCAGTGAATTAATTAGGTTTTTGTAATGTGCTAAATCCAAGTGCAATTTGCAGTTGAAGGTGAGAGGTTCTTGGGTTAAGACGCTTTTGAGCACCTGTTCCAGCACCTCAGGCAGTGCTTTAGTGCAGAATGAGCTCTGTGCTGTGTTTGTGACATGTGCAGAGAGGCAAAGCCTTGATTCATCTGGGGGCCTTCTCCCTCCTACCGTGCTGGCCCAATTCCCCTCTGTGGAGGACACAGCAGGAACAGTCTGAGGGAGCCAGCCAGTGTGTGGCACATGTTGGGATGTGGGGTATGTGCCCTCCATGTGCCTTCCCTGACCCAAGGAGTGCCAGCATGTTCTGCCACTGCATGTATGCAGGGAGTAATGCTGAAACCACCTTCAGCCTTGATTGTCAGAGCACCTCTGTGTAAAAATTCCTTGGTGTCCTTGGCTACCATGAGCATAAATTGACAGTTATCTCTAAGACCTGGGCCTCTGTCAGGTGTGTTCAAAGCTCCTTCAGGGTCACCACACTGGGAGCCAGTCAGTTATGGTAGGGAAACAACATTTCCACCCAGCAGGTTTAGGGATTTCTCAGCTCACACTGGAACTGAGGTGCAAGGGGAATGTGTGTTCTTAAAGTGTGAGATCTGATGCCAGCAGAGATTTCCCTTCAGCTGGGCCCAGCCTTGTGCATGTGTGCAGTGCAAAGTTTGGGTACTTTTTTCCCCTCTAATCTTGGGATAGAATCTGCACAGGATGACAGATTTTCTGAATTTCTGTGTGCTGGCATCCATCTGGATGCTGGGATCCTCCTGGAGGCTGGAATTCCCTTTAGTCATGGGAGTTAAATAGATCTGTTCAAGCAATCTGGTCATGAAGCTCCCCTCAGTGTACAGATGGAACTGAAGCTCACAATGGCTCAATCTGCATATCAAAGCCCTGGACATATGGACAGGGCTCTCCCAGGCACCGGCTGCTCTGCAGGGCCTTGCACCCTCCAAGTACATCTTGGTGTGCTCTTAAACAAGGAGCTCTTTCCAGCATTGTCAGTCCCCCTGCAGAGGAGAGAGCCAGTGAACGTGCTGGATGTCTGGATCCAGTTTCAGCTCCACATCTCCCAGGGCACAAGCACCCAAAGTGCAGTGCAGAGAGATCCTAACTCATCATGCTATAGTTAAGCAGAGTTTGGCTCAGCTTGTCACAGGGGAAAGGATGTGAAATGAAGACTACAGAGAAAGCACCCCATTTCTCCATGCAGGCCCAAGGGCATACTGGAGGTTTTGCAATCCCCAGCATGGAGCATGAGGAACCTCATCAGAAGGGAGCCAGGGCAGAGGAGAGACACCCACCACAGTCCAGTCTGTCCACACTTGCCTGTGGGGTGATATTACAGTGGGGTATTTGAGCAGTGTGATGATGTGACTGTCGGGACAGATGTAAAAGCAAAGCATGCAAAAAACCTTTGGAGGTGACATTAGTCTCTGAAAGGGTAATTTGTTGCTGTTGTGCAAGTTGCCAGCTCCAGCTTTGGTGACTCACACATCTCGCTGTAGCTTGATCTTGAGTTTGGCTGGTAGCATGAGGCTCTTGGCTCATTGGTGAACAAAGCTGCTGAAAAAATGGGCAGTGCCTCAAATGTGAAGAGGCTGGTTTGCAGCAAAGGCAAACATTGAAGTTTCTGATTTTACTGGGAGCAGACTTGGCCCCTGATCCTCTGGACTTGGGAGCTTTTAAATATTGAGAAAATCTCTGTAGTGAGACAGAAGAGTAGGAGGAGAATAATCAGTGCAGAATCTACCTAAAGCTACAGTCATGAGAAACTGGAGCTTTGAAGAAAGCAGATCTGCCACTTGCTGCCCTGCTACCTAGGGAGTAATTTTGTACATACATACACGAGTAAATATACACACACATGTCATACACATGTACGTGTGTGGCTGTACACAGATTTATGGTGAAACTGGCACAGGCTGCTCTTGTGGAATCTCAGAATTGCTGTGAAGCAGGGGTTATTATTGTAGCTGCTCATGATTCACCAGGTGAGTCACCCTGTTTCTAATTGACCCCCCTGGGTGCTGCCTGGCAGTGGCAGCAGAGAGAAGAGCAGGGCGAGCGCGCGTCCTGCACGACAGCTCCAGCACACAGAGCCACATTTGCCCTTTGGGTCCTCGTGCTGTCGTCAAGAGAGCAGAAATCATGTGCAATCTTATTTTAGCCAATTATATTTGCCTGTAATTAGGCTCTCCTGGACTTGTCATGCCTGGCTGCCCAGAGGGCAAATTGAGGGATTTTTGAGCATTGTTCAAGAGAGCTGCTGCAAAAGGATGGCCAAGCACGTTGCTCTAATGAGCAGCCTTTGATGGTACATGGACTGTGGCATGCCCAGACCAACCCTGACAGGTGCTGCTTCCCTGACCCCTTGTTGTTCTTTCCTGCCCAGCTGTGGGGTATCTGCTTCTTCTCCTTTCTTATGCTTAAATCCAAGGAGTTTCTAGTTTGTGCTCATCTCTCATCCTTTGCCCTCCCACAGTGTTTGTACAGCAGCTGGCACTTGGTAACTGGCAGAAATGCAAATACTGGATTTAAAGTTTATTTTCCTTAGCAGCTAGTTTTAGGCAAACTAAAGATTTCAGTGGTCTGTTCTCCCTTGGAGGAGGGGAGGCTGTCTGAGCTACACAGCAGCTCAGAAATAGTTTAGCTCTTCATTTCAAGAGCTTGAGTCTTTTTCTTAGTCTTTAAAGCTGAGCTTTTACCAGCTACATCCCATGTAGGACACAGTTTTGATTAGTTTGGTTTGTGCTGCTAATGAATCACAGACAGGGCTGCAAAGGCAGTTTGGAAAAGTTGACTGCTGCAGAAGGATAGGAGAGTAACAGCAAACCTCTGCATAGAGGAGGGATTGCTTCTGACTTGGTGGCTTTGCTGAAATGCTTGTGCTCTGAAATTACATGGTTTCTTGTGTGTGAGTGGAGCTGCAGATCTTGATAGAAGTGAGCAGGGGCTTGGGCTCTTAGAGATGTGGAAAAACATCACAATGTCTGGGAGGGATCAGTGTTTGCTCCATAGCTCTTATATGTTGGGTGGTGGTTTACTTTGCATTTTGGTTGAGTTTGGGGTCAGATGGAATGCTTTCTCTCCCTGTTTTCTGCACTCTGAAGGGGTATCTGGCTTGTGCCCAGTCAGGATGTTCTCTGCACACTTCAGTAGCTCTTGTGTGAAGCATGGCCCCTTCCCCCTCTGCCTTGTCTCTGGTTACCAGGCCCCCCAATCTGGTATTTAGGCTAGCAGCATTTGCTTGTGAATAATCAGAGCTGAGATGATGCACTGAAGCAGGGCCCTGCCTCAGTCTGGCTGTAGGGGATGATGTACAGCACAGAGCTGGGCACAGCCAGGGTATGGACTCCCTGTGGACAGATGGGAAGGTAGGATGAAGTCTGTTTTTAACCAACAGATAGACTTGCCAAGGAAACATCTGCAGATCCTGAAGTTTTGCTCTTTCCCTGCTCCTTTCTTCACGGGTGCTGTTAGTACTGGTAGGTGGGAGCCTGAGGAAAGCCTAAGGCAGATCCAAGTGTGTGGTGAGCTGACCACTCTCTGCTGAAGCTGCTTGGTCTCTGAGTTAGTCTTGTCACCATTTGCCAGCTGACAGTTCTTGTGGTAAGTAAGGTAAGCCTGGGTAATTTTGCTTTCAGTATATTTTGATGTAAGATAGCTTTTTAATCGTGGTCCTTCTGAACTGTCAGCATATAAAGCAGTCTCCAGCCGTGGGTCCCTGCTACCACTGTGCATGCAGCAGCCTGTGACAAGGGACATACCAGTGCTGTGAGCAGGAGTCACTTCTCAAATCAACCTAAAGCCTTGTTGGACTTTAGAGGGAATAGGCCCAAGTAAACATCAGCAATGGCAGTAGCATTTTCTTGCAGTTGAGCTGCATTTACTTTGGAATGGTGTTCTGGTGAGTCCTTGTCACTCTTAACCCCTGTGCTGGGAGTGCTGCAGTCTGTCTGAGCTGCACTTGGGTCAGTACCAAGGCTGTGGGTGGCCAGCAGAGCAGCTGCAGAATTCAGGGCCTGTATGACACCCTGCATAGGTTGGGAAGTGCTTTGTTTAGTTCACAGCAGTTCCTGTGATGCTTTTAATTTTTCTGGCTGCACCAGTTTTGCCTCTTTTGCTGCAAGCTAACCTCATTTTGCTCTTAAAGCTCACAGCTGAAGTTAAGGGCATTTAAGAGGAGTACAGTGGTGGTGAGAGGAGGTCTGGTTAATGGAGGGCTGTGTAGTTGTTTCTTTCCACAGAGACCTGCAGTCAGTTGTGTCTCACTGAGAAGCAGGAGAGTGGAGCCCAGCCTGGGTGCAGGAGCTGCACCAAGTTGGATCAGGGCTTGTTTATATCAGTTCCTTTTCTGCTGTCCTTGGCAGTGTTCTCAGCTGCTGTGCTGCTTCCCCCTCTCTGAGCTGTAGAGAGCAAGGCAGATGGGGGCTTCCAGTCCCGGGACATCAGCACAGAAGAGTGAGAAACTTGGTTTGTCTTGTTGCTGTGCTTCAGTCATCATACCCACAAGCATGATTCCATTCGTGCCTGTATTGTTGCTCCCACCAGGGCTATCTTGACTGTCTCAAGATGCACTGTGCAGGCACTTGAGATTCCAAAGGAAACCTCACAGCAAAGTCAGTTACCTACCTGGGTGCATTTTTCTTCTGCAGAAAATTGATCTGCACACCTCTGCCTATTCAGACATTCAGTTTGCTGTTTGTAAAGGAATTATAGGTACTGTCATCATCTCCTCACAGGAAGGGATTAAGGAGGTTTGGACAAAGGCAGGCCCCTGAAATTGCCCCTTCTGGCATATATGTGAGATGCACAGTGCCTGCTCCTTCTTTTGGCTACCCAGAAGGTGTCTTAGAGGTCACTTAACCTTGAGTATGCAAGGAATCTGATAGGTTTGTGATGGGTTTGGTTTGGGGAGGTGTAATTTCTGAGTAGTGGCTCAGGTGAGGATCCAGGACCCCTGGAAGGCTTTCAGTGTTGGCAGTGTGCCCTGAGCCAGGGCTGAGCAACTTCTCTGGGCCTGTGTTTGCAGATGGTACTTGAGTGGTGCCAAACCCAACAGACTCCAGGAGCTCCTCAATGTGCTGCAAGCCTTGTCCATGATGAAATGACCAGAAGACCAGCAGAGGATGATGGGTTTGATGGTTGCACCATAATCCAGTGAAGTCCCTGGCTTTTCCTTTCAGCATGGCAGCTCCCTGAGAGCCCTGGGCAGCCTGGCAGGACCAACCTGTTGCTGATGCTGTTGCAGGATAGGTCAGTCAGGCGTATGCAGGAAGCACATTTGTCTTTAATCCTGTAATTGAGAGGTTCAGTAACAACTTGCCTGTAAAGATCAAAAGCTGAGGTACAGGCTCTTTCCTGCCTGGTTCCAGACATGGTTGGGAAGGTTTCAGCTTTCCTGTGCACAGGTGCCTCCTTTTATCTGAGCAGCTCTTGCAGCTCTGCAGGGAAGCTGTGGGGCTGCCTGCTCCCCAAAAGCCCCTCATCCACAGGGCTGTATCCTGGCTTGGCTGAGTGTTGTTTGCAGCCTTACTGGGAGACAGGTGACAGCAATAGCCCTGCCTGCAGGAGGATGGGGGCACACTTGGTCCCTGGAGAGGATTGCCATTTATGTGCAAAAAGGGGCAGTTGAAGCAGATGATGTGACTGGAGAAAGCCTTGGTGGTCACTTAGCATGTTACCAAGCAAAGCTGCAGGATGTGGAGGGCTGCTCCATTGTGCAGGGAACAAAGCTGAGCTATTTGCTGGCCTGTGACAGGCACTGGTGATGGAAGGAAATGCCATCAAGATTGAGAGTCATTTTTGCTCAGCCCTGGTGTCCTTGCCAAGAACAGACAGAGACCATATGAAGATGAGAGGTGATGGAGCTGCTGTCCTGTGTGCTTTGCAGCCCTGATCCCTCCTCACAGTAATCACATGCAGATCTGAAGAATTTCTAGGAAATAAAAGAAGTCTCTTTTCTCTCTCTCCTCTCTGTGCGTGGAAATTAGTCGATAAGGCCTTCACAGGGCATCTGCCTTCCTGACTGGTTCCTGTAGAGTCCAGGCAGGCCTGCTGGATGTCCCTCTCCTGAACATTGCTCTCAGCACCCTCTTGGACAGCCCTGTGTGTCTTTTGAGTTCAACTTTTCCCATCAAGCAAATGGCAGCCAGCATGCAGCCTTCAGTGGGGATCACCCATTGACCTGCACAGCCAGAGAGGTGAGATGTGCCCTTTCTTAGCCCAGAAGGATGGCCAGCCCTTGCTCTGGGCAGAGCTGGAAGGGGCTTGTGTTGGTTAATGTCCAGCTGGAGGGGGCAGCTCAAAACCCCACAGCAGAATAGGCCATCTGTCCCTGCTGTGCAGATCTGCTGGGCTTGGGGATTCATTTTGCCTTGAAATGCTTCCACCTCCAGGAAATAGAAAAACCTTTGCATCAAGGACAAATGCAGATTTCCACCAAAATCTGACCTGTCCTCTGCCTCTGCACACCCCTCCTGGCTGCCAGCAGTGGGCAAGTCTGGAGCATAAAGCCTGGATAAGGGAGAGGCAGGGCAGGGGCCTGTTGCTGCTCTAGGCAGGGTGATGGGAGGAAAGGGGGCTGCTGCTCTCTGGATTGTCCCGTGCTGCAGTTGGGTGGTGCTGAGGAACATTTTCCCTGAGCAGCTGCTGGTGCTTCTGAAGCAGCTCCTTGCTCTGCATGAGTAATGGGGCTGGCTGCACGCACACCATGCAGCTGCAGCTCAAAAGAGAATGTGGATGGCTGTGGGAGCTGCTGTGGAATCTGGCCCTAGAGTGACTCTGCTCAGGCTGCAGGCTGTGCTGGCATTCAGCTCTCCTACAAACAGCAGTGTTTGGCTGTCAAAGCCATCCCCATCAGGGACTGAGCATCATGTGAATGAAATACCTTCTGCCCTGCCTGTCTGTGCCACCAGCAGAGAGTGAGCCTGGCACCTGAGATGTTTGACCACCATGTCCCTGATGGGGAAGCGATGTCTGCTTGCATAAAGCTTGGCTAGATTTTCTTGATATCTCAAGCTGCATAACAGTAAGTTATTTAAGCTGAGTGAAGGTTGCTACAGTGAGGCTGCTCAGGAAATGGAAAATGGAAAAACCAATCACTTTGTTCCTGGCACTCATTATGAATGTTGTTTCTCTGCAGGTACACAGGGCCTGACAGGTCAAGTGGTAGAGATGGTCTGGCTCACTTCTGGGCATCCAGTGGTGTTTCTGCAAATCCACTGATGTTGGGCAGATGGCAGAAGATGCCAGGCAGCCCTGTCCAGGGTGTTTTCCCCACCTTGTGTATCTGATTTCAACAAATAACCCTGTGTGTTTGCTGATGGCCATTAAAATTCTCTGGCCAGGCCTACAGCAGCTGATCACATCTTATTTACTCTATCATTACATCTTGCCATCTCTGCTTTATAGAGAAAATGGTGGCTTTTCAGCCTAAGTCAGATGTTTGTCTTTCTTCTGCTTTTGATTGATGACAGATCTTGGTGCTGAGCCCCATTCTTTCCATGGTGATAATACACTCACTGTTCCTTTGTATCTGTCCCACTGGACCACATTTTGTCCCACTTCTCTTGGTTGACTGATGCAGCAGAACTGTTTTAGCAAGGCCAGCATATGCACCACTGCTAGAGTTAAGCCCCATGAAGCTGCTTCCAGCATTCCTGGAGTATTAGAAATAAACTGCTGAGCTCAGTATTTGACTAACGAGCACAAGCATGTAGTGCAGTGGCAAGCAGAGCCAGGCAGGCACAGCACACCACACAAGCTGCCAGCAGTCACAGAAAATGCACAAGCTGCACGGTGCCAGATTCTTCCTTGCTACAAGGATGGGTCAGAGCATTTGGGGTGATCCACAGAGCCCAGCTCTGCCTTCTGTGTGCTGTCAGTTCTGGGAAAACAGTGTAGGGAGCAGCAGTCCCATTGCCTGCAGCTTACTGGTGCCCTTTGACCTTATCCTGTTTGACAGTGGTGAAAGTGTCCGGGCAAAAGAGGAGAGAGAGTTCCAGGTTTTATACTGAGCAGGCCCACACTGAGGTGTGAATTCCTGCAGTCTTAGCAGCAGCTTTCCCTGGCCCCCCCTGCCCGGAGAGGACAAACATGCCCAGCAGTGTGGGCGCCAGCTCGCAGGGACCTGGCGGGGAGGTGGGGCTGTGGCAGAGCAGCCAGCACAGCTGAAGCCCTCTGCATAAGGGGCTGTTTGTTTTGCTGAATTGTTAAGCCCCATTGACAATAGCAGCCCCCCCCACTCTCTACACTCAAGGAACTGTGGTGGCCAGACACTGATCCTTTCTCTTATCTTCAGGCACTGAATTAGGGTTGTTCTTCACTGAGTCCCTCTGACTGGCTGTTGCTTTTTGTTCTCGCTCTGCAGGCGTACGAGTGGGCCTTGGAAGGGATGCGACACCTTGCCTGTATCAGCATGGAGGACTGCAACTCTCCTGAGCACTGTGCAGATGTCATCAAGTGCCTGGAGAGTTACAAGGGGCAGCACCCAGACATCAGTGCTGCCCGGTTCCAGGAGATGAAGGAACTGGCCTGTGAGCTGAAGAGTGACAAGGGGCTCAAGCAGTGGAAATTCGCATGGTCTAAATGCCAGGAGACCAAGCTGGTTTTTGAAAAGAAACTGGAAGCAGCCTTGAGAACAAGGAAGTCTCTGCTGTCAGACCGCAACCCAGCTGTGGGGGAGCAGCCCCAGGCTGGCAGTGAGAGTGGCACTCTGTCCCACCGGAGGCACTCTGAGGGGGCCACCTCCAGGTCCCACTGGGACAGGACTCCGAGCACATCTCATGGGTACAACAGAAGCAACAGCTGTCTGGAGTGGACTAGGGAGAAAGCTCCCTCACCCTCCCTGAGCTGCCCTGGAGATGTCGATGCTGGGGAAGTTTTTGTCTGCCCAGCTCCTCTCAGCCCTGGTACTCACTCCAGCAGAATTTCTTTCGCCAGCAGGGCTTGTAAGTCTTCAGTGCTGCCTGAAGAAAAGCCAAACCTGGAGAGCATTTTAGAAGCCCCAGAAGTGAGGCAGTCTTCTACATCCACTCCAGTCCCTGGGAAGCTGCCTCCCGGGAAGGTGCTCCGGAAGGCCCAAAGCTTTGACCTGCCTTATGGTGAGAGCCTGTGGGCCAGCTGCCAGAGGAGCGAGCCGGCCCGGTACGGCAACACCGGCGTCTTCATCAAGGGGCTGGAGGTGAGCAGCACTGAGCTGGTGGACAGGACATTCGCTCTGAGGCAGCCAGCTGTGAGCAGCTGGGCTGCAGACTGCCTGCTGGAAGGACAGAGGGGCTGCCTCTCCGGGGCAGAAGCCAAGAGCTGGGGCAGGTAAGTGTCTGTGACATTTGGTGTTCCCTTTCTCAGGGTGGTGAAAAGGCAGCCAGCAGAGATTAGAGGAGTTCTGTAGTGCTGGTTGCAGGACAGATGGAGATGTAGCTCCAGCTTCCCTGCATGTGTGTATGTGATGCTGAGCAAGCCCACAGGGATGTCCCCACATAATTTGTCACCTACCTAGGTGGGGTGACAGAGAAATGGGATTTGTGGCTCTTCCCTCACAGCGTGATTCCTCTAGAGGGAGAAAGTTCAGTTCCCAGACAGGAGAGGGAGTCTCTGAACATTGCTTCCATTGGAGAATGAGGGATTACAGAAGCAGTATTCAGTGACCTAATAAAGCCAGGAGTACAGGTGCAGTGGGAGAGCAGAAGCTCAGGGCATTGTCCCCCATTGGGAGTGCTATACCCAGAGTGATAGGGAGGCACATCCAGCACCTTGTGACAGCAGCTTCACAGGTGAGAGGGTGTTTGTATTTGTGCTTTGGGGCTGAAATCTCTGGGTGTCCAACAGCTGGCATTTGTGCTGCTTTTCTTCTCTATCCTTGAGAATCTCAACTTTGTTGTCATACTACAATGTGTGCTTATGCTTTGGAGAGCCCAGAGAGCTGTTCTTGACAAAGGGTCTCCAGGCACGTCTTTCAGTTGCTCTCACTGGAAAAAATTAAAATATAAGTAAAAAATGAATGGCAGAGAAAAGAGTGCTGGATGCTGGGGGGCCATGTTGAGTGAAATGGCTGGAGACAGTGAAATCTTCTGGAAGGGGGCTCCAGTATCCCTGGGATAGCCAGAAAAGCTCATGGCAGGGAATGTGTGCCAGCAGATAGCAGGGTGACCACTTTGCTTCTCAAGGGAGCAATGCAGGAGGCCTCTCGTGTCTGGGTGCTGAGATATTTCCATTGCTCTGTTCTCTGAACAGCCAGAGGAGTTGAATCGAGGAAAGGCTGAAATGCAGGGAAGGAAGGGACACATTGGAGTTATGCTTGGTGCTACACTGCCTCACAGTGGAAACCTCGAGTACCTAAGAGGCATCCTTTGAGATACGTGAGAGCAACCTGTGCTAGGAACTGCAGTTCACTAATGAAGTGTTTGGACATTTAAGTTTTACTCTCTCACTTTTTACTAGGACAAGCCCAACAGAACCTAATTCTAGAGCTATTGTTCTCCCAGGGTTAACATGGCTTCCCTCAGTCTCTAGTCATCAGGCTGACTCCTCACACAAGTGACTGTGACTTCTGCTGTCACTGTTGTTTCAGGAGAGCAGCCATCTGCACAGCAGCCCACTGTGTCCAGAGTAGGGGCTGGGTGGGCCCAGGGGTGTGTGTCCTGCTGAGTTTGGGTCAGGATCACAGCCAGCCTTGGGCACTCCCTTCCTGAGTCCTTAGAATCAAGGAATATCCCGAGCTGAAAGGGAGACCCAAAAAGATAAATGATCCAACTTCTGACTGCATTAGACCTACCCCAAGAATCACACCATGTGCTTGAGAACCTTGTCCAAATGTTTCTTAGCTCTGACAGGCTTGATGCCATGACCACTTCTCAGGGGAGCCTGTTCTAGTGCCTTAGCACCCTTTCTCTGGGTGAAGGACCTTTTCTTAATAGCCTCAGCCTAAACCTCCCCTGACACAGCTTCATGCTGTTCCCTTGAGTCCTGTCAGTGCTCAGAGTCAGAGCAATCATGGGCGGTTGTGTATCTGAGCTTGGTCTGTGCTGAGGATCATGTCATTTCCATGCTGGGTGTCAGAGAGAGCTTCTGTAGCACTAGTGCAGTGCTTTGCAGGCACTCTGGGTCCCTTCAGGGCTGGGTGTTCCCTGTTGCAGCAAACTGCGGCACATCATCGATGAGATGGTGACCACGGAGCGGGAGTACGTGCGCTCGCTCCGCTACATCATCGACAGCTACTTCCCCGAGATGGAGCGCCTGGACCTGCCGCAGGACCTGCGCGGGAAGCGCAGCGTCATCTTTGGAAACCTGGAGAAACTCTATGACTTCCACAGCCAGTACTTCCTTCGAGAGCTTGAGAGCTGCTGCAACCACCCACTGAGGGTCAGCCACTGCTTCCTGCGACACGTAAGGCATCAGCACCTTGCCCCCGGGGTCGGGCTCTTCCAGACATGAGTTTGGTTTTTGTGCCTTTCATGTTGTGCTTTGCTACCAAGAGACACTGCCAGGGAAACAGAATGTCTGCTCCTTAAAGCCCATCTATTTCTCCAGGGACACCCCTTACATGTTTTCTTTCTGTGGTGTCAGAGGTAATGACTAGAGTGAGTGGAAAGGTACAGACCAGCTCTGGAAGAAAAGGGCTGCTGGGCAGAAGCGCAGGGACACAGGTCTTAAGGTCAGCTGCCCCATGCATTTTGCTGCGAATTGTACCAGGTGACTATTGCGGTATGGAAGAAACTAGGGATAGCAGAACAATGAGTCAAAAAGTCCTAGCTACTCTGAGAGTAGGAAGACAAGAACATTCCCTGGCTCTTAGTGAGCTTGAAATAGTTATTTCTGCTATCAGAGGAGGCTCTGGTGCAGCCTAGGAGAGGCAGAAGTACTAGAGTAACCTACCAGGGTTGTGTCTGTCACTGTGTCCTGGGTGCATGGGTCTCACTTGAGGATGGATTTCTTCTGCAGAAAGACCAGTTTGGAATGTATGCGCTGTATAGCAAGAACAAGCCAAAGTCAGACTCGCTGCTGGCCAGCCATGGGAATAACTTCTTCAAGGTGAGTTCCACTGCCTGCATCAGGATTGCTCAGTGTATTTGGTCACTGCTCTGTTTAAGCAAAGCCACCTTACCTGCCTAAGGCAGGCTCAGTGCTGCCTCTGCTTCCCTGGCACAACTCTCTGCACAGCTGTATGGAAGGGACAGGGCAGAGGTGCAGAGAGGGCTTGAGAAAGGAGCCCAGCACACAGCAGCATTGGTCCTGTGGCCTTGCATTTCCCTAAGAGTACTCATTTTCCCTGAGTACCCCAGTCAAGAGATGTCAGTGCCTGCCTAGGGGCACAGAATTCTCCTTGGGGAGGCTGCTGCCTTCACTGTGCTGCATTTCTCAGTTCAAGCAGGTGCAGCTGGGGGATAAGATGGACCTGGCCTCCTACCTGCTGAAACCCATCCAGCGGATGAGCAAATATGCTCTGCTCCTGAAGGACCTGATCAAGGAGTGCAGTGAGGCACAGGAGCAGGAGCTGGGCTATCTCCGTGCTGCTGAGGAGATGGTGAAGTTTCAGCTCCGGCATGGAAATGACCTGCTGGCCATGGATGCCATCCGTGACTGTGACGTACGTTCCAGTGTCTTCCCTGCCCAGAGGAGCAGAGCCACATAATTCCCCTTCTCTAGACCTGGGGTCTTTGGATTGTACTGTGAGCCTCCCCTCAGGTTCCTCCCCCAGTGATCAGAGAGCTGTCTGCCAGTACAGCATAGCAGGACTGCTGAGGCATGGGGCAAGGCAGCAGTGGGGCCTGGAGGCCTGCTTGATTTCCTAGGGCAGACAGCCTGGGTGCTGCTACCTGAGCTGGGTGAGCTGCTTGTCATAAACATGCTCCTGGTTGCTTACCAATGATGGGTCCATCTCTCCCCTGAGCTTGGAGCCAGGTGTTTCAGCCTGATGTGGTCCCCAGCAATGCCATGCAGCCTGACTTGAACTTCAAGAGCCCTCTTAAGATGTCAGGTAGCTGCCACTTCTTCACCACCTGGGCTACAGCCATATGGGACCATGTTCCCCAAGTCCAGGTCTAGGGCTGCCTGGGTCATGCTGGTGGAGTCTTACAAGGATGTCCTCTCGTATCCAGGTAAACCTGAAGGAGCAGGGGCAGCTGGTGCGGCAGGACGAGTTCACCATCTGGCTGGGCCGCAGGAAGTACCAGCGACACATCTTCCTCTTTGAGGACCTCATCCTCTTCAGCAAGCCCAAGAGGATCGATGGTGGCTTTGATGTGTATATCTACAAGCACTCCTTCAAGGTAAGGGCAGCCCTGCAGCTCCCTCTTGTGTGGGAGCTGTCCATGGCTGGTTTCCCCATGGCACATGCCTCTGAAATGGGAAGCAGGAGCACCTTCAGCAGAAGAGCTGCTCCCACCACTTCTAAGCCTCCTCCAAACCAAGCAGTCAAGTCCGAAGGGAATACTTCACTCATTAATGCCTAGGCTGCTGTGGGATGTGGGGCCAGCATTTTCTGAGGGTCATGGAGTATGGGAGAAAGGCAGTGTGTATGTGGCAGGGAAGTGGTGGTAATTCTGGATGGAGTACTAGGAATTGCCTGAGCTGTCTGTGCTCAGCTGTGTCCGGAACATACCTGCTGCTTTCCAGACCCTGAGGCTCCTTCCTCTTAGGTCTGCCAAGCTGGGGATGGCTCTAGCACAATGTTCAAGCAGCTTACTCCTTTTGCTCCTGGTACAGTCTGGTTTATGCTTTGCTTTTCCGCTTACTCCCAGACTGCAGACATTGGTCTGACTGAGAACTGTGGAGACAGCGGCCTGCGCTTTGAGATCTGGTTCCGAAGGCGGAAGTCCAGTGACACCTACATCCTCCAGGCCAGCTCAGCTGAGACTAAGCAGGCCTGGACCAGTGACATTGCCAAAATCCTGTGGCAGCAGGCAGCCCGCAATAAAGGTGTGATTCCTTCCTGGAATTCCTTCTGTGCCGCAAAAGGTGCGGGAGCCCTGTTCAGCTCATGCTGTCCTGAGTAGGTTTGGATCCTGTTACCAGGCAGCTCTGTGCAGCAAGCAGCTGTGTGCCAGCATGCAGCCTCAGGAGCATGTGCTGGGCTTGGCTGGGCATGTCCCTTCCCTGCCCCTCATCCCCAGGGAACTCACCTCTTTATGGTTCAAGCTCTTTATGACTGTAGACACCCACCTGTTCTCCATGAGAGAAACAGAAGATCCACGCTCAGGGTTCCCTGTCCTGTGAGCACAGGCTGTGGCCCTGAAAGACTTGTTGGTCTCCCCAGTGATGTGGGCCACTACTGGAGCTCACTACTGAATCATGCTGACCAAGTCCCTCCTGTCCCCCACAGGCTTCCCGCTTGGCAGGACTCTCGTAGGTGGCATGGCGCTGAGCTACTTGGCCAGAGCAGGGCATGATTGCTTGTTCCTGGAGACTCCACAGTGCTGGGGAGGGCAGCAAGGGGAGAAGAGATCTAATCTCAGCAGTTCAGGAGCAGCCCATGAGTGCTCTAACCTGTGGCTGAATAATGCCTGTTGGGAGGGTTGGGTTGGGTCAGCCTCACAATGTGGCTGTGGGTCTCTTCCTCTCCAGAAATCCGTATGCAGGAGATGGTCTCCATGGGTGTGGGTAACAAGCCCTTCCTGGATATCAAACCCAGTGAGGCAGCTATTAATGACCGTGCTATCGATTACATCATGAAAGGCAGAGGTAGGTGCCAGCTGTGCCTTCCCCCTTGATCCTTGTCAGTGAGGCAGGACTGGTTCTCAGGGGTTTTTTTGTATGTTTTCTGGCAGGTGCCAGGACCAGAGCCTCAATTGCAGTGTCTCTGTTTGACCATTCCAACCCCTTCAAGAGGACACAGACGCAGCTCTCCACTGGCAGCACCCCCACTGCCTATTCCCCTTCCTCCTCCTCCTCCCTTCTGGGGCCCCTCAACCTCCACATGTACCTGGACCAGGCTCTGCTGCCAGGGGTCCTGGCCCCCAGACGTCCCTTTGACATTGGCACTTGCATCGAGGAAGATGAGCTGGAGCACGAGACGAGCAGCCAGCCCTCAATGAGTACGTACAGCCCCTCTGCTCTGCAGCACCTGGGGTGTGTGGGCTCATCCCTGCTCCTTGTTCTGTGCTGTGTGGTCAGACCAGGCTTGCTGGGGTCATGGCAGTCCCTGTCTCCTACCCAGACCAGGGCATGAGGGCCCTGCCCTTCTATTATGCCAGCTCTGTCTCAGGTTCCATGAGGGGAGTTAGCTCAAATAGAGGGCTTATAAAGCACCTGCTGAGCTGCAGCCTTAGCCATGGCAGGCTTGGTGCTGTGTACTGATGCTGCTGTGGTCTTGGGGATTTGTGTCCCTGCCCCTCTGGTATTAAGTGCTCTGTCCTTTGCCCTCACCATTCTGGCCCCATCACCCTTTGCCTTCCCTTGTGTGAACTTCATTGGCCAGCCCATACCAATCACCAGCCCCATTATGGCTCTTCTTCCTTGTGTTGGTTTGTTGTCTGTGACCTTAAAGAGGCCCAGACAGGAGTGTGGCTGGTCTGTGGGATTGTGTGGCCAGTGCCCTGCAGACAGGTACATTATCAAGCTTATGTGGCATGGGTTATATGCAACCCAAAGTTATCTGTGATCTGTTAGTGGTCTGTGGTTATCAGAGTGACCTTCCTTTCTTTCCCCAGCAACAGAGAGCTCAGAGTCATCGCACTGCATGTCAGCCACGGGCTCCAGCGGCTCCGACAGTGGCTGTGTCTCCAACATCCCACAAGAAAGCTTCTGTGAAGACATGGGCTCACCCCCTTACATGCCCGTAGCCCCACAGCACAGCTCTGCCATGGAGGGCAGACCCAGGTTCACAAACAGCCAGTACATTTCTGCAGTAAGTGCAAGCAGCCAAAACACTCTCTTGACTTTGCCTACTCCTGTACCTGCCTCCCCAGTTCAAGCCACTGCCTCTCACAGGGGGACCGAAGATGCTGCTTTAGGGCTTGGGGTGACTGTGGGGAAGTGACATTTCCTCCTGTAGAGACTTGGCCCCTCTGGGGCAGGTGAGAGCCTCTGGTGCAGGAGCCACCCCTGCAGTGGCCAGGATCCCTGAGGAGATGAGCTGGAAAGGACCTGCAGTCCTGGAGTGCTGGAGGCTGCACAAGGAGATGTTGCACAAACAGGAGCTATAATGCTGCCATGGGCTGGGGTACATATATAACCTCCTGGAGTGGCTGGAGCTCTGCTGCACCTGCTGCCAAGCTCCTTTCCTGGGAGGTTTGGGCCTTTTTTGGGGAATGATGAGAGGGAGTACTGGGAACCTGT
Organism: Zonotrichia albicollis; assembly: GCF_047830755.1. NCBI lineage: Eukaryota > Metazoa > Chordata > Aves > Passeriformes > Passerellidae > Zonotrichia > Zonotrichia albicollis. Next base: position 7,508,715 of record NC_133831.1, on the reverse strand, counting down.
TGCTCTGAGATGTTGGTGTGTTCCTGAGAGTTCTCAGCTGCTTCCCTTCCCACTAGATCCTGTCCTGATGCTGTTGTCCTCTAACCCCCCTACTAACACTGGCTTCTCTCTTCTGCAGAAAGCAGGCCAGGTCACCATAAGTCCCTCAAGAATAGTGTGAGCCCCTCGGCCCCGCCTCAGGAAGTGGAGTTGTTGTAAGTAGCCCCTGCAGGGGATTTTCCAGCAGTTCTGAGTGCTGGTCAGGTTTGTCAGTAGCTCTGAGTCAGGGGAACCTCACCTTCAGCTCCTCTGTGAGTTTTCCCCGTGCATTCCTGACTGGTGTCTGAGGCTCTGATTCATCTGGTTACAGAGGAGCAGCTCCCATGGAGCCACACTCTGAACAGCTGGTCTGATGCTTTCTGCCTTGCAGAAGCAAAATAAACAAAATCACGTTCAGGTAGTAAAGGCTTGACCACCTCCTGAGTGTTCAGATGAGCTGCTTTCCTCTGAATGCTGCCACCTGTCTAACCACTAATCTATTTCTTGTGGCTGTTTGCCAAAATCCTGCTCTTAGTCCCTCTGAACTGCCTTGGGGAATCACAGTATTCTCCCCAAGGCAGATTTATCCCACAGTTTCCTTTGAACCTCCAAAGGAAATGGTACTTTGCCAGGCAAAGGATCCTGCTAGATTATGGTCAGGATGTCCTGAGGGAGCTGCCAGAGGTTGCTGCCGTATTTAGGGATTCTGGGAGGATGCCTTGTCTGCAAGGAAGTCACTGTTGATCTAAGGAGGGTGAACCCTGACAGGACTTGCAGCCAGGCAGGGCTCCTGCTCCTGGCTGGCAGCCCTTGATATTGTCACTCCAACCAGCCTGCTCTTGTCTCAGCCTTTTCCTCTCTGTCCTTGGGGCTGAGCCTTCCTTCTCACAGGGAGCAGAGGGGTATGGGAGAGACAGGATTAGGGCTTGAATGGTCAAGGCACAGGTGGTGAATGGTCGTAGGTTTGGCACTGTGCGGTGTCGCACCATGCAGGCCCATGGCTCGTGAGCTGCAGGTGCAGGAGTTCAGAACCAGCTGTACAGAACTAGCCAAGGTTCAGATTTAACATCCTGAGCCCCTTCTGGAGGGTCACAGATGAGACTTTTGAAGTGGCCACAGAAGCAGTAGGGACAGCAGCACAAAACTTTTGGGCAAGTCCTGAGGCACAGAGGGAAGAGCTGTGCTTTTCCTGCAAGGAGAATATTCTTTCCCCACCACAATTTACCTCTGACAAACAGTGGATTTCAAGTGTTTTGTGAGGTCACTGCTGGCCAGGACAGAGGGACCTGTGGGATCCTGCCCACAGGAGTGCAGCTGGTCTAACCCATTGCACGGTGCTGTGTTCCAGGTTTGATTGGCATTTCAAACTCACTGAAGACCCCAGGCCTCTGACCAGCAGAAGGACACAGTCTTCATCCTTCAAGATATTTTTTGCCCATTATCAGGCTCTTTCAAACAGCCCAAAACTTGACCTCTGCCTGAGGCGAAGTCCCAGGAAGGCTTCTGTCAACTAAATGTAATAGCTTTGGTGTTGGATGGGACCTTGGGCATTTAAAGCTCGTTAGCCCTATATTTATAAGTAATAAGTAACATAGCAGTTTGGGAAAAAAAAAAAAAGTATTATTTTTAAAGCTATGAGTTGTACAGATTTTTATTACAAGTGACTCTGTTACTATTTGTTGTGTAAGCTGCACATTTTATAAAGTTTTTGGAAGGGCATGAAGAGAAATTGAGGTATTTAAAAAAAGTAGTCTAACTTTCTGTTTCAGGGTTATAGTGACCTGAAGCTCAAGATTTAACGTCCTTCCTTATGTTCTAAATATGTCTATCGTAGCAATAATTTATTTCCTTGGCTTAATACTTCCATGCTAATAAAAGCAATTTCATTGTTATGAATTGTTTCTTCAGATGGTTCTTCCAGTGCCTTGGTGCTGAGCTAATCTCTCTCATAACCATCTGTCAGCTCTGCCACTCTGCCTGTGCCACCTCTGCTCTGACTGCCAGCTCCCCCTGTAAATCCTCAGTGCATTCACCAGAGAAGGGGGAGATGCCCAGGCAGAGACTCCCCTGGTGCCAGTGGGAGGCTGACCCAGGGAGGAGCAGCCAGCAGAGGTGTCAGTAGGAGTGAGGAAGAGGGAGCTGTGTCTGGTGGAGCTCAGGAGGCACCAAAATTCCTGGCTCTAATTTTAGCCACTTGCCCCCATAGCTGCTGTGCCAGTGCAAGTTCCTCTCTTGCCCTGCTGGCTCAGGTTCCAGTGGCTTAGTTCAGGTTCCATTGTGCTTTGTCCTGGCTGTGCCCCTGGTTTTGGGCTGACAGGGACTGGCTCCTTGCTTCATCTCTGACTCAGCCCCTCTTCTGGTACTTCAGTCCCACTGTTGTGGCTTGTTTGAGGAGCTTTGGATGTGCTGGCATTCGAGACCAACAGGTTTTGAGTGTAATGGCTTGATCATAATGCTGAACCTTAAGTGGATGTTGTTTAAGTAACACAGCATAACTGGAGGACAAACGAGCCCTGTGTTCCAAGGTGGCTTTTTCATGAGTAACATCCAAGGTCACTGTGTGGCTGTGACACTCTCCCTCTGTTCTTGGACAAAATGAAAATTAGCATTTCTGGAAACACTTGGCTGCCAAGTTCCTGTTTACTCCTGGTTTGTGCAGGGCTGTAAATCAGCTCCTGCAGGTGTGGGAGAAGTGCTACATTTGGCCTGAGGAAGAGGATGGAGTAGTAATTTATTTAACTGCAATTTTCTCCCCTTGGCAGACATGGGTGTTACACCCCACAGCCACCCTGGAGACAGTGTTCCTTCAAGTTTGGAAATTCCTGTACTGTATGTAAAACACTTGTTTATTTTTAATAAGCTGGATGTTTTTAAACCTTGTTCTTTTTTTAGAAAGCAAGGAAAATGCATTTGACACCTTTGTACAAAATAGCGTGGGAAACAGTTATACAGGGAATATTTTACAAGTTACTATTTTGAGATAATTGCTGGGTTAATGCAAAGTTTCTGGACTGTCAAGACAACAATAGCTCATGTCACAAGAGGGAGAGAAGTTACTAATGCAACAAGAGGAACATGAAACGTCTGGAATTTCTCAGTTTCAAAGGTTTCTAAATTGCTGGACAAACCTTTAGTATTGTTTACCTGACACTCTTTCTTCAGGGTTTGATTGATTTGTCTAATAAAGGTTATTTTCTTTATATGAATCTTTCTTGCATTGTGGCATGATTTCAGCATGGGAGCCCTGAGAGGAGCAGTTGTCCCCGGGGTGTTTAAATACTCCCTTAGAGTACTGGGGACAGACTGAATAACATTTCTGTGACCAAACATAAGCCAGCAGGTTATTGGGGTGAGGCTGATGGTGCCTGTCATTTTAAACACTGAAAAGTACACCAAAAAAAATTTCCTCCTATTCCATATTACTCAAACAATGAGAAAAAAATATTTGGTTTTATTGGCATAAGTAGAAATATTTCCATTGCCAACTTTGACTTCCACAGAGTGAGCTGCATGTCAGGAATCCCAGATTAGACAATGCATTTTTGAGAGGGTGCAACCAAAGTAAATGAGCTCCTAAACCAGAGGTGTTTCTCTCAAGTCTTTGGATTTCAGAATTGGAATTTTCAATACTTTTTCCAGCCTTTTTACAAGATAAGTGTCATTCTCTGTGTCTTCTTTTTTTCTCCCCCTTTAACTAACCAGGGATAAAGAAAGTCTGATTGAAAAGCAGGAGTCCCACTCTGCTCTGTGACACTCGTGACACACCTCACATGGAAAATTCATCGTGGCATTTTCCACATTTAGGGAATTCCCTGAAGAGGGTAGATGGGTTCAGTGGGGCAGTTTGGGAATCCACCCTTCCCAGAACTCCCTTATCTCTGCCAGTAATGGCCATTGTGCCTGGCCCTACCCAGTTTGTACTCCCAGCAATTCCCAGGCATGGCTGTTCAGGTGTTAGAGTTGTAAAATCCTGGAATCTGCCATGGGCAGTGCCACCTTCCACTAGACCAGGTCACTCCTAGCCCTGGAGTGTCCTTGGCCTGGCCTTGTACACTTGCAGCAATGGGGAATGCAAGAATTCTCATTTAGTGGAATGTGGAATATTCACAGGACACTGGTGTTTTAAGCCATCTCAGTTTCCAGTATTGATAAATTTTGTAGACATAATAGATTGCTGTGCCTGTGGAGGGAGGGTGCCCTCTCCTGCAACATCCCTGAGTTCTCCTGACCACTGCAGTTCTGGAAAGCATTTTTCAGCCTTAGGGCAGGGACACCAGCAGAGGGGGCAGATAGAGTATTTTTCAGCTGGACTAATCTGACTTTGCTGATCTGACCTAAAAAAAACCCCCACAAAAATCTGAAGAGAGGTGCAATTTTCCTTTTTGTTAAAGATGTGCAGACATTGCACAAGTCTGTGATCACAGACTGGTTTGGGCTGGAAAGGGCTTTAGAAATCACCTTGTTCCACCCCCCCGCCATGGACAGGGACACCTTAGAATAGATCAGGTGCTCCAAGCCTGGTCCAGCCTGGCCTTGAACACTTCCAGGGATGGGGAATGCAGGAATTCTGGTTCAGTGGGATGTGGTCCTGGCCATACCTCAACAGGGCCACTGTAAATGTCATTGTGCACTGTTTGTTAATGCAGTAATAGACTATTGAGTTGTGCTGCTCTTCCAGCATTTGGGGATGGAACAACTTTAAACACTGCCTAAAAATAAAAAAAAAAAAAGAAAAAAAAGATTATGTTAAATGCAAAATTATAATAATTTATGTTAAAAATATCAAGCAGCATAACTTTTTGGAGACAATTTAATTAAAAAAAAAAAGAAATTGGAAATCAGAAGAAACTCAGAGTTTAGATAAAAGCTTGGAGGAAATGCTGATATTAATGTTTGAAAATAGACTTTTCATCCAGCCAGGATGTACAGACTCACCCTTCAGTGGCACAAGACAAAAGTACATTTTAATTAAAATAAAAAATACTTGCACCTGTATAGCAAATTAAATCTTTGTTAGAGATACCTATTTAGCATTTTCATTTGTGCAGGTACAGAGTGTAGGGGAAGAGGAAGAACTGTCACTTCCTTCTTGCATATGACAATAAATTCAGTGGTGAATTTACCACAATAAATTCATTAGAATTAATTTATTTTTAGGCCAGCTGTGCTCATGGAGTACTAGAAAGGGCAACACCACCTTTTCCAGATTCCAACATTTGTGTTCAATAAGATGGGGCAGTGTAAAACTGTCCTCAAACAGCAGCTGCTTTCTTCAGCTGCAGTTAATTGAAATCAAAACCATTAAATGAGCTCTTATGGAAAGGTCAAGCATGAAATCTTGTTTCACCAACCAGAGCAGAAGAGTTGAATGTGACTTTTATTTGGATATTTATCAGGAGCCTTGATAAACTTTAACAGAAGTCTGTGACATCCATCTGCACACAATATTTTCTAAGAATTAAAAAAAAAAATTAAAAAACAACATAGAAAATCCCACTTTGCCAGCAAGAAAGGCTTCAGCTGCAGAATTATTGCTCATAGGATAAATTCAACAGAGCTGAGAAAAGGTAACCTTGAGGTCTGCATGTAAAAATGAAGGTGCCCAAACACAAAACTGTGTTGGTCAGTGAATAATTTATGATAATCAGACTTACCCTGTGCAGGAGCTGCTTTCCACAACAGAGATTCAGGAGACAGAGTGAGTTTACTTTTGGGAATTGAGAAATACCAGTCACTGACATGAAAATGAATTAACTCTTCTTCTGCAGATCCCACAATGCTCTCTGGTTCATCCACACAGAAAACACTGAGAGGAAAGAACAAACCTGTACATTCTAGAACAATCTGATGTCTGGAAGGTTTTTAGCCTATTTCTCTCATAAATGGCCACAGAAAAGGGACTCAAAAGCACATCTGGAAATGGATGGGGAGCGGAGGGAAATCCTCTGTAAATGGATGCAAGAATTAAAGTCAGTAGCTTCCAGAGACAGCTTGTAGCTCCAGACTGCACTGATAATCAAAGATAATGTGGGGAACACGACTTTTTCATAGATAGTCAGATCAACTGCTTATTGCTGATTCTGTTGAAGCAAGAAAGATGAAAAACTTCAAGAAAAACAACTGGAGTTTAAAATATTGGTATTTCTGAGGCTCAATCCAATTTTAGGGGACAGTGGAAGAAAGACAGCACCACCAACACACCCTCATGGCACCCTTGCTCCAAGGAAAGTACTCCCAGACATCCCTGGGGGAATCCAGGCAGCCCAGGCTGCTCCTTGATGGGCAGCAGTGCCCAGCCAGCAGCTCCCCCTGCACAAAGGGGGCTCAGCCCTGCCTTGTGCCTCCTCATCCCATTCCATCCCATCCCATTCCATTCCATTCCACCCCATCCCATTCCGTTCCGTTCCACCCCGCGCTGCCCCATCCCATCCCATCAGGCCTGGAGGAAGGAGCAGGGCTGCAATTTATTTAAAAGCCAATTAACACCATGCTAACATGACAGAGCTCTTTAATTAGATGCACTATGTGTCATTTCTTAGAATAGGGAACAGGTGAGAAGCAAGACCCAAAAAATTTTAAAAAACCCAAGAAAACCTGGAATATGGCAGCTAATAAATTAACTAATCAATTTGATCATGTGGGATTTTTAGTTAAAAAACCTAAAGAGGGCTTTAGATAAAGATATAGGAGTGCTCCTCAAGACTTTATTAATATTTACTTAATGTACATTAATATTTTAATATTTAAACAAATTTTCGCAGTAATATTTTTAAACTTCCTCTGGAGATAAGGTCAGCATTAAAAAAAGAGCATCAGTATGAATACTGGCAAACTCCCTATCTTAATATCTATATTTTATATTTGTTAATAATTTATAGTTTAAATGTTATAATCTAAATAAATCTGTACAATAAGAGCTGCAATTATGGGGCAGTGTCACACCTCAGGGATGGGTTTACATGTCTTGAATGTTCTCCTGGGTTTATCCGTTATTACCTCTGTGTGTTACTACTGGAAGTATCAGCTGACATAAAGATAATTTATTTAATTTATTTAATTAATAAGCTTTCCAGACAGTGGTTCACAGTCTGGTTTTGTGTCAGGTTTATGGTTTTGGAGTCGCTGGTGTCTCTGACATTCTCTGCTGGAAGACTTTACTGCAAAACCATTAATATAGAGGAGCACACTGCCCGAGCTCCGAGCTCTTCTCAAAGCTCCAAAATCCCTTCCTGGATTTATGAGGGGGGAAGGATGGACCTCCATGGACAGGAGTCTCACTGGGTTTTGTAATTTACCTTGAAATCGAATGGGTAATAATCCCAAGAAAATGATGTTTCATGGCTGTCCAAAGACAACCTAAACCTGCAGCAATAACATGAACAGGAGGGTGCTGAGCTGCTCCCTCCTCTGCTCCATACCCTCCTGTTCCTGGCATGCCTGAGGCAGGGATAACACTGCAGATGCTAGAGGGAAGTGTTTAAACCCAAAGCAAAAATCTGTTTCCAATTATGTCTCAAAAAAAAAAAAATTAAAAAAAAATCCATAGAAACTTTTCTGTTTAGAATTGTTTCCTGACATCACCTGAGCTTCCTGCCAAAACTCCAGATTATCTTGGTGTGTTCCAGATTTTACTGCTTGTTTAAGTTATTTTTTTTCACACACCTATGCAGGAATGCTTGGAAAAATTTGGGTTTTTTTTCTTTAAAAGTGTGTTTGAGACAAATACTTCAAAGCAGTGGCAGAAGGGTTTGCTTAAACTCACACCACGTTACATTCAGGGACATTCATTGCTTCTGAGGCTCAGCAGCACCACTGGAAAGGCTCCCAGGGACTTACCAGACATGGGGAAAACTGTACAAAAGTGATTCATTTCTTGTAGCATTTATGACCCTTTGTGATTCTGGGGATTTGGGGTTTGCTTTTTTATGTCTTGTCTCATCCCAAAGGGATTATCTGATTTTTAGCTGGATGAAAGGCTTTAGGGGAACCATGTGGCAGCTTCCACCCTGCAAGAGATGGATCAGGCTGCTGCTCCAGCCACTGCATCTCCAGGATCAAACACTCACAGAGCAAAGAAAAATGGAAGGATCCTTCAGAGCCTGCTGGGAATTGAGTAAATGGGGGCTGATGTGGTTTATAAAGCTCATGAGAACTGATACAGAGCAACCACACACATGTGCTGCCAGAGCCAGATGTGCCCCACTGGCATTTTCCAGGAGCTTGGCGTCATGGTACAGCAAGAGTGGAGTTACTCTGAGGAAGCCAGAGCATCACAGGACGGATACCTGGGCTGCTGAAGGACCAAAACAAGCTTTTTTACAGACAGAATGTGCAGCCTCTCACAGGCAGCTCTGGAGATGTTCTGCTGTGTGCAACCCCTGCTGCTGGATCCCTTTTGTCCCTCAGAGCAGCCCAGCCTGACAGAAAGATGCTCAGAAAGCAGCACCTGCAAGCTCAGCCACCCTTCTCCCTGTGCTCCCTCCTGACGAGTTGTTTTGGAAAAATCTCAGTTGCCAGGTGTCATTTCCAAGCCTGGAAGTGAAACCATTGACTGAACACAGGAGCCCAGGGCTGTCCTGCAGGGCAGGCAGAGGTCACAGGCAGGGGACAGCTCACCTGTGGCACCAGCACCTGGTGCCTGTGTCCCAGCAGAATTCCTCCAGTCCTGTCTGCTTCTTGTAGTGCCCCCACTGCTGGCACATGGATGGGTTTGGACACAGCAGAGAGCTATTCTGGGGACCATTAACATTGTACCCTTAATGAGGCTGGAACTGGTCACAGGCTTCTAAGCCAAGTCATGAAAATGCCAGTTCAGTGAGCAGCACATCAGGAATAGTCTGTGTCTGATTAAACCTATTTTTTTTAGAAAAATATCTTAGGTCAAAACGGGAGAGAGGAGCCAATTGCCTCTGCAATGACAGATGTGATTGCTCCACTGATGTGCTTCCAGCTATCTTAGCACATGCTATTGATCTCTTGGAACTGCTTCTATCAGTTATTAGGGACTGTCAGCAATCTCTGCATGAAATCTTAAAATGAATCTTGGCTGTAGGTGCAGGCTGTCAAACACAGAGCTCTGGGCTACAGGCTTAGAGCTCCAAGTACAAATGTTTTAAAATGTGATTTTGAATAATGGAAATCAGCCTGGAGAAGAGAGGAGGAGACCTTAGAGCACCTTCCAGTCCCTAAAGGGGCTCCAGGAGAGCTGGAGGGAGACTTTGGACAAAGGCATGGAGTGCCAGGACAAGGGGGAATGGCTTCACACTGACAGAGGGCAGGGTTAGGTTGGATATTGGGAAGAAATTCTTCCCTGTGGGGGTGAGCAGGCCCTGGCACAGGTGCCCAGAGCAGCTGTGGCTGCCCCTGGATCCCTGGAAGTGTCCAAGGCCGGGCTGGACAGGGCTTGGAGCAACCTGGGACAGTGGAAGATGTCCCTGACATGGCAGGGGATTAGAACTAAAGGATCTTTAGGATCCTTTCTAGTCCCAAATATTCCACAGTTCCATGATGAAACCAGGCCATCAGTTTTGGAAAAATATCCTTGCAGCAGGTGCCCTCTCCCAAATGCCTGCTTATCATTTAACCTTTTTTATGCAACAATCTTGCCTAGGTCTTTACTATCCACAAACCCTCCTGCTGCAGCACTGACTGAAGAGAGCAGCCACACTGTTCCCAAACCCCTCTTCCAGCTGAGAAATGCACCAGTCACGAGAAATGCAGCCTCATCCCCACGGGGAAGCTGTGCACAGCTCTGGGCAGCTCTGGAGTTCAGAGCAATTATACAACTGTGCTCTGCACAGGGAACAAAACAGACATGAAATATGGACCATGCTCATTTTCACCTTGCATGGTAGCTCCTGTTGTATTTCAGTCTGGTGAATCCAACCCTTGCCTTTTGTTTTCTTTCTCTGCATCTTCCTGCTTCCATCTCCCTCTGTGCTCTCACGACTCTGCTGCAGTTATTACATTAACAAAATGCAGGGATGAGTCCTGGATAATAACATTTTATCTGGAGCCATGCCATGCTGGGAAGATGGTAATTTAGTTAATTGAATTCCATCTAAAAGGGAAAGGAATCAATATTCCAGCACGTGGCTGGCAGTGAAGCATTGCCTGAGCACACGTGGTCACACCAATCCCAGGGCATGACAGGAGGAGCCTCAATTCAAGTGTTGGTTTAGGTGACAGAAGCTGCACTCTGAATCCTGTCTGAACACGATTTACAGCCTGGTCTGTGTATTTTGGAAAGCATTGTCCATCAGGCTGGCAGTGAAATGGAAAAGTACCGGGGGAGCAGGGCAGGTACAGCTGCACAGGGCAGGCAGAGCTGCACGGGGCAGGCAGAGCTTTTTTTGTGTTTGCCAGGAGCTGCCAGCACCAGCCCCTCTGAGCAGGGATGCTCCCTGGGGAACAGAGCTTTGGACAGCACATGGGCTCTTCTTGGGGATGCTGCACAGGGACACAAAGGGTAAAACCTCCCTGGCCATATTGGTACCCACTGTCTCCCTCTTCTAGGAACAAATCTACATCCTTGAGGGCCAGAGTGATCCATCCTCATCAGTCCTTCTGGTCAAATTGCTCATCCTAGAGAAAAATGACCTCTCAGAGGAGCCAGTTCCCTCATCCCCAGCACACAACTTGCTGTCAGAGCATGAAGCACATTAGCCTTGAGCCCAGATAGTTTTAGAAGCTCTCTAGGGAAAGGGACTTGGGGCAGAAAACACATTTTACATTGTTTTCACAGCTAAATTAATTGCAAACCACCCACCTGATCCTTCTGGGCTGCATGTCCCAGTGGCAAGGTGGGACTTCACCACCTTGAAGAGAGAGTCTGGGTTTCTCTAAAACCCAGAGGTGGCAGTTTCTGGTGTCAGGACACTACAGGGGACAAGGTCTGGAGTGTCTCTCCTCTGTGGGAGCGTGGCCAGAGGGTGGCCAAGGGGAAGAGACAAGTGGGAAAGAGAAAATACCTTCATGTCTGGAGCCTGGACCAATGCACACAACACAAACTGGCTGAGACCCCTCCCTGCTGGCTCCTCTGCTGCCAGGGAGCTGCAGCTGGCTGCACAGAGTCTGGGGCTGGTGAGGAGCCAAGGCCAGAGCAGATGCTTGGCCAGAGGAAGGCCATTAGCACGAGGAGATGGCTGCAGGCCCTGCGTTTGGGCAGTGCCACTTTTCATCACACAGAGAAGATCTCTAATGAATGCCCCAAGGGCTCAGCAGCTGTGGCACCACCTCAAGCCTCGCTGGGCAAAGAGCTGGAGCTGCTGGTCCTGTGGAAGTTTCTTCAGTTTTGGTCTCCTCAGGTGCTGAGCAATCCAGCTCAGCCTCTCCTGTCAGTCCTGTGCTGCACTGCCAACTCCTCCAGGAACCTCTCTGTTCTCCTGCCCACACTGCCCAGGAAAGCTGCTGTTTACAGGCCACATTCCTCGCACTTACCTGTGTCTCCACCTGGATTTGACCACTTTGAGGGGCTGCGGGATGTGTCTGTAATCAGATCACAGCCACAGAACTGCAGGTGCTGTTTCTGAAGGGCATTCAGACCCTCCTGCGAGGATGAACTGGGGGCCTTGGGCATGCACACACAGAGCCAGCAGCTCTCAGGAGATCATTACACTGGTATTTAGTCAGATTCCCCTTTCTGGTGAAGACCCAGATCGATATCTTACTCTTCCCAGAAAGCTGTTCCCATCACCTCAGAGGACATGATTATTTTCAGTCTGATCTGGGGCACTTTGCAGCCAACAGACCCAGCCAATCTCTACTGGCACAAATTCTCCTGGGGCTGCTTTGGCATGGCTGAGATGCCTTTTCCATGCTGGGAACAGGGGGCACTGGAGCTGCCTCCTCCAGAACCAAGAGCACTGGAGGGGAGAAATTCTGTGTAAACTGTGGAGAAAGCAGTGAAGGACTTGAAGAGGTGCTGGAGTGGGTGAGGAGCACCCTTATGCAGGGGGTGGCAGCAGGTGGGAGCTGTGGGAGCTGTGAGCTCTTACCTGAGCTCTGCAGGGGCTCCACAGGCTGTGAGGAAGCTGCTTCTGCTCAGGACTGAGCAGGGAGAGGCTGGTGGAGAGGCTGGCTGTCCTGGGGGATCCTGCAGCCCTGCCTTGGATGAGCCAGCACCTGAGCAGCAGGTGGGGAGGCCCTGGCACAGGCTGGCCAGAGAAGGGTGGGTGCCCCATCCCTTGGAAACATTCACAGCCAGGTTGGACAGGGTTGGGAGCAACATGGAATCCCTGCTCATGGTGCAAGGGCTGGAATGAGATGGGCTTTAAGGTACCTTCCGACACAAATAATTCCAGGATTCTGTGATTCCCAGGATTCTTGATTTCCCTGTATCAAAACCACATCAACACCTGCAAGTCCCCTGCAGAACTGTCCCCACATGGGAGCTCCTGTGCTCCACAGCCAGGTCCTGACCAGGGCCTCACACACAGGCAGGGATGAGCCCTGTGGGCCCTGAGCAGCTCACCTCTACCCAAAATAATCTTCCTTTCCCAAGCCTCCAAGGACAGGGCTGAGTCACCTCCCCAGACCTCAGGGCTCGCAGGGCAGCCTGGCCCTGGGAATTCTGCAGCTCTTTTGTGCAGCTGGGCAAGGGAGTCAGCAAAGGGTTAAAGTGCCCCAGCCTCTCCCTTCATAAGCAATTTTTCGAGGAACTTTGGCTGTTCATAAAGAGCCTTTAGGGATTGACAGCCACAAACTCCCTCCAACCCGCTCAGAGGAGAAAGGAGAGGGAACATCCCCCAGCCCTCACTGAGGATGGGCTGAACCCAGCCTTGAAGAAGACAACCAGAGCAGCTCTTCCTTCCCCTGTGTTTGCAAAGCTGTGTCTGGGATGCAGGGGTGCAGTGCTGTGCCTTGGCAGCGAGTGAGCCTGTGCCAGCCCCATGGGTGCCCCTGACACCTCCCTCACGTCCTGAGCAGTGCCAGTGCCGCACTGAGGCACCCGGGATAACCCTGTGATTATTTAGGGAGCCTGGCTGTGCATGGATGACCGCGGGGGTGGATGCGCAGCTGCAAATCCCGGCGTGTCCCCCCAGCAGCGCTGCAGCAGGCTCAGCCGTGCCCGGGGCTCACAGCCCCACACGCGGTTTCCTGCACTCTCTGAGTGACCATCTCATCCCATCCCATCCCGTCCCCTCCCGGAGCCGCCGTGCCGCCCTGGAGCCCGGCCTGTTCCCAGGGATCGTTACCAGGAGCTCCGCGTGTGTTTGGTTGCAAACAGAGCAGCAGTGGGAGCCAGGCGCTCGCAGTGTTTGTGTGCCTGCGGTTGCTCAGGCAACTCGGGGCCAGCCAGGAGCTGCCAAACCCTCGGTGGCCGGGCCAGCCCCGGCACAGCTGCCCCGGGCGGCCGAGCCCCCTCTGTCCGGCCGGGCCATGAACAAACCAGAGCGGAGCTCAGTGCGGACGGGGTTTATTGCAGAGCCGGGTTACAGCGCGGGCCTGCAGCATCCTTTGGTTTGGGCTTCACGAAGGGAGCGAGAGCCAACGGGGTTCGGGTCGGACACTTTTGCCGGTGGCCCGGCGACACCAAATGTCGCGGGTGCATCCCGGGCTGGGCCGGGAGCAGCCCCGGCAGAAACGGCACCGCAGGGTCTGACCTCGAGCGCCGGGGGGCGGCAGGGCCGGGCAGCCCCAGGGGAGGGCAGGAGGCGGCTGCGGTGGAGCTGCTGCGGGTTAAGGCAGGTCCCGGAGGGAGCACAGCGGCGGTGCCCGGCGGGACACGGAGGGGGCCCCGACGGCCGGGGCTGAGGTAGGGCAGGTGTGGGTGCCGGCGGGCAGGGGAGCCCTGAGGAGCGGCGCTGTTAGTGCGGTGTGGGCTGCGGTGACAGCACGGGGGACACGGAGGGGATCACAGCACGGGGGGGACGGACGCAGCGCTGGGGCAGAGCTCTGGGCCCGGCGATTTCCCCGATCCCCCCAGCGCCCGGGCCGGCCCCAGCCCCAGCGCAGCCTCCCGGGCCCCGCTCACGGGCACGTCCCGGGGCTGTGACCGAGCCCTCGGGCCGGTGGCACCACGGGCACCCGTCCCTACTTTTTGACTTTGGCGTCGTAGGTGCCCGCGTTCTTGTAGGCACTGACGTAGCCGCTGGTGTCCACGATGTTCTCCCGGCCGCTCTTGCCCTTGCCCTTGCCGCTCTCGTCAAAGCGCTCCTTGTGGGAGCCCGTGTACTTGGAGGTGTCCGTCAGCCTCTCCACGGCTCCCACTGTCTTGGCTTTCTGCAGTGGGACATGGGAGACAAGAAGATCCTCCATCCCCTTCCCACACAAATTCCATCCCTTCCTGCCCCACACAAGGTCCTGACACCCACCAAAGACCCTGCTGTGCCCCCTGTGCCCTATGAAACCCCCAGGTCCCCCCTCACCCAGGGCCATGGGGTCTCCTGGAAAGCACCTGCACAGTGGGCAGAGCTCCATCCTCCCCTCCTGCTGACCACTCCTGCTCCACAGCCCAGGGCTCCTCACTCACCGTGACACCCACGTTGATGGGCTCCTTCCCTGCCACCAGCTGGCAGATGGCTTCATAGGCCTCCTCTTTGCTCTTGTCCTTAAACCTCTTGGGGGCCAGCTCCTCCAGTGCCTTCTTGAACTCCTCGTAGTTGATGACACGGGCTGTCTTCCCTCTGCAGGAGCAAAACTCAGGCTGCCACCAGCACGTCTTTGGGCTATGCCTCCGAATGGGATAAGCTGCATCAGAGGGACCCTGACTTTGTCCTACCCTCACCCACTTCTGAAATTCAGCTACAGCTGAATGGGCTGGGCACAGCTGGTGCTGAGCTCCAGGAGCTTTCCAGCCACTTGCTGCTGGAATCCCTATTACCAAAAACCAGGGTGCATGGAAATGCTCTAGGACTTGGTGCTGGTGTCAGGAGAAAAGTGCATCCATCCCCACTGCTCCCAGCCTGCCTGGGTTGCCCACCCCACTCTCTCCCCTGGCAGGGATCAATCCTCCAGTCAAATTTGGAAGGACATGCACAGAGCATCTCTCCCCTGAGCTTCTGGTCCTCATCTCTGGGGCAGCACAGCAACCTGCTCTCCTGCACCCCAAAAACGTCCCAGTGCTCAGCTCCATGTTTCCCAACCCAGGAATATGGGTATTCCTGGAGAGAGCATGTGGAGGAAGCGGGTTCTCTACCTGTTCCCATACCTTGGTGTGGAGCATGAAGCATCATTGTGTCTCCAGGGACCCTAAAAGCAGTTCCAGGAGCCTTTCACCCCTTCAAGCTGCCCCTGTGACTGCCATGGACCAGGATCCTCCCCAAGCTTGGGCGTTGGCTGGCCAGGCCCAGGAAGGGCCACATCACATGGGACAACCCCCTGATCACCTTCCTCTACTCTCTGTGGCACCTCCTGAGAGATGGGAACCCAGCAGAGCCAACCAGGCCCACCCCAGTTCTTGGAGTGGGAGCAGGGGCACAATCTCTGCACCAAATCTGAGCCTTCCACCCCCAAATTTGGGTTGATTCATCATTAGGTCTTGCAGAAGCAGCCACATGTCCCCCCTGGAGGTGGGACACTGCAGGACAGCTCCCACAGCTCTGTGACAAGCGGGATGGACAGCCTGGGCACACAGCAGGGGGAGCAGAGCTCTGTGGAGACCCCACGCCCAGACACCCACACCCTGCCCGAGCTGCAGAGGCATCCAAGTCACTTACTTCACCTTGGAGAAGACAATGTCCACGTCGGTGCTGGTGACGCTTTTGCCGTCGGTGACTTTGCAGTCCTTGCACAGCTTGGCCCAGTTCTTGCCGTTCATCTCCTGCCCCGTGGCCTTGGTGTCGCCGTAGATGGCAAATTTGCGGAAGCTCTCCTCCAGGGACGCCACCTCAGCGTTCCCGGCCATGGGGCTGCAGGACGGGCCCGGCACACCCAGGCTCCTGCGGGCGGCACGGCAGAGCTCGGCTGGCTGCTCGAGGCCCTCGAGGAGGAGGAAGGCTGGCGAGGATGGAGGCTCCTCAGCAGGATCGGGGTGTTGGCAGCACCTGCGGGTGAGGAGTGAGGGCTGGCAGCAGGCTCGGATGAGCCCCGAGGCCGAAAGCCAAGAACGCGTCTCGGGGAATGGAGGCTGCTGGTGGAGAGCTGTCAGCAGCGAGGCTGCCGGCTCCGGGGCTGGCGGGGAGTGAGAGCATCAGCCTCAGCTCCGGAGTGAGAGCATCAGCCTGTCCCTCGGGAGCCCTCTCCGGGAATGACGCAATGCGTCTGCCTTCCTCCCGCTCGCTCGCACATCGGGAGAAGCGGCCCCGCTGCTGCCTCCAGCCCCACCTCTCCCCTGCCTCCATCCCCTGTGCGGAGCTGCAGCACCCCGGTCCGTGACTGCCCCGGGGCTCGGCCAAGCGTGATGCCCTGCAGGGTGACAAGCAGCCAACAAGTCTCTGTTCCCCGTGGTGACACTGTTGCTGCTGCTGTCCCATCCCCGCTCGCCATCGCCTCGCCAGCCTCGCCCTGGCGTCTCAGCATCCCCCACAGCATCTCGGCCGGGACTGGGCACGGCCATATCTGGGGAGCTCCAGCACCCAGGGGGTTCTCCGAAAGCCCGAGGGGGAGAGCGGGTGCCTCGCCCGGCGGGTGCCCGGGCAGGAGAGGCTGGCATGCGGACCCGGAGCCTCGGCGAGGGCTGGGGAGTGGTCCCTGAGACCGTCGCTAGGGAGGATGGGCGTTGCCTGGCGACCGTCGCTAAGGAGGCGCGGCGGGGCGGGGATGCCGCCGGTCCCCTCCCGGCCTGGTCCTCCCTCGGGCTCCGCAGCCCCGGCCCCACACGGCCCCGCGGGGGCACCGGGGCTCTCCCGCCCGCCTGGAGGTCACTGCGGGTGCCGGGGCAGCGGCGACCCCCGCCCGCCCTCCCTCCGGGTTCCCCGCTCCCTCCTTCCCCGTGCAGCGGCCCCGGGACGGGCACCGCAGGGGCGCGGGGGTGCCGGAGTCCCGGTCGCTCGGTCTCTCACCTCCCGGTCACCGCTCCCCTCCCGGCGCCGCGCTCTGAGGCGGGCGGGGGCGGCCCCGCCGCCTGTTTAAGGCGCCGCCATGGGGACGGGAGGGGCCGGGCCGCCCCCGCCCGCCTCCCCCGGGCCGGGCACGGCGGGAGCGCCCTCGGGGCGGGGACAGGAGCCCGAGCCGCGCACCCGGACCACCTCTGGACCCTCCACGAGCCCATGAAGCCTCTCTGCTCCCCCACGAGACCTGACCAGCACCTGACCCGTCTTTCCTGCACCCCACAAGGTCTCTCCATCACCCCACAAATCCCCAGCGTTGTCCCACAAGGTCCTTTAGCACCCCCCGGGGCCCCACCATAAATCCACGAGGTCTCTCCATCAACCCCTCAGCACCGGCTGCCCCTGGCACCCCGGCTGTGCTTTACCCTGCAGCTCTTCTCCTGCCCCACACAATCACCATGCCCCCATAGAGGAATGCTGCCCAGGCTGAGCAGACAGTGCCAGCCCCTCTGGTGTGACCGTGGTGAGCACCTGTGGCCCGGTGGGACACCCCTGGAGCAGCCCCGTGCCAGCACTGCCCACCCTGGCACCATGGAGCGTGACCACAGCAGGGCTCCCTGTGGGTGCTGAGAGCTGAGGCAGTACCCAAATATTGTGGTTGTCATGGAGCCCCAGCACAAGCCACATCTCTTACTCACTGCCCCACCTCAGCTGTTTGCCCAGAGCCTGCTTTGATCCCCGTGCCGTCCTGGCATTGCTCGGGGTGCAGGACATCGTGGGTGATCAGCTGCAGCACCAGCAGGAGCTGTGCAAGCCAGGACACACAGTGTGAGATTTGCTGCTGCCTTGGGGGTCCTGAGGACAAATCAGCAGCTTTGGGGACTGGGAAGCTCCTCAAACATCAGTCTTTGGCACCCTGTGCTCTGTCTGCCCCGCTCCCTGTGCAGAGAAGCTGCAGGTTAAGGACAAACACAGGTGCCCCCATGGCTGAGCTGCCCCAAGGCATCAGTTCTGCTTGTGCACCCAGAGCATTTTGCTGTGGGGCACAGCCCCAGTGACAACCTCCCCCACTTGGCTGAGGGGTACCTGTTCTCTCCTGGGACACTGCTGCCTTTTCTTGACTGGACAAAGCCACGAGCGGCCCACTCACACTGATTCTCTCTTGGATTGGGGTCTGGAGACCTCCAGAGGTAACCACCAGCCAGCTCTGGGAGTCTGGGATCACTAACTTTACCTCTCACTTCAGATGTGAGTGCCAGGGCTGGTGTCAGAGGCCCCAGGTGTGTCACAGCCCCTGGCCCCTTTGGGTGGGCCCAGCTGGTCACACACACAAAGGACCCCATTTCATTATTCCCCCAACCAACCCTGTGGCCCTTCAAGAGCTGCTCTTTCACAGCTGAGCCAGAGGCAAGGACATCCTGGAGGGGACAGTCCAGAGTGGGAAGGGCAAGTGTGGAGGCTCACCTGATGCCAGAGTCCAGGCAGATCCCTCCAAGTGTTTTTCTCTCTCTGGATTGTCGTGGTGGAGCTCAGACATGGCCAGAGAGCCTGGGAGCTGCATGGAGCAGGTGGCACCAGGAGGACTCTCCTGGTCACACATTCTCCTCCTCATAGATTGTGAAAGCAGGTTCCAAAGTACAGAGGTCAGAGCTGACAGTGCCGGGCTGTGAAGTGGGAATTTTAACCAGCCTTTCAGCAGGCCAGCAAGGACCCAGGGTGTGATCCCACCTGCAGGAGGTAGGGAGGAGCTGTACTCTTTGTTTTAAGGGCAAGGGAATAACTACTGCCACACAGAGGAGGGTGGTTAGGTCTTGATGAAGGTACAGCCTCCTCCTTAGCTTGCCCTGCAGCTCCCCACCAAAGCAGGTGTCTGGCTCTGCTTCCAGCTGACAGCTCCAGGTAACATCAGCTGGAGCACCCAGCAGGACTTGGCAGCCGTGGGCAGCGTGGGAGCCTGGATGCTCCGAGCCAGCAGCAGGTGGAAAAGGAGCATGACATGTGGGCAGCTCCTCTGTAGGAGCTTCAGCTGCTGCTGGGGCTGCAGAGCCAAGGAGCCGAGCAATGGCACACGGGGAGAGCCGGCTAAGGAAGGGGGCGCTGAGCCGCGGCTGCTGAGCTGCCCACGGGCTCGGGTTGAGCAGGTCGGATTTCGGTTCCTGAGGGCTGGGGTTTGTTGTGCGTTTGCTGTCACCATGACAGCCCTGTTGGGATGGAGCGTGGTCCTTGGCCGGCTCCCGCTGTTCCTCACGCAGCCCGGAAAAGGAAGCCCGGGAGGAGGCCGTGACTTGGTCCGCAGCCCGCGGCACGGGCAGGAGTTGAGGGAGGCTGCACAGCTCCTGTGATGTGATGGAGGAGCAGGCACACGGCTCAGGGCTGAGCTCGCCGGGGCCTTTCCCTTTTAACCGGGGTCAGGATGTTCCCAGGGTGTGTCTTGCCCCAGAGACACAATGAGCCGAATACCCCAGCGCTCACCCCGGACACAGCAAGGCTCACACACAGCTGCAGCCCCGAGGTGCGGGCTCGACCGCTTCCTGCTGAGGCTGTGTCCCTGTCCCCACCTCACACAGAGCTCGGGGTGCTGTGACTGCTCCGGGTGCAGCTCAGAGCTTGCTAGAGGGTACAAGCACAACCTCCGAGCACCCTGTGTGCTCACCCCCATCCTCTGCCCCTCGCTTCCCCCGGGGCTGGGCACCGCAGCCCCCCGGGACTCATCCCGTTCCAAGAATGAGCTCTGGCTCGGCCGTGTCTGGGGTGGGATGAGGTTATGCGGGAGCGCCGCTTCTCCAGCGCGAGTTGCTACAAAACAGAGGGAAGTGTTTCGGAGGTTGTGCAATATGTACACGGTCACCCCAGCAACGGCGTGTCCACAAGGCATTAGCGGGGCTTAGCTGCGGCTGCTGAGCGCGGTGGGGACCGGGCCGTGCCGTGCCGTGCCGGGTGTGCCACCGAGCACCAGCTGCGGGCGTGCCATGCACGGCTCCGAGCACAGGAGAGGGGGCAAAGCTCCATCCTCCGGCAGGAATTTCCTTTTGCCCACCCTGCAGCTCAAGGCAGCTCATTGAGATGCTCTCAGGACGTGTCGAAAGCAGTGCAAGAACAGAGTCCTACAAAATCATTTCCCTAAGGAAGGTCCCCTTGACTTCAAAGAGGAAACAAAGAAACTTGAGCCAGGCTTAAAGATTAAAGGAACCACGGCGTGAAACCCGTGCCAAGGTGGAGGCTTGGAGCAGGCACTGCGGGGCCTGGCACAGCTGCCAGACAGTGGCCAGGGACCATGACATGATTTCAGAGGATTGTGGAACGCTGTCATCTGCAAATCATTGCTTCTTCCTAATAGAAAGCCACAGTGTCTTGTGGTGGAAACAGCTGGTCCAGAGCACTGCCTCCAGCTGGTGGGAGAGTTTACGCCCTGGCAAAAACCTTTTATTTATTTATGCTGGAAAAAGGACTTGAGGATGTCAGACCTCAATGTGTCTGCAGTGATGGGGAGCTGAAGCATCAGGACTTCTGCTGTCAGGACCTTAACCCAGCTTTCTTTATGGCCTTGGGCTGCAGCCTGTGGTCATTGCAACCCTCTGGTGCTGAGCCCAGGACCACCCTCCCCATGCTGGACTCTGCAGCAGCACCCCACTGTGACCTGTTCCTTCTGCTTACTGCCACAGGTCTGCTATGGACATTCCTCATGCAGAGCAGCAGAAATGCCACTGGCATGTGAACCTGCAGGGTATCAACATTAAAGGCCCAAGAGGACAAAAGCAAGGTTGGGAAGGAGAGTCCAGGAGCCAGAACTGTCTCAGCCTCACCATTTTCACTCTTGGGTGCTCACTGTGCATCTTCGACAGCGCTCTTTGGATGTGATTGTGGCAAAAACATAAACTCCAGCTAATTTCAGTCACCATGTAGCACAGACAATCCTCCTGCTGCTCTTGAGGTTTAGGAGATCAGAGTCCAACCCTGGCAGTGCTGGGAGCCCATCCTGCTGGAGCCTGGCTCTTGGCTCAGCACCCAGCTGCTCCAATGCACGGACACAGCCTTGCATGTTTGGCAGCCTTCAGTTATTCAGCAGAGTGGAGCAAATGCTCCAGCTGAAGGCAGCAGAAGGATGTGCTTGAACATCTGATTGCCCAGGAAACCCAGCTCCCCTCAGCCCAAGGAGCACAGCAGCCTTTCTGCAGCACAGTGCAGAGCTGGTTGGGCTCCTTCCTCCGGTGCTCCAGCACAAAGACCAGGCTGGGGTACACAGCTCAGGGAGAAGATGGTCTGGTCCCTACCCCTCAGGGAAGACACTCCCATCAAACACCCAAAAGGCCCTGTGGAGAAGGGACTGCGGTCACCCCCACATCAATTACAGTGCTGAGCCCTTCTGGGACTGCAGAGGCTCAGGGAGAAGTGAACCCAAACAGCCTGGGGATCATCAACAGGGCAGAGCCAGGAATTGCTGCAAAAGAAAGGAGGAAACTATTTAGCAAAGAATATAGAAAATTTTATTGTGGCCAGAGCTACCAAAGAGCTCTATACATGATTTTGGGACTGATTCTGCATGGACAGAGTAAGAAAACACACAGGGTCTGCTCAGGGGCACCTGCTGAAGAGGAATTACCAATGCTTTCTGGTGGAGGGGCAGCTGGCCTTGGAAAACCATGAGCCCAGCATTGCTGCAGGACACAGTTTCCTTGGATGACAGCAGACATGAGGAGAAACAACAGGAAGGGCTTTGTCTAACTGGGAGCCATAGGTGAGCAATGCCCTGGTCTCTGCAGACACCAGTGCCATGTCTGCTGGTCCACACTCACCTGCTTTCCCAAGGGTCACACTGCCAGAGGGCACCACTGGCCACAGCAGGCAGGGAAGCTGCAAGGAGTGTGACCACAGGCCAGCCCTTCCTGCAAACTGAGACAAAATGACTTCAACAGCTACATGAGACTTGACTTCTTCTGATGAACAGATGGGGTAAATTGATGAAGAGTCAAAGCTCCTCATCCCAGTTCTTCCAGGAGACAAAAATCACACAAGAGAAGAGTGGTAAGGCAGCCCTTTAAAACACTCCCAGGTCTTTCTCTCAGGCTAGACTCTCCCATCAAGGCTGTGAGTTCAGCCTGCCTGTCTCATGCTGACTGTGCCCAAAGAGCCTTTGGCCCCAGATCCCTGTCCTGCTCAATTCCAAGGAATGCTTGCAGACTGAGGGAGAACAGCTTACCTTGGCTCTCACAGCACCATGCTTTGTCCTGTCCTTCCTTAACCTGCACCCACCATAGGCTGGAGAAAGGTCATTTTGAAGGGTGATGAAGACTTCCGTGGCTTCCTTTTCTTTGCTGGTGCACCTGTCTGCTCACAGCACCAGCAGTGTGCTGTGCTGGGGATGTGCCTGGAAATGTGCATCCAGCCATGCCAGTGCTGCTGCTCAGGGCTGTGCCAAATCCTGTCAGACATGGCCATGCTGGTGACTGCTGTCTGGGCTCTGAGATCAGCTAGCTGCTAGGCAGACAGGGCTTGCTGAAGGCCCAGCCTCAGCACTCAGTCGGGAACATGGAACAGGGCATGCTGCCTGGGGAAGCCAAGAGGGCAGGGAGAGCAGAGGTGCTGTAGGATGGCAGCCCAGACAGCTCTCTGCAGCTCACACCCAGCACAGGCTGCTGTGGCTCCAGGCACTGGCCATGTGCCCCACTGTCTGCTGTGGGGTCTTTCTGCACTACACACACACCAGGATTGGCTGGGGGCTAATACAGATCTGGCAGCCCAGGAATTGCAAAGGTTTCAGGGCCTTCTGTATCCCAAAACTTCTGATGAGAATGCTGCAGTGTGGGGCACCCCAGGCTGCTGGGAAGGGGGAGCAGGTCAAGCTATGCTGCCTTGCAGAGAAGATGCTGGTGGTGGAGTTGGCTTGAGGGTGCACAGTGGAAAGCGGTATAAGGGATGGGGCAATCCTGAGGTTACTCCCTGGCCACCTGCTGAAGCCCCTGAGCATGATCCAATGACAGGGAGTAGGCAGATGGAAATACAGCTTTCAGGGAGCAGGGAATGGCAGAGGTGCAGCCTTGCTCTTCCCCATACACTCTGCTGGGAACTTACTGCAGTACCAGCATGCAGAGGGCCAAGAGGGGTTGGCCTTCCAGGGAAAGCACTTGAGCTCTCATGAGCAACAAGTCTACCTCAGGTTTGCCACCTTGCTGCCTCCTGCCTTTGGCTGAGCATGAGAAATGTCCCACTGCAGCCTGACAGCACAGTGAGAGTGAGTCCTGCAGGGCTCCACACAGCACTAATGCTGCTCCCAAAGGCCATGGCTTTGGAAGGATGGTCCCTAGGCCGCTGTGGTGCTTGTCCTTATGTCCTTTGAGCATGGATCCTGTGTGCCCACATGCTGCTTGCTGGTGCATTTTCTGTGGTCAGGCTCTGACGTGCTCTCACTGGGCTGGGGCTGAGGGACAAGAGGTTCTCCACTGCTCTTACTTACAAACACAGCAGGAATCTTAGAAAAAAGCTCCAGGTCTCGTTCCATGTGTCTGTCCTGCTGGCAGCTTCTCCTTTTGACCTTGTGCTCAGAATACATATTCTTCTTCCTGACTCCTCTGGGATTGTCTGTGGACAAGGGATAACATTGAGAGTTGCCTGAGTTATTCTTAGGAGGCCCTTGAAGGACTGGGCTCCCAAGGCAAGTCTGAGCCACAGGAATCTCATCCATGGACTCAGCAGACTGTGAGCGATAGTGAGCTGGGGATGCTGCTGCCTGGATGAGGCCCATGCTGCTGGGGGACACAGCAGCTCTCAGAGGAAAAGCTGGCACTAAGAGCTGAAGCCTGTGGGAAGGTGAGGTGGCAGCAGCCATGGCTGGGAGCTCTGCAGATGGAAATAAAGGGAGAAGAAACCTTAAGGAGAGAGAGATCCCTCAGCCCCACAAAGACATCAACAAGCCCAGGAACTCTGCTTTGGCTGATGCACTAGTGTTAAAGCAAATCATACATATATTTATGCAAGATTCAGTAGAGGAGCTGACTGGTGCACTCTCACCTGATGAGGGATATGGGAAGGAGAGCTGAGGTGTAGCTTGTGCTTTAGATCCACTGTCCATTGCAGAGGAAGAAACTTTCTGCATTTTCTTTCTTCTTTTCTTCTGCTGCTGTGAAAGCAAGTAGCCCAAGAGAAGGGAAGTCGCTTCACCAGCCCAAAGGAAGGAGACATTTTTTTTACTTGTTACCTCTTTTTAATTTTTCCTACTTTGAATAACAAGCACTAGGTATAACCAAAGTCCAAGAATATTTTACCAATAAAGACTGAGATACTACAAAGCAGTAACAGAGAACAGGGATTTAATGAACACACTCCCACTCTATCTGCATACAGTGACTCTCTGTGTGTAGGTACCTTGAAGCTGTTGTCTCATAGAGCTGGGGGTTGTATGAGACACTGGTCACTTGCATTTGTAAAGCCAAACTAGAAGAGGGAACCAAAACTCACAGAGCACAGGATGTCCCAAGAAAGGGACAGTCCTTGTCCCAAATACAGTATAGATGAAAATGAATTTTTCTTACCATCTAAATGGCAAGACTGATTAACAAGCTTGGAGGAAAAGAGGAAAGGCACTACCACCTGCCACCTGAGCAAGAGGAGAGAGCATCTGGATGCAGATACCTGAATATCAGGAGCCCAGCCTGAGACTTTGGAGAGCTGTTCCATACACTCCAGCTCCACATCCACACTCACCATGTTTCCCCGGGAAACTGCTTTATTTGAACATTGAGACTGTTGGATTTTGCTCTACAGAAACCTGCAGAGCTTCTTACATCAACAAAGCAGCACAGCCAGAGTCACTGAGCTGCACTGGGGCAGCAAGGCACTGGATTACAGCTGTGTTACAGCTGGGAGCTTATGAGGGGACTGGAGGACAGCTCTGATTATGCCTGTGAGCAGGGACAGGAGAACATCACCTGGATTTGGTGACTGCAGGGCACAGCCACACTCACTGAGGGGAGGCAGAGCCTGTGTGAGCAGGGAAGCACAGCCTGCTCTAGAGTGAACATGCCTGAGCACCTGGGTGGGTTGTCAGCAGCAGGTTTGGTGTGTGCCAAATCCTCCTTACCTGAGAAGGGGCCACAGACTGCAGAGATGGGGACTCAGGGGATGAGCTCTGCTTGGGGTCACCTTCTTGGTTATGGACATAGAGCTGCGGAAAGCTAAAAACACAGCAGACACACAAGGTGATTCCCTAAGGCAGGACTTAAGTCTGATGCCCTCTTTGCCTGCACACACAGATCAGGCTGATCACAGCCTCCCCTGCCTTAAACAGCATTCCCAGCAAAACTGCAGGGGAACTTCTCCTGCACAATTGTGCAAAATAAACAGGAAATCCAAAGGGACACAAGTTAACAGGAAAGGACTAATTTAGAGACAAGGATCCTGGTTTCCCATGAGTGCTTGCCTGGGTTATAAATTTGTAACTGTTGGGATGCATTTCTTCACAACCTGAGTTAATGTAATTATAATGAGCTCAATAGAGGAGTTGCAGGAGAAATCAGCCAGCCTTAAAGTAATTTTAATATAAAACAATTAATAGAAAGCAGTTTGCTATAAAATATTTAATTTAAAACAGCCTAAACAGAATATTCTAGGAAAGATATTTTCCCAGGAGAGGGAAGGCAAGTATTCCTGCAGGTATTTACCCTCCTGAAACTCAAAGATTTCACCATGCCTTGCTCAAAACACTGGTGCTCCCTATCCATCACTGACCTTGATAGCAACTTCCCATTCACCACAAATGATGCTGGGAGAATCTTTTCCTTGACTTTTCTCACCTTTTTCCTGCAGTTACTGTTGAGAATTCTTCTACTCGAATTCCAGGGTCTGTATAGCCAGGATTACCTGACAATAACTCTGCTTCCTGGAAAAAACAAAACAAACAACAACTTCAGACTAATACAGAGGGGAGAAGAGGGATTTTTTATTATAGATGTACTCTTTCTCCTTATGCCAAATATCTTTTGTCCTTATTGGTAGCACAGCAGGAAGCTGCAGCTTCAGAAGATGAAAAACCCAAGATTGGCACAATTAGAAGTCTTTGATTAATTTGTTTAGTCCAGTCAGTATTTTATAGGTCTCAAAACCAAATCACACTTACAGAGATCAGCTTAGTCATTTCTTGGGAGCACATTCAAAATACCACTTAAAGCTTCCATTAGTTACACAGTCCAATCTGAGGAACTCTGCAGTGAATGCAAAAAATGTCCTTTAAATGCAAAATGGAGGTGAGGAGAATGAAAGCATTAAATAAAAACATAAAGTGTTTTCTATTTCTTGTGTGACCCTGTATGGTTAAGACCTGCTGATTTTTAAAAATGAGTGTGATATATTGTTTATTTGCCTCAGGTATGGATGAGCTCAGAGTAATGACAGTTGAACTTGAAAACTGCATATTTTCAGAAAAATTAAAAGAATAAGTCTCCTAAATCCAAGTGCTGCATTACAGGAAAGGACCCCAGTTCTCCCTCAAAAACACCCAGTTAGGATGGTCAGAGTACCAAGGGATGAAGAGTATGAAGCACTGCTATCAAAAAAGGATAAACCATGCTCAGAAAGACCTGGACACGACTTATCAGCTGCTTTTAAACTTGGATAACCATCAGAGAACTTCTTCATAAGTGTTTAACTGTGTAGTGACTATAAAGATATTTTAAAGTAACTTTTAGGTTAAGATAGAAGGATTTAAAACGTGATAGGCATTAGCTGCAAAAATAGCTAAAACAAGATCATGAAGACCTTTTTTTCTGAAGAGCCTGATCAGCAAATTTGAGAAAATGAAGTCAAAGTTGGACACGGCACAAATGAGCTCCTGAGAGATCCAGGGCCTCTGCACTTGAACAAATTCATAAACAATCAACAAAAGAGCAGAGCAGTGAGAAGCCTGGTGATGACACTCCCTGATGTCAGGCATTAAAAATGAAAGCCAGCCGCAAAGAGCTGCGGAAGATCTTTGCAATATTGAATTACAGGGTGCTAAAATGGCACAAAAAATCAATATTGCTAGAGGTAAAGATGGACAGTGAAGCATGTGGGAAAAGCAGTTTAAACTTCATAGACAAAGCAACAGTCTCTGAACTGGAAAAGAACCCATGGAGCTGCACATTCAGTGACAGCCAAAAAATCATTTCAGATGTTAGGAATAAAAAGACAAATAAAAAGAGAAAAAAAAATCAGCTGTTTTGTATGTGGTAACATAAAATCTAAAGGGAATTGGTTTAGAAATCAAAACCATGTCTTTCTGATTTAAAAATGTATCCAAATGCAAGATTAATAATCTGCAGAAATTTACTACATGTATTGCAATTGGAACTTGTAACTCAAGTCACATCATCACTCATCACCAAAAAAGTGTGCACAATGTCTCCTCAAAGCTCCTTGGGACATTTACAATCAGATTTACATTCAGGCCTCATGCACCTGAGTCACAAGGGAAGGAGACCAGACACAGTCTCGTGTCACTGTGAGTGTAGAGGCAGGACATGCAGGTCTTTTCAGAGGGAAGCAGCTCATGGCTGAAATGAGCTGCAGCAGGAGACATCCCCCTGCACAGAACAACTGAAAACAATCAGGATTCAATGTCCACAGCACATAAACAGGACTGCAGGACTGACATTTCAAGGGAGCTTAATAAATGATTCATCTTGAGAATAACGTGGACAATTTCTTTCCAAGCAGGGAATGAAAGAGCCTTTTTAAATCCATTTTGTTCATTTCAGCCTTCTATAAATAATGTAGACCCAAACCAGCCACATAAATGAAAGTAAAGCATTAGAGCTGACTATGAAAACAAATGAGACTCAATCAGTAGAAAATACAATGTTCCCTCAGAGTGTGACACAAGCTACAGCCACAGCACAGAGCCAAGCCTCCCTCTGCTCCCAGGCATTTAGCAGGAGAATCAGAATCCTTCCTGGGTCAGAAGTGCCCTGAAGTGCTGTCTGCCTGGAGGGAAGCAGAATTGAACAGGAAAAAAAGAGTTCTTGTCCCAAGGAAGGTGAGTCTGTTGCAAGTGTTGAGGCTGAGAGTGAAGACTAAGTTTGTGTTTCATCAATATTGGAAGAAAGAAACAATTCTGAAACTGTAAGGGAAGCTGAGTAAAATCTGTGTTTAGAATTTAAAATCAAACCCCACCAACCTGAATCAGTTTCCAAAGCAAGCTCAAAGCTTTAGGAATGTGAGAAGAATCACATCCCAGCTGGCCTCATATGAAAGCCACCTCCCTGGCATGAAGGCAATTATGCATTAAAGCACAGGGTTTGGTTTAGTTTATATTTCTTTAGACTGCAAATGACTACAGAAAAAATGGTTACTTGCACATCCTGCTTTAGGTATGGTAACAGAAGCAAAGACTCAATGTGCTCAACTGCTCTGCATTTTTTGTGACATCTGAACCACTTAAATGTGCAAAATTAGGGCTCTTATTTTGTAGATCCTACAAGTACATAAGAATCCTTTACCCTGAACAAGAATCCTTTAACTTGAACATAGCTGAAGACTTAACCACAGACCAACATGGAGAACTGAAGCCAAAACCAACACCCAAGCCTGAATAAGGCTCAAAAACAAGCATTAAAGGGGAAATGCATGTTTCTTCTTAGTCCCTAAAATGAATGAGCAGTTCAGACAAAAGTGGGAAGAGGATGATTTCCATTTTATGCTTACAACATGTTGGATCAATTACAAAGGGTTGCAGTGTTCAAGCTAAAGAAGGCTGTATTCAACACAGCTTACAAAAGGCAAGTCACTTGGTGTCCTCCTACTCCAATCTGTTTGTTTGTGTTTATCTCTGGTTGCTATGTAAGAAACAAGGAAAATCTAGTGGGTTAACATTTTTCTTAACAATGTTACTGGGCATCATCCAGTCTTTCTTGTTCCCCAAGGTCCTAACTGCAGTCCTGAAACATCAAACTCCTTTTCACCCTGCTCCTTCCAGGCTTGCTGCTTCAAATTAACCATATTCACACATATCTAGATAACAACCAGTGCAGACAGGAGAACAACACAGGACAGGAGAATGCCAACATCCTAAAAGTGCACGCACACATAAAGTCCACCCCTGTTCAAATACATTTTCAGTATCAACTAAAATTGAATAACTACATTATTAGCGCTAATGCTTTATTTTTGTTTTAATCTTCATAGTAAGCAAAGCTCTGTGAAACAAAGTGCCAAATATTTTTGTTGTTATGGAAACCTCTGTTTAAACTGAAAGTTCAACTTTTCCAAAACAGTAAAAAATATATATGAAAAGCTAGGGACTTCATATTATAGAAAAGTGAATGAGCTCACTTTCCCCTTTGCTTTGATAGGGAAGAACTATGGATGAATCTGGAGACATCCCAGTATCTCTACAGAGAATGCTTGGATGAAGCTTGTATTTAATTAATTTCTTATTAAATACAAAACTGTTTGTATAGTAGCTAACTTACTTGCATAAAATGAAAAATTATACACGACTGAGAATCACAGAATAATTTAGATTAGGAAGAATTTTTGGAAATTTCTGTTTAAGCCCCTGCTGAAGTCAGTAAAGAATATGTCCAGTCAAAATTTGAGTTAATCCAATAATTTATCAAAATCAATTACACTGAACCTCTCAATTCAGAGCCTGATATACTTGCCTCAGCAGAGCCTTAACAGCATTTAAGAGCTTGTAGAACTCTTTTTACAGAGATATAGATCAACAGCATGCTAATAACAAGGACCCATATCATTGTACAGACTAATTTCAAAGAAGAGCAGATATCTGGGTAATTTCTGAAAAATTGGTGTCCTTTTAAGATGGTTAAATTACTGCTGCTCAGTGATTACCCCCAGCTTCCCCAGCCCTAGAGCCTGTCTTATTTGAAACCATGACACAAGGCCCCAGGATGTGCAGTGCCACCCAAACAGATGGTCCTGTCCTTTTCAGGGAAAGGATTCTTCCCACTCCTCAGTCACCTTCCTTTGTGCTGAGCCAGGCATTTATGTGACTGCTTGGTGAACCAAATGGGAGGGAGCTGGGCCAGCTCAACTGTTTTTTTAATAAAGTTTATTGTTACTCAGATGAGTTCCCCCACCCTGTCCTAATGAACAGCTGTGCTGGCAGAAGAGAGGAGATAGTGCAGGGCCCAAAACAAGTGGTGGAGGAAGAGAGTGGGTGGGATTGATTCCTTTGAAAGCACTGCTTGCTTATACCTAAAGTGTTCATGGAATTACAGGCCTTGCACTCTTTCACATCCTACTCAACTCCATCAAAGTACCAAGTCTTATCTCTGGCAACTGCCTTTAAAATATGGAACACAAGAAAGTGAAGCAAAGTTTACACAGCAAACAAACAAGGCTGGTTTTGGGAAATGGGCTGGAAGTAGGATGAGTACCTGACTGGGTCTCACTTGGGAGGAACAGGACTCCTGTTTCTTGTCCACCTTGTCTGGCTGCTGCTGGGGACGCTGCTGCAGGATGTACTCATACGTAGTCAGCTTGTGCCACACTGAAAGGGAAGAAAGAGACCTGTCAGCACAGGAAAGGCCCCTCCCTGACTGCACTTACACAAACAGGCTGGATAACTATACCATCAAATAGTAACTATAAACATGAAGAAACTGATAATCCAAGCCAAAAGCAGCTGTGCATTGTACATCGTACCATATCCTTTCTTGTCACCATCACAATGCTTTCTTATAGTCCTGCTATTCTAAAGTGTCCTAGAATGGTACAGCCTTCTATACTGTAGTCATCTGTTCAGTTCATTTCAGGGCAAATCCATTATTCCTGTCTAAGAGGTTTAAGATCTGCACTGTACAAACAGCTCAGTGAGCAATCAGAAGGTATTGCAGAAGGTGGTGCTAAATGGAGAGAAGAAATGGAGCAGGTTAGAGTGCTCTGCAGTGATTGAGACACTTAATGTGCAAACCAGTGAGCATCAAATGCACAGCTTGCCTCGTGCCAAACAGATGTGCCCAGAGTTCCCATGTCCCTGACTTTGTGAGCTCTACAGGTGCCCATGCAAACACATCTGCTTCCATGAATGACCAAAAGCATGCGACATTTCTGAGCAACTTGGTTTCTTCATGAGACCAAAAAGAGTCCAAAAAGCAGATGTTCTTCCCATAATGACCTTAAGTATTTTTAGAGAATAAACCCAGAAAGGGATGCTGAAGGGTTTTAGTGCACAGCCTCATGGTTATTCCTCCTTTTTACAGGAGTTAAAGCAGATGCCTAGGATCAGCTGGACTAAAATCCTCCCTCTGCCTGAAGACATTTACATCATTGATATCTTACCTCTCAATACCATGCCCTGAACACAGGACTACTTCACAGAGAAGTGGGGGAGAATCACTTTATGAATAAATAAAAATCACCTCATTAAGGAATCACCTTATGCAGAAATAAAAAATCAGGATCCATTTAGCCAAGAAGAGAGAACACAGAGATGAATGTGAGTCTGCAGCCAAGTGATTACTTAACAGGGACAGTGCAGGGTGCTGGCAAGTGCTCCTAGAATGGCACCCTTTGCTTTCTTTGAAAAACAGAATGTTGCTTCATAAGCAAAGGCCTATTAACCAATTGGATCTTGTTGGTTTCTGAATACTTACAGTGTAACTTTTAGAATATTTTAATAAAGCTATTTAGTTGAAATACTGCATTTTTGGCCAGTTAAAACTGCAGCACACAACATGCAAAATATAATCAGTTTGTGAGTAACACTATATGCTTTCCTATATTCCCTACTGTTTTTTCTTTTTATTCTACTTTTATTATAATGTAATAAAACATTAAAAACATTAGCAACAATTCTGTTTTCACATAAGATGGAAGATAAAGATTTAAAATTGGGCCAAAAGTAAAAGTTAATTTGGCTCAAAATTTATTCTGAATGAGGAAAAAGAATCACCCTAAGACAAGAGCAGCAAAATCTCCCCCAAGCCCAGAGCACAACTAGTGGCACACACAGAGGTTTCAGTCTGTCAGATAAAGCAGGTCATTATCTCAGGCAGGGAGCACCCTCTTGTGGAAGCTGCACACAAGGACAGGATAAATACTAGGACTAAACAGAATAATCCTTTTTCATTCAGGAAAAACCTTCCTGGAGCTTTGT
Organism: Zonotrichia albicollis; assembly: GCF_047830755.1. Taxonomy (NCBI): domain Eukaryota; kingdom Metazoa; phylum Chordata; class Aves; order Passeriformes; family Passerellidae; genus Zonotrichia; species Zonotrichia albicollis. Next base: position 7,476,675 of record NC_133831.1, on the reverse strand, counting down.
TATGCTTTTTGTCTTTAAAAAGTGCTAGATCAACCTTTCAAATCTCCAGGCAGTGCCATTAACCGAGAAAAGCCAATTGTTAATTCTGCCAAGGAAGTGAAATTGCAGCATGCCCAAACTTCAGACAAGTTCAAAGAGGCTGTAGAAGAAAATGATGGTCAGTGTCCTCACTGGGTGCACTGTCCATGCCAGCTGGGAACACTCCCCTATCAAACACTACACTTCAGCAGTGTGACTGTTTTGCTTCTGGAGCCCTGCTGGTTTGTGCTGACCTAGTTTGTGTTGGCAGCTGCAGGTCTGTTAACTGAGAACCTGAAAATCCATCCAAGGATCCTCTGTAACCTCTGTCCTCACTTCTCTTCAATCACATCCCTTCTTTCCTACTTCTGGCACCACCAACCACTGCAAATGTAAGATCTTTCCCTATCATGACTTTCATTAGCAGCCAAAAACCATTGGCTTAATTGTAGACGATGGCTTAAAAAAGTTTTTGATGTTCATTTCTACATAAACAAACATAAATATCCTTTCTTGCCAGAGCAACAAGCAGTAGATCTAAAGAGAAGCCTTTCTGAAAGCCTCTTTCTCTGAATTCCACAAATCTTCTTGTATCAATATGGCACAATTTCCATGAAGGTACCTTAACCTGGATGGCAGTGCTCCAATCAGAAATTCAGCTCCATGCATCCACATTTCTCTGGGGTAAGGGAAAAATACAAGCTCTTTCACACAACAGAAGTACTGGGGAGGACTGTCAGGAGACTCACAAAGGCCATATGTGGGGTTAACCTGAATCTGCCATCACTGGCATCAAGCTGACATTGACCAGTTCATCCCACTTGGCCTCTCCAGAACCCTACCATGTACTTTCAGTTTCAGGACAACATAGCTTAAACATGGCTGCAGAGGCCCAACACAAGCCCCACATTACACAAGCACTGATAAACCTACATGGTACAGGGGGAAATTCAGAAATATTATGTTAAATCCCAATTTTACACAATGGGTGCATATTAGTGACAAGGATGAACACACAGTGAATGCAGGATGAGCAGCAGATAAGCAAAAATGAAATGAGGGTATAGATGACAGGAACAAAACACCTACAGAGATAGATGTGAAAGGTCAAGAGGTGGCCCAGCAGGATCATGGTCACTAGGCTCAGAAGAATGAAAATCCCAGCTGTCACCAAAATGGCAGGTGCCCGAGTCTCAACAGGAGATGCAGGAAGAAACACAAACCAGCGGTCCATGTGGTTCCTCAAAGCTGTAAAACAGAGTTGGAGGTAAGTAGATTGTCCAGGTATGAATTCTCTCTAAATAAACTTTATAGCTGGAAATCCTGCTAACTCAAAAGTAGCTGCAGACCCATTGTGCACTGGAGGTCTAAGAAATTCAGCGTCTGCAAGGCTTTCAGGAAGAGCAATTAGCTCTGTAAGGAAAGACATTCCATCCAGCTGAGCAGAGATACTCCAACAGAAATATAAAATGGAAGCAGTAAGGAATGGAATTCCTCCTCAGTGGAAGAGCTGACAGAATCCAAACCCTCATCAAGACATGCTGGCAGATCCCCAGGATGCTGATGTGGAGCACTGCAGTACCATCAAAGTGCTGGTCAGAGCGAAGAACCGCGGGGTCCACGAAGAACTCCACAAAGACGTAGAAAGCGATGAGCAGCAGAAGCCCAAGGCCCAGAATGGCAGACAGCACACTGTTCAAAAAGAGCCTGCCAGGAAAGGGAGAGCTCTCAGTGCCTTCAATAACATCACACACACAAATCAATATCCCAGCCTCTAATAAACAAAGAGATAGAGACAGCTATCTCCAATTACTGTCAGGCTTTCTTATACTTCTGATAGATACTGGTGAACAGCTTTACTTATTATTTGTTACTCTGAGGGACTAAACTGTGACCCTTTAGTGCAACCATGGTTACAAAACAGTAGAGTATATCTAGGACAGACAAAGAGGTCCCTTGCACAAAATCTGAAGTGCAGTATGTGTCAAAGGCAAATCCCTTCCCAATCTGCTTCACCAGCCATCAGTGTAACATGGCACTCAGCAACAACACCACTTTGCTTTCCACGGGGTTTAAGTGCAGGAAAGTAAATTGAGAAGCATCAGTGGCAGTCTCCTTATTCTTATCTCAAACCTGGCATGGATTAGAGGTCCCTATATGCTGCTGTGACTCCTGCCAACTGGCAAGTCTTGTAGGGAAAGCACATGATCTGGATGCAGGTTGTCTCAAATTGGAACAGCACCATCATGGTTCCATTCCTACTTCAGCTTTCAGAAGCACTAAGGACACTCAATTAACATCCTGTAAGCATTTCCTAATACCAAATAGTAACTCTATGCTCTCTGTTTTTACTTACAGATGTTCAGCTACAACATTCTAAGTTTAGGAATTTTATCCCTGGTTATTTGAATGATTATGCTTGTATTTTCCATCTAGTTTTCTCATGACAGATTCTATTCAGCCAGGGGATAAAAGAAAAGTGGTTCTGCAAGTCTAAGTACAGACTGGACTGAGATACAGGAGAACCCTGGAAAGAGATGGAGCCACATTATTGATGCAGAGTTGTGCTTCTGCCACAATGCCAAGCTCTTACCAGTAATTCCTCTCTCCCACACAGTTGTTGAGCCATTTGCAGTGATGATCAAAGCCACACACACACTTGTTGCAAGTTCCACAGTGCTTTGACTTGGCACTCCTGCCAAGGAAAGGGTGGCATTAGCATGGCAGCACCAGAGCTCATTACTATGACTTTTCAGTGACTCAAACACAGGGGGATACAGCAGCAGAGATCCTGATAACAGTGAGTAAACCTTCTGCATCAGGAGTACTTCATTTCCCTAACTTATCTGTCACTGCTGCACCACAATCCCGAAATTCGCTTTTCAATGCACTGCATGATTTTTAATTTGGAGATTGTTGAATTCTTATTTGAATCCCTTGAGCAATTCTACAGAGCTTGGTGTTAATGCCTGCCCTCCAAGCATTTCCTGCAACTGGCCAGCATCCAGCCAGAGACAAGCACACACACTACTTACACACTGATAGGTGAAACACCAACACTCAGGGAACATGGCGCACTACAGCCTTCTCCACACAACATGAGCAATGAAATAAAACACAGAACCCTGTGTGCACATTTGACAGAGGCCCCTACCCAACTACCTGAATCCTGCCACAGCATGAAGCTTAACTTGCACTGTAGCAGTTCAGGGGCTCAATTTCAAATCTTATAGTCTGACATTAAGGACTAATGGTGAAATGCAATGGGGAAGAAGACAGGGCAGGAGAAAGAAGAGCTACTTACACATCCACATCACAGACATGGCAGTGATGGTTCTCAATGACATGTGCATGCTGCTTACGGTTGAAGGTGGCCAGAGGCCCCAGATAGTTTTTTTCTCGCACGTTTGCATCCGCAGGATCAATTGAAACTGCAGTAAGATGAACAACTAAATGGTAGATAAAACACACTCCTGGACACTGAAGTACACAGTTAAGGATTTAACATGTCTTTTAATCCTTAATACACAAACCCCACACAGATGAAAAATTTGCAGTGTAGAATTAGAAACTGCTATATAACTGATCGCAGCACATTAATCTGAGCTCCATTGATAGAGACATTTGCCTTGTAATAAATATCCCTGGAAAAAGACAACTAAATCTACAGGAACATCCTTCCTCATTATGAACTACTCTGCCTTGCAGAAGTGCCTTTCCTAGCACAGAATATCTTCCAAAGTTACCTGTACTTACCAGAACCTGAGCCCAAGTACAGGCTGCTGACATAGGTCCAAGTTTCTCAGTCCATACAGACTCCTTGGAAAGGCTGTGCACATGCCCTATCACTGCACCAGACTTTCAAGAAAAAAAAGGTCACATCAAGGAAGTAGTATTGATTTCCTTGCTTTCCTTTTCCTTAGAATCCCAGGGAAGAGGAGCACACCTTTAAAGCAGGCTCCTACAAAGGAGCCAGGGTTTGATCATTGTTTCTATACACCCAGATGTGCACATCATTGATCATACTAAGACCTACAGAAAATAGATCAGTGTAGTAAGTTAAAAAAGGAGGCCTCTGAGAGGTCCAGATCACTCGAGATCTGATGGCTGGTGAAGCAGATTGGGAAGGGATTTGCCTTTGACACAAAAGAGATGTTAGTGCTTTATTAACTGGAAGTAAAACTTGAGGAAATATTAATCTGTTGAATTAAGAGTAACTTAAGATTGCATTAACATATTTGGTAGGCAAATTCACAAGGTTTGAACTGTGATAATATCAAGGACTTGAGCAAGCTAAGTAGATGTAAGACCACTGAGCTAATTATATTAATGTCTAAATCATGCAGGTGTAAAAAATATAACAATAATAAGCAAAATCATCCCAAACATATCCAAGACTTAGAGGCATCTGTGTCAGATGTACAAATGGTGTAAGTGCACACCCCACCCCTTCAGAACAAGGTCTGGTCCTGAGGAATTTCCTTTCCTGGGCACAGGTGATAGCACAGTGGCACTAGGAGTACTGGGAGCACTGGGATCACTCCCCAGCTGCTGCAGGCTGAACAAGCCAAGGGTCCTCAGCTGCTTCTCCTCTAGACCCTTCACTGTCTTTGTTAGCTGTGTACTAAACTGCTGCTCCTGACTGTCCCATAAGAGACCTCTCCTCTGAGGTTCACACCACACCACCTTGTGTGCCACTCCCAGCTTTCCTCCTGAACACAGGAGAGTGCCCAGGGAGGAGATCCACTGTGAGCCACCACAAGCAACCCCTGATCCAACCACGAGCATGCCAAGCTGCCTTGCATGACTCACCCAGCCAGCACAGAGAGGTGGGGCTGCCTTTTACAACAAGGATGTTTCAGGAGGGGCTTTTTTTGTATGACTTCCCTCAAACCCTGCAGCATAGTTGTAGAAGAATAATATAAAGCAAAGGAAACACACAGGCAGAAGCAAGCAGGCAGCAGAAGAGCATTGGAGGCAAAGGCAGTAACCTTAATGGAGAGTGATGAAGCAGAACATCAGTGACCTAAAGTGAGGATCTCAAAGCAACTGTTTTTTTATAATCAGGAGATATCCAAGATGATGGTGACAGTTCAGAGAAACATTCTGGCTCAGGTGCTTCTCTCCTATGCTGTCTGTGCTACCCAACAAGTGCTGTGTGCTACCAAAGCCCCAGGGACAGTTTGTACCAGCCCTGCTCCCTCTCCATCCAAGGATACAATGTAACCCGCGGGCAGCCAGTGGCGGGGCAGGAGGGGAACCAGGATCCCAAAGCCAACCAGAGCAAAGAACAGGAACAGCAGCCAGGCAGTGACCTGGAACAGGTGCAGGGGCCAGCTCCAGCCATTTCTTCGAGCGCGTTGGACCTTCACCTCAGGGACAGCTTCGCCCAAATCCTCTGGAGCGATCTTATTGTGGGGTTTATTGCAGATATTCATCTACAGAAATCAAAAATGGAAAATGAAAGGATGTGAAACAAAAGTGCTATGACTGAGCCCAGGTGATGGAGAGATGCTCCAAGGCAGACAAAATGTTGACACATGTGAAGAGAAACAGCTCTGAGCTCAGAAGCAATTTCTCCTTTTCTCAGTTTCTCGTGGATTATTAGGTGCTGCTTTTCACTTGCCACAGGGCCAGGAGAGCTTCTAACAACAGAGAGCTGGGTGGCTCTGCTTCACAGAAAACTTGAGCTAGCAGGGAGAGCAAACCAGGCAGCAGATCAAGGGCAGCATCACAAAACCAGCACAAAGGAGCTCTGCTGGACCTGAGCTGACTCAAGGTACCTCTGCACCACTCCCACCCCTCCTTAGTAACTAAAGAGGATTGAAATTAACATCTAACACGACAAACAACTTCAATTAGTCTGATTAACGTGCACAGGAGAGCGATGAAAGAAAAGGAGGAGGTCTCTGGCTCACTTGTGGTATTTTTGATAATGGTTCCAGTGCCAGAACAATTCCACAGGGCTGGAAGAGAGCAAGCACAGCAACTGCTGAAGGAGTGAGCAGGACAATGCCAACCTTGAAATGCCAACAGCCCTTCAGACCCTGGTGAAGGGCTGGAAATGTCTTTTGGGGTCAACTGGTAGAGGAGTGGGTAAGAATAGCAGAGAATGTAATTTATGCTCATCAGCACAATCTTATCGACACGTAGGCTGGAATAAAAATTTCCAAACTTCAACCTTTGAAGTAATTAGTAATATCTGCCTGCCTTCACCACTGAAGTTGCTACCTTGCAACTGGCTCATCTCTGATTGGTAATCTAAATCATTACCAGTCATGTCATCCTTTTCTCATTAGGCTGCTGAAAACTTGCTCGTGCATCACTTTGAGCTACCTGTTACAAAACCCAAAGTGGGTATGCCTGGCGTGCCCTTATACCCAGCTCCAGAAAACACTGAATATAAAAACCAGCATGAAATCACTATCAGGGTAGACAGAGAGAGAAGCACCGGGACGTAAGGGAGCCAGGGCTGGGTCAGCGGCTTCCCGGGCAGCCGCTTTGGTGAGAGCCGCGAAGACCCCTCCCGCACTCCGCCAACTCCCACCCCTCACCTTCTTCCCGCAGAAGCGGTGGAGAGCGGCCCCGGCCCCGCCTCATGCCCGGGCAGGGCGCGGGGCCCCCGGCCGAGGCCTCCACGGCAGCTCCCGGCGCCTCCGCGGGCCTCGGGCCGCTGCGCCCGTCGCCATGGCAACGGCTACGGCGGCGCGCAGGGGGCAAAACGCGCCGGCGCGATCGTTCCTACATGAGATTTCGTCCTGCATCAGCCTCGGGATGAGGTCGTGTCACACCCAGGGAAACTCTGTCTGCGACACTCTCCAGCCTTCCAAACAGCGACATTCCATACAGATGGGGCTGGAGATGCCCAGTGACCCAGCGGTGGAGGCTGGTTGGCAGCTAAAGCCATCCCACTCCTGGAAAATTCCATTCCCTGTCATATTGACCAGTCTTTATGGTATTTTTGTTAATATATATGATATATATATATATTCGGATTTATATATATATTCGGATTTATATATATTCGGATTTATTTTATATATATATATCGGATTTATGCTGTGATGTAATGAGGTTGCAGAATTTTACTGAGGAGTTTGGAATTTTACTGGAGGCTTTGCAGTGGTTTGTGCTTAAGTAAAACAGAGTAAAGGACACAGAACTAAGGATTGCTTTATCAGTGAAGGATACAGGATACCCCTGGGCAACCAAGATAACACAGAATTTGATGGATTTGAAACCCTCCTAGCATCATCTGGCATCAGTGATTCCAGCAAGATGGATTTCAGAGATTCCGTTTTCATGTTATCATGGATTATCCTGAGTTAGAAGGGATTCACAAGGAACATCGACTTCAACTCCTTACCCTGCAGAGGACTATCCCAAAAATCACACCATGTGTCTGAGAGCATTGTCCAAATGCTTCCTGAAGTCTGGCAGGTTTGGTGCTGCAAACATTTCATTTCAGTGCATCCCCAGACAAGCAGCAAGAACACTGGGAAAACAGAGTCAGAGAAGCAGTAAGGCTGCAAAAGATCTCTAAAGATCATCGAGTCCAACCACTAACCCAGCACTGCCGTGTTCACCACTAACCCTCGTCCCCAGGTACCACATCCACACACCCTATGAGCACTTCCAGGGATGATGATTTCACCACTGCCTGGGCAGCCTGCCTCAGTGCCTGGCCACCTTTTCCATGAGGAAATTTTCCCTAATATCCAATTTAAACCTCTACTGGCACAATGTGAGGCCCCTTCCTCTTGTCCTATCATTTGTTACCTGGGAGAAGAACCCAATCCCCCCTGGCTCACCCGGCTGTGAGGGAGTTGTTGAGTGATAAGGTCTCCTCTGAGCCTCCTTTTCTCCAGGCTGAGCCCTCCCAACTCCCTCATTAATTCATCACCAGACTTGTGCTTCAGACCTTCCCCATCTCCATTGCTCTTCTCTGGGCTCGTCACAACACCTCCATGTCCTTCTTGTAGTGATCTTTGCAAACTTTTATTATCATTAGCAGTCAGTGATGTGGCTGTTAGTGCCTAGTCCAGCTGTACCTGAAGGTTTCAAGGATAGAAACCTTCAACCTGAGCAAAAAAACCCGGGTTGTTTTGTCCATTTTGGCTGGGATGCCTCATGTGCAGGGATAAATATTTACCCCGTAATTCCCTTCTTTTCATCCCAGCCCACCGTCGCAGTGGGCAGGGGCCAGCTGCAGGTTTGGGTGACGCAGAGCTCCTGGCCTGGCCTGGCCTGGCCCGGCACGGCACGACCCACTTGCCTGCTGGCCCTGGGGAGGCTTTTCAGCCTGCCCCGGCCCGGCCCAGCCCATCCCACCCCAGCCTGGCCCAGCCTGGCCCAGCCTGGCCCAACCCAGGCCCAGCCCAGCCCGGCCCAGCCCGGCCCAGCCTGCTCCTCTGCTGGCCCTGGGGAGGTTTTTCTGCCGGCCCCAGCTGAGCACAGCCCAGCCCTGGTGGCAATGCCGGCGGCGGGCACAAGGAGCCCTTTATGGCCGCTCATGTCCGCGCACAGCGGGTGCTTTGTGTGAGGGCTCCGGCCAGACCCAGGCTCAGAAGGGTTCTGTGTGCAGCCAGGGGTGGTGTGTCCTCAGCTCACTGTCCCCAAAGGCCCTTGTCACCTTTTGAACCCCTGGATGCTCTCCTTGTACAGGGTCTGGCTATGCTGGCAGTGACAGGGGTGCCCAAGGGGTGTGGGGTGTGCGCCCCACTTGTCACAGCCCACCCTCCTCCAGATGGGTGCAGGGGAACAGCTCCTGTGCTTGGGGAGGGGCAGGTTTGACCAGCCTGTGTCAGAGCTGCCGCAGAGGGAATCCTCCTGCACACAAGGAAGCACAGCTCCTGTCGCTATCCCCTGCTCACCAGGGCCAGGGAACCCTGCTGTGCTTTCCAGGCACTGCCAAGGCGGCTGAGGACAGTCTTGGCTGTGCAGGATGTTCAGGGCAGCGTGTTGGAAGTTGTGCCTGCCCATGGCAGTGGAATTGGCACAAGATGATCCCTTCCAACCCAAAGCATTCTGTGATTCTCTGCTCAGCCCATCTGTCATTTTTATGCTGGGGGACTCTTCACTGTGGCCCCAGGAACAGCGGTGCTGGGAGGGGCATGGACCCTGGATGGGCTTGGTAGCTCTATTGGTAGCTCACCCCAAGCTCTGTGAGGTGACCCTGCCATTAGCACAGCCACCAGCTGTCCCCAGGAGCCTTGCATCAGGAGGACAAAACATAGAGCAAGGAGCACACCCTTCCTACAGCCACATTTCTTTTATTAGAGATTACAAGATATAAGAAGCTGAATCTGTGTGCCAGGTGCTGTTAGCTCACTCTATCTTTCCCCTCTGCGTGCCACGTGGGCAGAGAGGAAGGGGGGCTGGCAGAGGCAGGTGCCCCCAGGCCAGTCCTTCCATTGGCAGTCAGGTTTTTCCTATAGAGACACAGTTTTTGCTGTGATGGCTATGAGAAAGCATTATGGCAGAGGGATATCTCCAATGGGACAAAAACTGGAACCACTGAGCTGAACCTGTTCCATTCCTCCCAAGGAGAGGCCCTGGCATGGCCCCACACCTGCCTCCCAAGGCAATCAAAACACATATGGGGACACAAAGGCTGTGACCTTGAAGATGTGCTTGCCCAGGAGGACCTTGTGGGAGAACTCGCTCATCTCCACCTCCACCTCCAGCGTGGCCAGCCCCGCCACGGGGCTGGTGAGCAGCAGCTCTCCTGTGTGCCGGTCCGAGCGCCGCACGGCGAAGACGCCGCGGCCGTGGCCGCCCGCAATGGCGAAGCGCAGGCTGTCCCCCAGCGAGCGCGTGGTGGACATCCTGAACAGGACACGGGGCACCGTGCGGTTGGCCTGCAGCGGCAGGTAGTGGAAGGAGATGGAGCTGGCAGCCAGCTGGCAGGCTCGGCTGTCCATGGGGCAGGGGTTCCGCTCGCACTGGCTGCCAGGAGAGAAGGGTGCCGCCACTCAGTGTTATGGTTTGGCTCTCGGCGTAGACACATTTGTCCTCACAGAGAAAAGCAAGGCAATCTTCCCAAGAAAATTCTGGGATTCACATTCTCTGAGCCTCAGAGAATGATCAAAACAATTCTTATCTCATTTGGTGTGCCTGTGTTTGTGCAAAAGTAGAATGCAGTATGGAGACTGTTTACCCAAAGTGATGGTGTTTTGTTTCCTTGGCCTATCAGGGCCAAGTATGTGTGTGTCAGGACTGTCGGCTGACAGCCACAAGATTCAGTGCAGTTAAGTGTTTAGCAGATTCAGTTTAGATGTAAAGTAATATAATGTAATGTAATAGAGAATAATATAGTATAGTGAAGTAATTAATTAGCCTTCTGATAAGATGGAGTCAGATGCATTATTCTCTCCCCTCGTCAGGGGAAAAAATACCCACTATACTCAGGATGCTGCCCTCATCCTTGCACACAAGCCCAGCCTGTGCCACAGGCAGCACCTCCAGCCCTGCTGTCACTCCTGTGGCAGAGCAACCCAAGAGAGCCACATCCAGGTGTGCCCATCATCGGATCTCTGCCTCATCCCTGTTTCTGCCAGGCAAATGCTGTGGCTTGCAGGGACTCAGCTCTAGGTGACACTCTGAGGGACTGGGGTGGTATCACAGTCCCAGCTGAAGGCCAGGGATGGAGCCAGATGTGCCTCCTGAAGAGGAATCTGTCAGGATCAGGGCTCCTCTATTTGGTGGCACAAAGCAGTTTAATCTCAAGAGTGGGATGGGTGGGACTGCTGGAAGGCAGCTGATGGCACCACATGTATGTGCAGCAGAAGAAAATCAGCATTATTCCCCCCAGGCTGTGGCTCTGAAAGGGGCCAGGATCCTGGATAAAGCCACCACATATTGGAGTGCTCCCACCTGCACCCCCAGCATCCCAAGACCATCAGAGAACATGCCAAGCACACCTGAGCACCCCATGTGGCAATTTCCCACCAGTGCTGGCTGCTACTCTCCCTGCTGCCCCTGGGTGACACAATACAGCCCCCAGCCCACAACAGGACCCATCACCCTGGGACAGGGCACGACACAGCCCAAGCCACGCACAGCAGGGTACTCACAAGGCAGAGGTCTTGACATAGCTGGTGTTGTGGCGCGGCGGGGGGCACTTGGGGCGCACACAGCGGTGGCCCCCGAAGGTGTTGATGCAGAGGTCGCCCTGGCTGCAGTTGTGCTGCTTCCCAGTGCACTCATTCACATCTGTGGTGGTGACACGGGGTGAGTGGGGCTGTCCCCACTGCATCTCTCTTCCCGTGGCAGGCTCCCTGCCCTGCACCCTGGCTTCTTACCCTCACAGGCATTGCGGTCAGCGTGGAGCAGATACCCGGGGGGGCAGAGGCAGCGGTAGGAGCCTGGGAGGTTGAGGCAGTCATGGAGGCAAATCTGCGTCTGGGGGCTGGACTGGTAGAGCTGGCATTCATCCACATCTAGGGTGCACAAAGTGGGGAATAGTCAGAGGTCCCATTGCCACCAAGCCTTGGTTCCCCATCCTCCATTATCTCATCATCATCATCCCGCTTTTACCTTGGCACACGCCACCAGGCTGCAGCTGGAAGCCGGTGTCACAGCTGCAGCGCCGAGAGCCCGAGCGGCCCTCGGCACAGCGGGGCTGGCGGCTGAAGGAGGTGTTGCTCAGGGTCACCCAGTCTGCAGGGGACAGCGGGTGTCATGCTGGGGCATGGGGAGATGGTGGGGGCAAGGTACCAGGGGGCTGCCAGGGAAGGGGTAGACAGGCACAGCATGGCCAGATACTGTCCCCATGAGAATCCCCATCCTCTGCAGCCCAAACCCAGGCACCTACAGGAGTAGATGGGGCTCTGGCAGCTGGGGCCTGACCAGCCTGGGGGGCAGAGGCACGTGTAGCTCTGGTTGCCATCCACACAGGTCCCGCTGTTGGCACAGGGGTTGCTGGAGCAGTCATCAATACCTGGGGAGAAGGAGCTCGTGAGCATCAGCTGGAGAGGTGCACCCTTGCCCAACCCCGGTGCCCATTGCCGCAGCCTCTGAGCAGAGCAACGGAACCCCACAGCTCAGGGTGACAGAGGAGCCCATTGGAAGGGCAGAGCCCATGGCACCCCAACCCCGCTCCACTTCACTTCTGCAGAAGGGCTGGGTGCCGCTCCACGTGCGGTTGTGCCGGCAGGCGCGCGTCTCTGAGCCCACCAGCCGGAATCCGGCGTCGCAGATGAAGTGAACCTCGTGGCCCACGTGCAGGCTCCGGCCCAGCATCCGTCCATTCAGGGGCACTGCCAGCTGTGGGCAGATCTCTGTGGACAGACAGACATGGGTGGGGATGGGCACTGCCAGCCTAGAGCCAACTCCAGCCTGACAGGGAGCTGGGGGTCGCTTGCCCACGCTGTTTGTGCAGGGCCAGGGTTCAGAGCTGGCCCCAAGGGGATGTCACCTGTAGTGGTGACCAGCCAGGATTACCATTGTGTTTGGTGGCTGCTCTCTGGAGGTGGCTCTGGAGGATGGAGAGCTGGTGCCGGAGCCCACGGATGCCCTGCAGGTGGGCGGCCTCCTGTGCCACCAGCAGTTTCTGCATCTGCCGCACCACGCTGAGTGCCTGCTGCCTGTTCAGGCACTCCTGGGGGATTATGGACACACACTTCAGTCTGCGTCAGCCTGGGAGGACTCTTCCAAGCAGGTAGCATCTTTGGGGTTGGTTTGGATGTCCTGCCCTGGACAGAGCCCCTTCCCATCCTGGCTGGGGTCTGACCCTGGCTCTGTGTCTGCTCCAGCCTCAGCCCCCACCTCCCGGTCCTGCCGTGGCACTTGGATGCTATGGAGAAGCTGCATGCGCTGTGTGCATTTAACACCATTTCACTGCTGCAGGGGAAAAGCCCCATGACCACCCCTTAGGCCCTGGCAGCTCCACAGGTGCTGTGGCTGTGCCGTACCCCCCTCCACGGTGCTGGGGTGTGAGAGGTGGGTGCTGAGCAGCCCAGAGAGGGAGGTCTGCTGGAGGGCTGGAGGAGAGGGAATGCAGGTCCTTACCTGGGAGCCGCTGAGGGGCAGCTGCAGGATGCCCAGGGCCAGCCAGGCTGGCAGTGGGATGAGGAGCATCATGCTGGGGCTGACAACAGGGGCAAGACGCTGGCAGTCCGTCTCTGCTCGCAGCCGCGCTCCTGCACTCGCAGGGATTTATCCGCAGCCTGTGCCCATGTGTTTGTTGGTTTTTCCCCTGCCTGAGGCCGAGCTGTAGGAAAGTTTCCCCTTGGCACTGGCTCTAGCCTCTCCCTTCCCTTCCCTTCCGTTCCTTTCCCTCTCTGCACATCAGAGGCTTTGGGGCCTTTCATGTCCCAGGCCAGCAGATATCGGGGCCAGGCGGTGGCTGTCACGCCACTCACGGTGGTACCGGCGGTGCCGGGCTCACCACAGGCCAGTCCTGCCGCTGGGGCTCCCCGGCACGCAGAGATGCAAGATGAGGCTAATCCCGTGCACCAGCTAAGCCTGGGAAAGTCTCCTGGGAGAAAAGACGACTTTGGGATCTGTGCGGGGGTTCCGCTCACTGGTGGGGCTACTGGGAAGGGGAGCCCGGGAATGCTGCGGACTCACTGGACTCGGCACAGCTTTGCTGGGGTGAGCTCAGCCCTGGCTGGAGTTCAGAGGGGAACCCCAGGTGCTGCTGCAGCCTGGAGCTGGGGTGCAGTTGGTGTTACAGTCCACATTAACCCATAAGGGTCAGGGTTAGGATTAGAGTCAGCATTAGGGCTGGGGATGAGGTTAGGATTAGGGTTAAGATTAGAGTTGGGGTTAGCATTAGGGTTAAGTTTGGGGCTAGCATTAATTTTAATGTTTTGATTAGCATTAAAGTAATTGTTAGGGCTGAAGTTAGTTTTTTTGTTAATGTTAGTGTTAGGATCCATGCCAAAGGCTCAGATCCATATTAGTAAGAAAGTTTGTATGAGAGCTGGGGTTGGGCTTAGTGCCAGGGTTCAGGCCTGGGTCAGGTTTAGACTCAGGCTGAGGGAACTGAAGCATTTACAGCTGGGTTTATGCTGACACCCAGCTCAGCCCTGACAGCTGGTGCGTAGGATGCTCCCAGTCCCTCCTGGCTGTGGCATTGCAGAATCCTGAGCAAGGATATCTGAAGCCCTCACCTCTGCCCTGTGCCAGGGGAGCACCTGCCATGGGTTCTGCAAAGCCCTGTGCTGGTGAAGAGTTCTCATGGTGCTGTTGAGCCCCCTGAGCAGCCTGGGCTGTGGGACCCGTGCTTGATCCAGGTGCCCATTGAGACACGGCCCCCTTGTGCCCAGCACCTCTCCCGCCGCCGGCCCCTGGCTCTCACATCCTCCCACCCTATAACCACGCTGCCCAGCTCTCCGGAGCGGGTATTTGGCTTCGTGCCTGCACGGTGTGTGTTACCTCCCCGGCATGTTTAATTCATAGGGCAGGAGGGAGGCTGGCAGCAGGGGCCCCCTTGCTGCCCCAGCCCCTTGGCTTCCAGTCTCCCAGTGTCCCAAAGTGGGTGCCGGTAGCGACCCCTGCTCCTGCTGCCTTCACAGCCCGACCCGGGCTGGGCAGAGGGGCCGGGGCAGAGCACGGAGGGCTGACCCCGCTGCGGGACATCCCGGCGGGGCTGCAGCCCGGGGCCCCGGGAGTTGTCTGCCACATTCGCTCCAGCGAGCAACTGTTTTGACAGAGCCATTACTCACCCGTCAAGCTTTTGTTCCCGCTGCCCAGCGGTGCCTGTCTGGAGTCCTGAATAGGATCAAATCCTGCAACCAGACGCACACACACGCACGCAGGAGCGCACGGCCGAGCTCGCCCCAGAGCCGGGGCTGCTGCGGGGCCGCTCGGCTCTCCCCAGCCCTCCCTCCGGAGATTGGGGTCTGCTCCCCACATCCCGGGACATACATGAAGCTCCTGGTCCTGCTGGTTTGCAGCCTCCTGGCGTGGAGGGTGGGTGAGACGAGATCGGATGCTCCAGAAAAATTGTCCCCGCTGGCTCCGGGAGGTAACTGGTGGAGGGGCTGCCCCTCCCGGCAGCAGGCTGGGAGGCAGCGGGTTTGGGGGATGAGTGTGCCCTGAGCACCGTCCCCTTGGGACAGTCCAGTGTGTGGGGCACTGAGTGGGTGATGGGCACACAGGGATGGCTGTGGGGGGCTTGGTGGGTGATAGAGGCTGGGGATGGAACGGGACTGGGAGGAGGGGCATGGACTTGGTGATGGGATGGAGTTGGGGGGCTCTGGGGCTGGTGTTGCAATGGAACCAGGGGGCTCTGGGGCTGGGAATGGGATGCAGCCTGCTATGGAATGGGGGTGGGGGTCCTGCAGCTGGTGATGGGGGCTAGTGATGGGTTTTGCCCAGTGGGGTCTGGATCCTGGCAGGACAGAGGTGGGGGGACAGAGGGGCACATTCCTGGCAGTCTCAGCCCACCCGTGCGAGACCGGGGCCCAGCGGGCTGCTCCCCCCCCCCCCATCCCCTTGCCCCTTTTGTGCTCCCAGCCCAAAAGCTCTTTCTTCTCTCCCCTCAAGTCTCCATGGAGACCCGGGTGCCTTCCCGGTATCCCCGGCTGCGGTCGGACCCTTCAGGGGGAATTCCCACGGCCCCCTGAAGGGTCCGGCCTCAGCCAGGGATACGGGGAGGGCACTTGTACCTCTCAGCCCCCTCGGTCCCTGCCCCATCCCCTGCTGTCCCCCCCAGCTCTCAGCACGAAGGAGACCTTCCTGGTGCTCTCACTGCACAACAAGTTGAGGAGCAAAGTGCAGCCCCCTGCTGCCAACATGCAGAAGCTGGTGAGCCCCCTTGCAGGTCCCGTGTCCCCCACCTTCGATATCACATCCACCTTCTTGGCCATGCCCAGGGAGGTGGGCAGCCCATGGGTGACACACAGTACTTTGCTAACACGCTAATGAAGCAGAAGAGCTGGCTGGTGTGGGGCCCCTGGGGAAGAGCATGTCACTGCCACATCCAGGGCACACTGAAAGCAGGGCTGATCCCTTGAGGTGCCTTTTGGTGTCCCCCATGTCCCTCTGATGCCTTCTAATCACCCAAGGACATAGCAGAGCTCTTTGGAGTCCTTTGTGGGGTCCCCCATCCCCCATGAAGGGCCTTGCTATTCCCCGACCACCTCACACCTGAACACACCAAAGGCTGGGCTGGTCCCTAGGGGTGTCTCCCATGTCCTGTGGTGGCCCTCAATGTCCCTCCATTACCCCCCAGCCACCCACACCAGGGGCAGGACAGGTCCCTTGCAGCATTGCCCATTGTCGAACCTCTGATGTCCCCCAGTCACCTCCCGGACTGACCATCTCGGTGATCCCCACGCCCCCTGGGGCTGTTCCCTGGGTGCCTCATGCTCATCCCGCAGGAGTGGAGCGAGGAGCTGGGGCGGCGGGCGGGGGCTCGGGCAGCCAGCTGCCTGCAGGGCCTCGCTCCGCCGCCAGCCCCGCAGCTGGGCTGGAGCGAGCTGCTGCTGCCGGCGGGCGCGGGCGGCTTCGGGGCCGTGCTGGAGCTCTGGTTCGCCGAGGGACAGCGCTATGACTACAGGACGGGGCGCTGCGCCGGCAACGCCACCTGCCGCCACTACACCCAGGTGGGCATGAGGGGTACGGGGGGCTGCTGGGGACCAGCACCCAGGGATGGGACCAGGGACCCCCGTGACAAACGCTCTCCCACAGCTGGTGTGGGCCACAGCGGGGCAGCTGGGCTGCGGCCGGCACCGCTGCCCCGGCCCCCACGGCCCCAGCGAGGCCTTCGTGTGCGCCTACTCACCGGGGTAAGGGCTGCGGTGGGGCCGGGGCGTGGTGGGTGTGGCTGTGGGTGTGGTGGGTGTGATCGAGGGGGCGGGGCTTAGCGGGGTGGGGGGGCCTCAACCAGGGCGGGGCATGAGCTGACCTACGGGATGTGCGGCAGGGGATGGGGAGCTTGTCCCGGTGGTGGGTGGGGTTGTGCACTGAAGTGGGTGGGGCTTGAAAATGCAAATAGGGCCGTGTTTTAGAAGAAGGAGGGTTTGGATGTTCTGGGCCGGGTTGTGTGCTGTGGATTGGACCGAGTGCTGGAAGTGGATGGGGCTGGGGAACGAAAGCAGGGCGGTGATTTAGGGATGGGTGTGGCTTTGCAAGGTGGGTGCGGGCTTGCCCCAGAAAGGGGTGTGGACTGCCCGGGTGGGTGGGGCATCTTCCTCCATCTGTCTGTGGGGCCAGGGGCAACTGGGAGGTGGCCGGGATGCCCATCCTGCCCTACAAGCAGGGACCCTGGTGCTCCCTCTGCACCGCTGGCCTCTCTGGCTGCTTCAAGTCCTGGGACCACAGCGGCGGGCTCTGCGGTGAGTCCCCCCGGTCAGCATGACCTCTGCATGACCCTGGTGGTGCTGCCTCCACCCCTCCTGATGCCCCAGTGTCACTCTGGTGTTCCCAGAGGTGCCCAGGAACCCTTGTCGCATGAGCTGCAGGAACAGCGGGCGCCTCGACATGAGCAGCTGCCAGTGCACCTGTCCTCCCGGCTACACGGGCAGGTACTGCCAAGGTGAGAGGGCACCATGCAGCCTTCGGAGCCTTGTGCGTGGCAGCGGGTGCAGGGTTGATGCAAGGCATACATGGGCACAGCCGGTGCAGTGTGGCAGCACAGGGGGCACGGCCAGCTGAGGCCCCTGGCAGCTGACGCAGTGCTGTGCCCACAGTGAGATGCAGTGGGCAGTGCCTCCACGGGAGGTTCAGGAAGGAGGAGTGCTCCTGCCTCTGCGACGTGGGATATGGAGGAGCTGAGTGTGGCAGTGAGTCTGTGCCCCCTGCACTGCTGTGATCCACAGGCAGGGCACCCCAAAGCGGGGCAAAGGGTCCTCTGTGGGCCCCTCTCTGCTGGCACAAGGACCCACCTGCTTCTGCCTGTGTCCCCAGCAAAGATCCATTTCCCCTTCCATGCCTGTGACGTGCGGATAGACAGCGACTGCTTCATGGTGTCCCCTGAAGCTGACACCTACTATGGAGCCAAAATTAAATGCCAGGTGAACTCCTGGGGTGCTCCGAGCATCTCTGGGCAGCTGAAAAGTGCCACCCATGGTTGCAGAGTCCCTGGACATCTCTCCTCTGCTTGGAGCAATGCTGGGCCATGCAGATGGGGCAGACTCACTCCCTTCCCCACAGGAGAAAGGAGCGATGCTGGCCCAGATAAGAAACCAGAAGGTTCAGGACATCCTGGCTTTCTACCTCAGCCGCTTGGAGATGGGCAACAGGGTGACAGACACTGACTTTGAGACTGGAAACTTCTGGATTGGTGAGAGACAGCAGTAGGCAGGGTGCAGAGTGCCTGGGGTGCTGGCAGCCATGCTAACCCACCTTCTGCTCCCCCAGGTCTCACCTACAAGACATCCAAGGCTTCCTTCCGCTGGGATGTGGGTGAGCCATCCTCGTTCACCAGCTTCGCTTTTGGGCAGCCGGACAACCAGGGGTAAGTGGATCTAGAGGACACCAAACTCTGCGTGGTGTCACTGCTGGCTGGCTTCAGCACCATCCTGGTGGGACACAGGTTTGGGAACTGTGTGGAGATGCAAGCGTCAGCTGCCTTCAACTGGAACGACCAGCGCTGCAAGACCCGAAACCGGTACATCTGCCAGTTTGGTGAGTGAGAGGCTGGGAGCCCTCCTGGGCCCTGGAGGTGCCAATCCCCTGCTCTGCTGTGTCTGTCCCTCGTTGCCAGCCCTGCCCAGACCTCTGTGTCTCCTGGGGTGGGAGGCACTGACTCTACACTTGCCATTGCAGCCCAGGAACACATCGCCCTGTGGCAGCGGGACCCCTGAGCTGGCAGCCCTGGGAACTGGCCAGCGCTGGCTGCTGTGCTGATCCTGGGGCTCAGGAGGAGCCTGGTGCTGTACAAAGCCCAGACCATGGCTCAGGAGGATCTCTGCACAGCTCACTGTGCAAGGAATCAGGGGCTCAGGGGACCCATGGCACTGGGACCTGGCAGGAAGGGGTGTGCTGTACCTTAGCATCCCTGACACAGCATCTTCTTCTGCCCCTCACCTTCCTCTGCCACCATCACTCTGCAACACCCTGGGCAGGAGACATCCCTTGCAACAGCCAGGTACAAAAGCATCCTCCTCCAAAAGTGGCAGCTGGGCTGTGTCTGGACTGTGGTCTCAGTGTTACAAGGGGCCAAGGGGGCTCTTTGGGGGTGCAGACCTTGGCGTAGCTCAGGGAGGACCAGGCTCAGCTCTGAGCCATTGTCCTGACCTGGCTGAGAATGCCCCAGCCTGGTGGGTTTTTCACCCTCACCTGGTCCTTCATCATCTGCCTGGTCATTAATAAAGACCCTCTCTCCTTTGGGAAGAGCAATTTGTCTCATTTTCCTCCCCTAAGCCAACCAGACTCTCCTTAGCCACAGTCTACATTCTGCCTGCACTGGATGGAAGCTCCAGTTTCATCTCTGGAGTGGGTTCTGGCGTTGCTGGAGCCAAGGCCAGCCTTGGCTGAACTCATCTTCAGCATGAGGGGTTGCCTTGGAGAGATGGTGTTAGCCAAGAGCTGCTTCTTCCAGCCCCAGGATGGCCCCAAGTCACAGCACCCCCTGTGCTGGGTGCAAGCCCACCATGGTGCAGCTTGGCAGACAACACCACCTGCTCCACTCCATCCCCAGGAATAATCAGATCCCAAGGAAGCACCCAGCTCCCCCTGAACTCCTCAAGGACAGTGGGAGCAGAGGGGGTGACCTTAATTGTAGAAGCACATCCTTCCAGCCCTGCCCATGGCTGGCAGAGGCCCCAGGAGGCCCATGCAGGCAGAAGATTTACCAGAAAAAAATACTATTTATTATTATGAAAAAACCAACAAAACACAACTCTGCCACCCTGAAGCACTGTCTGGGCAAGAAGTCCAAGGGATGTGCAGTCCATGCCATGGTGTGGTTCCTGCCTGTGTTGTTTGCACAGATGGATATGGTGAGGAGCTTGTAGTGAAGGTTTCGGCCTGGGTGGAGATGTGGGGGCCCAGAGTGCCAGCAATTGCTCGGAGGGAGGTCTCGGGCAGGCTCTGGCTGTTGAGGCAGCATGGAGATTGTTCTTGGGGGGCTTCAGCAGCGTGCAAGGGTTCTGTGGTGCCAGTTGAGAATGGTGTCCTGCAACACGAGGGCTTCTCAGGTGCACTCTGGGGTGCTCGGGCAGTGTGTGGGGGTGCAGATTCCCGGGTCCTTGGGCACAGTTCTTGGCTCTCCAGCAGTGCAAAGGTTGGCTCATCCAGTCTCCAGCGGCATCAGGCATGGATCAGGGGGTTCATCAGCAGTAAACAGTTAAACTTAATAAACTTTTAAGATTCTAAAAATAAACTTATTTTAATCCCCAACAGCGATGTGTGGATCAGGCAGGCTCCAGGGGTCCCCGGCAGCATTGAAAGCAGCTTGGGCGGCCTCTGGGAGATGCCTCATCCCCAGACTGGGGTACTCAGGTCTCACGGGCACTCAGGCACTGGTGGCGGCAGCGGCAGCGGCGGTGGCAGCGGCGGCGGCATCGCGGCGCTGTGCGGCCCGCAGCAGGCTCTGCCGCAGCACCGGGTACTGCCGGTGGCAGCCATCGAGGCCGAGCCGCAGGGCTTGCGCCCAGTCCTCGGGCGGGCCGCCCCGGCCGCCGCCCAGCACGGCCGACACCTGGTTGAGGGCGGGCAGCAGGGCCAGCGTGAGGCGGGCGGCGGCGCGGCGCTCCTCGGGCTCGGCGGGCTGCAGCATCCACGAGGCGGCGGGCGCGGGCGGCCGGCACAGCGCGCAGCCCACGGCCAGGTCGTACATCTCCACGCCCGCGTCCGCCAGCGCCAGGCCGGCCGCGCTGACGGCGGCGGCCAGCGCCGAGCCCCCGTCCTGCAGCAGCAGCGCGCTGACGGCCAGGCGGGCCCGCGGGTAGCGGCCCAGCCGCACCGCCGGCTCCAGCGCCTCCCGCAGCGCCGCCGCCGCCTCCCGCTCCGCCTCCCGCTCGGCCGCCGCGCCCGGCCGGCCCCGCGCCCCTCGCCCCGCGAACGGCGCCCGGCGGAACTCGCAGATCAGCCGGCCCGGCCCGGGCTCGGCCGCCTCCCGCGGGCCCCAAGCGGCGCACAGCACCTTGGTGCCGCTGCCCAGCTCCACGTAGGCCGAGCCCTGCGCTTGGCTCAGCAGCCCGGCCCGCGCGAACAGCGGCCGCAGGGCACACGGGTCCCGCGCCGCCGCCCCCGCGCCCTCCTCGTCCTCCTCATCCTCGGCCGCGGCCGCTGCCCACAGCGCCGGCGGCTGCGACTCCTCCGGGCCGCGCAGGCGGCGGTGATCCAGCGGCATGGTCGGCGGGACGCCGTGAGGGCGGCGGCGGGGCGGGCCCGAGCAGGAGGCGGGCACAAGCCGTGACTGGCAGCGGGAGCCCAGCCCACCCCATCCCGTCCCGCCTCCAGAGCCGGGGAGCAGAGCGCGGGGCAGGGAGCCTTTATTACAGCAAAGCTGCGCAGGGGACAGAGAGGGAGACAAAGGGACCGGGGTTCCCCCCTCAATCAGTTCTTCAGCTCCCCCAGGCGGAGCCTGGCAAAGTCCGTGGCCAGTTTCAGGGCTTCCTGCAGGCAGCCCACGTTCTTGCCTGTTGCCTGTGCAGAGATGTCCTTTCCACCGCCTTTGCCATCCATCAAGCCAGACACTTCCTGCACCCACTGGCTGGCCTTCAGGCCCTTATTTGCAGTCTCCTGGGCAGGAAGAGAAACCCAGCGGTCAGCACTGCTAGCAACTGCCCCACCCTGTGCCTACCACCCCATGAAGTCCTGACTCTTCCTCTTCCCTATTTGCAGAGCATAACCCCTCTTCCCTCGCTTCTGCAGCCTGACAATAAGCCCAAGCACAAAGGCTGTGGCTTTTGCCAAACCCCAATCAGTTCTGGCTGTGTAATGTTAGATAGCTCCTGCCTGGAGGCTGCAGCTCCTCCACAGAGGCTGAGGGAGAGGCAGCCACACAGTCTTGGCATTACCTGGGGTACTTGACACAGGCAGGTGATCCTGCCAGCTTCGTTATCCACAGCAAAGAGCATAGCAGCAGTCTGGGGGGAATTAGTCTTGAAGAGCTTCAAAGATTCATTCAGGGCCTGGAAGAGAACAAAATAATTATATGACTGCTTCCCTGCACTTGCACCCAGCCCCAACAGCACCCATAGAGACCTCAGGGATCAGGAATTGCATTAAACCAGCCAGCAGCACTCTGCAACGTTCCTCCTCCCAAACATCAGCCATCTTCACATTCCTGGCAGTGTAAAAGCCTTGGCAGGGGACATAACCCTGCCTGTGTACCCCAAGGCAGGAAGGAAAAGATGCTTTTATTTCCCCACCTTGAGGAATACAGCAATTGGCAAAATCAGCCCCAGAATAAACCTTTGCCTGAGTGTACTGGCTGGAGGGGAAAAAGCTCCTCCCAGCAGAAGGGAACAGCTGTTCCAAAGGGAGTCAAGAGTACTTAAACACAGCATGAAGAGCCTGCAAGAGTTATCAGACACAGCAGGCAGGGAAGAACCAGGGAGACTGTCACACATTCTATTATTCTCAAGGAGACCATCATCCCTCACTTGCACAGACAGCATGATGCAGCACAGAGCCCCAGGAGTGGGTCCTCTGGTGAGCAAAGCAGTGCTGCTCTGGGTGGACTGGGAACACACAGCTCCCTGGGCTGCCAGCACTGCCATCCCGTGGGATGCACCCTTCTGCCAGGGAAAATGCTACAACAGCATGCACTGGGAGCAGAAGCGTGATGCTGGTGGCCACAGAGAGTGAGCAGGATCAGCTCCAAGACTCTCAGAGAGGAAATTTTAACAGGGCATTAGCTCAGAGAGGTCTAAGCCCAGGCACAACCAGCTCCCACTGCCTGGCACTTACTGGGCTCAGCACTGTGGCACAACACACACAACAGAGCATTCATTCCAACAGAAATCACTTGGAAAAAATGTGTGTGGAGGAGGGAAGGAGGAGATTCAGCCCTAGCCAGGGAAGATCTTTAACCCAGCTGAGCAGACAGTGCTGGGGCCAGCTCTGCCTGGTCCTGTCCACACCCAGCCCAGGACAGCACTCCTGGAACTGATCTGCAGGGGCCACAAGCATCACGACTTTCATGGCTCAGCAGAGCTGCTGCTCTCAGTCCCTTAAGTACATTTCAGTGTCATGGCTGCTGCAGGATGAGTCTTACCTGGGACACAGTGGGATTTCTGCTGGGCTCCAAATCTACCAGCACGGCTGGAAACTCGGCAAGTGGTCAAAACCCCACTACCCCTGCAAGCCCATGTGCCAGTCCAGGAGGTGGGACACAAGAGAATATCTCAGTGGTCCCTTCCCCTTCTCAGGGATGGCAGGTGGCAAGAGGAACAGCTCTGTAACACTGAACCATCTCTCCAAGTGATGAAAGACCACCCAGCTTCTCCTCAGGGAGAAGGAAGGTTGCTGAGGACAGATCAGACTTTCCCATACCTTTGCAGAGGCTCCATTTTCCATTTCCATGATGACCCATGGCTGGTTAGGATGACTCTCAATAACTTGCTTGGTCTTTTCCAGTACCTGAGGACAACAGTGGTCAGCCACTAAACCATCCACACTGTGTATGGACACAAGAACCACCTGGGCAGAGCAGGGACAGAGGTCCCCAAGCTGCCCAAACACACCCACAGCCCAGCCTGGAGCAGCCTCACACTATGAAGCCAGGAGGAATGTACTCTGACAGGCAGACATGTGGCCTGTAAGACACCATGTTGTGCATGACTCCTCCTCCAGAAAACTCCACTGGGATTCAGGAGGAAGCCTGCACCCAGGGGCTCTGTTAGGGCAGGAACATGCTGCCATGCTGCAACCCAGAGAACAGGCACAGAGGTAATTCTGCTTCAGAAGGCAGCAGGAGAAGATGGAAGGCTGAACAGTGTGAGGGGCACTCCCACACATCAATTCTCCTCCATCCTGGACATTAACAGAGCTCCCAAAGGAGCACCCCACAGGCCTCCCACACTGTCCTTTATGGCAGCCCACAGCTCACTCTTTTCTGGATGTCAGCTTTGCTTGCTCGGTCCAGGTCATCCATGACCTTCTTCAGTGCTTTAACAGCCTCTCTCAGTTCATCCTTCTGCCACTGTGGGATAACAGCAGTGGCCAGAGTCTGCAAAAGAGGAGCAGGAAGAGAAGGTTAAAGGCACAGTAATCATGGCAGGAGATGCAGCCCCTCACGAACTCTGCCTCAGCTGGCAGAGCCCAGTAAGCTCCCCTCCTCTCTCAGTGCCAATGACCTGAGGAAACAGGTGCTGGCTGCAGCACCCATGGGATGCAGGGCTGTTGGACAGGATCAGGAAGGTGAACTCAGGCCTCATTAATACCCAGTTCTGGCAATCAAGGTCCTTTTCACTCTGGGGAGGCAGAGCACTGCTACCATCCTCACCTCACTGAGATCTGTGATCTCCTTCTGCACATCTTTGTTGGGAGTTGTCTGGACCTTCACTTTGGCCTCCAGGGCTGACAGCAGTTTCCTGAGACTGTCGACTTTCCTGAGGGCCTAGGAGGATACAATCTGAGTTAAGTCAAGCTGGAAGATTGAGCAGACTGGGCTTTTGGTCACCCCAGAGTGCAAAGAGGTGAGGAATGCTGGAATCCCCCAGGATGGAACTTAGTAACTCTTGGAAAGCCACAGGGCCAAAGCAGGCAGCACCTGACCAGAACCAGGGTGTCATGCTGGCACATGGGCTCCAGGTCTCTTTCCTTTGTCAGGATTGCCAAGATCCCCCCAAAAGAGAAATCATCTCCTCCATGAAACCCCTTTCTCACACTTTAGGGAGCACCAGCCCACATCCAAAGTCATTGCCTCCTGCAGCAGAGGACTGGATTCTCAGACTTCACCACTCTCCTGCTGGCCTTGCCAGCTGCTGAGAGCTCTACATTGGCAGCCACTCTGAAAAGCAACCTGAGCTAACCCTGGAGCCATCCCACACACCCACCTAGGTTTGTCTGCCACAACACCTGCAGCTGAGACTTCCCTCTCTCTTCCCTGCTCTGACTGTAGTACAGTCAGGGTCTCCAGAACACTCTTTGGCAACAGCAGCACCCTTTTCCATGAGTCCCTCAGAGGATACTGTGCAAATTTGAACAAAATGAACTTTGGCACAGGGTTAATAGGTGGAATTTCACAGAGGATCTCTCCTGCCTATCCTTACCTTCCGAGCTTCAGCTCCAGTGACTGCAACTATCCTCCGGATGCCTTTAGCAATTGCTTCTTCTGAAACAATCACAAAGGGGCCAGCATGGCTGGAGTTCTGCAAGTGCCTTTGGAAAGAACCCAGACAGACCCACAAGAAAGAGTTACAAGCCCACTTCTCATCTCAGCAAGAATCAGCAAAGAAATAAGACAACCATCCTGCCAGGGAAATGCAGCAGTGTGGGGACAGGCAGAAAAAACAACCAGTGCTGAAAGCAAATGAGTGAGGAAAGGGTGGTGAGACCTGTGCTACCAGCACTGCCAGAGGCCCTGAGTGAGGGCAGGGGCAATACAGGCAGTTCCCTGCCTGCAAAAGGTAATTTTAAAGACTGATTGATTCAAGACTGGGAATGCAAAGGCATATCATCACCACCACCTCCATCCCTGCCCTGGCTCTGCCCAGTGTATGCTCATGACAGGAGCTCAAGCTCCACAGGAACTCCTTTCAGCCACCCTGCACCTTCCCCGGCCTCTCCAGGTACTCACGTCCCTCCGCAGAACTCAATGGAGGTGATGGAGCCCCCAGGGCCAGAGGGGTCAGCCAGCAGCTCCTCCACAGGGATGCCAATGGAAACCACACGCACAGGATCGGGGTAGGTCTCGTCAAAAACTGCCCGAAGACCTTGGATAGCTTTGGCTTCTGCAAGAGGGCAGTCCTTGGCATACACAGTCTGCAGGGACAGCAAAGGGATGCAGGTAAGAGCCAGTTGTGTCAGCTGTGACTGAGAGCCCACATTCCCAGGGAATTTCTTCCTCTGAAAGATCCTGGAAATGTTGTGCCTTACCTGAGATGGGGCTTGTTGGGCTACAAGAATCACAAAGTTATTAAAAGACATTTCATCTTCAAAACTTCCCACACCACCTGCTCAGACTCCCTGTGTGTTACTGCACATGCAAATGGTTCCAAGCACAGATTCCAGGGTCCTTCAGGGTCAACTCTGACACTTGGCACCAGACAGAGCAACTCTCCTGCCATTGGGCACACATCACTGGGTTGTCAGTTTGCACCCAGGCCTGCAAAACTACTCTGCCAAACTTCCTGGCTCTTGCAGCTGATGTGACACTGCTGCAGGTGTGGGAACACTTCAACCCTAGTGAGGGCTTGAAACCAATGAATCAAACAATCCATATGGAGTTTTCCCACTCAAACCCCTCTAAGGTCATGGCAATCTGTGCACAGTACTGCACCAGCAGCTCGGAATCCTCCTGTGCCTGCCAAACTCCCAGCATCCCAGATCATCCAAAACAGGGACTCAAGGCATACAACGTATCACCCATACTCACCTTTGACTCCTCGATCATCTGGTTGGCAATCCCCTCAACCTTCTTGATTTCCTGTGTGGACAGGGCTCCC
The DNA here is from genome assembly GCF_047830755.1 of Zonotrichia albicollis. Classification (NCBI taxonomy): domain Eukaryota; kingdom Metazoa; phylum Chordata; class Aves; order Passeriformes; family Passerellidae; genus Zonotrichia; species Zonotrichia albicollis. The sequence goes on along the minus strand of NC_133831.1, from coordinate 7,450,141 downwards.
TTGGCCGTGAAGTCGAAGCGCAGGCGGTCGGGAGCCACCAGGGAGCCCCTCTGGTCGGCCTCCCCCAGCACGGAGCGCAGGGCGAAGTTCAGGATGTGGGTGCCCGTGTGGTTGCTCATGACCGGCCTCCGCCTGGCCTGAGGGAGGAAGCCACTGTTGGATGGGGTCCCACAGCCCAGAGCCACAACCTCCTCCAGCAGCCAAAGGGGAGGGTAATGCCCTGCTCCAACAGACTCCTAAACTAGCTCAGGACACCAGAAACAACTGATCACACTTGGTGCCTTGGAGCTTCAGCCACAGGAACTGGTGTTACCCACCAAACCTGTGTGTGGCTTTTTTCCTGGCAGTTCCCTTGTTTGGTCTGTGTGGAAAGAGGCCAAGGACAGATCAGGACATAGATAACAAATCTCTGTTCCTCAGCGGGGAAAAGCACTTCGAGATGGAAGCCTTCCCTCTTCCTCTAAAGGTGCTGCCTCTGTAGAGAAGGGAAATTCATCAGGCTGATTGTGCTCAACCCAGCACTCCCTCAGCAAGCTGAGCCCACAGGAGTAATGTTTGGACTGGGGCAGAGAGCCCAGGCCCTCTGCTGTTGTCTCCACACAGTAGAGCACAACACATGTTCTCCCTGCAAGTCCCAGAATGACCCAAATGACCCAAAACACATAATCCAAAACGTGTTTCTGCCTGTGACCAGCAAACCCAGCAAGAGTGGCTCTGAGCTAGCTGGGCATTATCTGCTTTGTGGTAGGAGAAAGCCAGGTGTAAAGCAAGAGAGACTTGGGAGTCAGCCAGACACTGGTTGATTGTGTGATGCAGGGAGGGCAGGACCCAAACATCAGCCCCCCATCCTACAAAATTCAGAAACAAAATCCAGAGAAAAGAGACAAGCCCATGTGTTACACCATGTTTTAACTCACCTCATCAATAGTCAGGTGGACCTGATCTCCCACTTTCAAGCTCCCATACAGAGTTCCTATGTGCAGCACGTAGCCTCCCCGGACCTGAACGTTCTTCACAGTGAATTCTGTTTTCTGTACAAAGAGGGAAATGCCCCATGTGAGCAGGGGAGACATCCAGCCAGAAGTCTGAGCTGCAACTGGAAAGGTCCCAGTGAGGAGCTAGAGTGGTGTGCGTGCTGGAGAAAGCTGAGTGTCCCCAGGCACAGCACACAGCAAAGCAGAGAAGTGAATGGGGCACAGAAAGAGCTCCCCACCTCAGCTTCAGAGCACTGCCCTTGGGCTTGACAATCCCAGCACCACCACCACAGGCACCCACATTCTGATGATAATAGCACAGAACTGATCTCCTCAAGGAGCAAGGGGAACAAAACCCCCGCAAATCCATGCTGCACCACCAGAAAGGAACCCTGTGCATTGCATGACATCAGATATGGATGGGAAATTGCTGGAGCTTGCTTGGCCCCTTCTCCCCTGTGCCCAGGCACTGTGTCAGACTGAGCCTAGCAAAAGGCTCTCAGGCCCACTCACATCCTCCCTGCTGTCGTCATCCTTGACCATGTAGCCCTGGTCGTAGATCTGCCCTCCCTGCTCGGCGTAGAAGCAGGTCCTGTCCAGCACTATCCCGCACTCCTGGCCGGTGGAAACCTCCTCCACAAAGGTCTTCTCCCTGCGGATGGCCTTCACTGTGGCCACGAGGCTCCCGAAATCTGCCACCAGGAGGACAGGCAGTGTCAGTGAAACAGGAAAACCTTGTAGACACCACATGGGAGCAGAATGTTATAGCAACACCTCCCAGTTATTGCAGGAGCTCATGGCACAAATCCCCACACATCTGCAGGGGATAAGGAGAGAGGAGTAAGGCAGCAGCTAGCTGGAAATCTCATTTAGTGCCCTCCTAGGCAGGGACAGTCCCTGCCTTCCACACCTATGCAGCAAAAGTCAGCAGCACACATGGCTATGAGCCTGCAGCCTCCTGAATCTCCATCAAATGAAACTAGCAGAAGAGCCAGAGTGACCAAGCCAAGGACCCTCCAACTGGCCAAGCAGAAACTGCAGTCTCCTGCAGCACTGGCAAAGGAGCAGCTGAGAAACACCAACATAGGAACATGGAGACATAAAGCTGTAGGAACAGGAATTCCCCTAATTTAGCAACAGCAGTACAGTAGCCCCTGAATAGTCTGTTGTCTTTGTCTCCTCAATTAGTAACAAGCAGACTATTCAGCTGCACAGCCTCCCACTTCCAACTCCATGTCCCAGGAAAGGGGAGCCCAGACGTACATGTCAGGGAAGGTTCAGGAGCAGAACATGACTGTGAGAAGGTTTTTCATACCATAGGTACCACTTGAATCTGAAGCATAGTTGTATTTTGGTGAGTCATCTGTCACCTCCAGCCCTCGGGCTCTCAGCTCTTCAATGGCATAGATGTCCAGCATGAGGAGATCTTCCCCTCCAGCACCCTTGCCCTGGGATTTGAGCTGCCAAGGAACAAGGTTTGAGAAATGACCTGCCAAATACCAAGGTTTAAGAAACACCAATGCATGCCAGCCTAGCTGCACATTTTGCTCACATCCCTCAGCACTCTCTGATTTAGAGCTCTGCCCTGGGAAGCTGTGTGCCAGCATCTGGAAGGTGCCAATTTTTCTGGCTTCAGAGCATCCAGTTCCAGCATACAGACCAAGTGGGCCTGAGCCCAGTAAGGACCAGGCAAGCACCCAGTTGGTCAATGTCATGCCCTGCTGCTGCAGCAAACATACTGGGAAATGCACCCAAGGTGCAGGCCTGCCTGGATACTGATCCTTGGACAGGGAATAACTTCCCTAACCAGAAGAGGACAGCAGAGGTGCTCCCAGCACTCCACTACCTCTGTCTGAAGGCTGAGCTCAAGGTTCCAGGCTTTGCTAGTGAGCAAAACCAACTCCACCTGTACAGAATAGACATGACCCACAGCAACTGCAGTTGTCCTGGATTTTCCCACAGGAAAAACCATGAGGCATATGGGGTGTGAGCAGACTCAGTGAGAAACGAGCAACTCATGACTGCAAACTGCAAGGAATGGAATTCTACCTGCCCACTCATAAACTAGCTTCCCTTGGAGCTGTTACTCACCTGAGCATTTTTCCGCTCCTCTTCAAAGCCCTCCATGTCTACAACAAGGCCCTTCTCCTCTGCAATCAGCCCAGTGAGATCCGCAGGGAAACCATAGGTGTCATACAGCAGCCAGGCAGTGTCACCTGCAGGGAAAGGGCAAAGCAGTCACCTCTCATGTTCTTTCTATGAGACATTGCTCCCTTCCCTGCTTCTCCACTGGCTCTGAGCTATGGCAGGACAGTGAACAGGTCTGGAGAATGTGAACATCCAAAAGGCTCCTCCCTGGCAGCACAGAGATGTGTGTCTGGGCAGCTTAGAAACCACAGCAAGTGAGCACAGGCTAGAGAAGAGATGGGTGGCTCAGCTCTAAGTGATGCCTTCTGACTCCAACTTTGTCTCCCTACCACTTTCCACCACCTCTAATTTTCCTATCCTTTCCCTTCTAATAACTTCCCCAAGTCACTATGTAATCCCAGATAACAAATGCCTTTTGCTGCATCCAGACAGAACTCACAGCCTTACCAGGAATGACTTTACTGTCCCCAAGGCTCTGGATCTTCCTGTCCAGGATGCGACGGCCTCTGCTCAGTGTTTTCAGGAACTGATCCTCTTCTTCATTGATAATGTCCTTTACCATATCTGGGTCCTTCTTCAGCTCAGGAAAGGCATCTCCCTGCAGACCCAGGAGGAGGAGCCCTTTAACATGGAGATCTGCACACCTCAGCAGAGGAAGTCTTAAGCAGATACAGTGGAATAGGAGAACTTACCAGTGACTGCACCACCACATCAACCAAAGTAGCAAAGAACCCCTTGGGGGCATTGAGCTTCTCATGGGAGTAGCGCACAGCCCGTCGGAGAATCCGCCTCAGCACGTACCTAGGGAACAGCAGAGCCCCCCATGCAAATGTTACACATCTGAGCAAGTTCTAAGGGGCTCCAACAGCATCCACCTACCAGCACCCCCTCCCAGGACCAAGAGCACAGGGCTTTCTCCTCTTGTTTTCCCTCATGGCAGCAACAAGGCACAGGTGAGGTGCTAGGCCCCAGCTCCATGACCCACATTCACTGTGTGCCTATGGAGTCCACTGGCACCTGCAGCACAGCCTCCCAGCCCAAAATTCCCCACTTTTTCAACAGCAACAGTGCACCAAGCTGGGCTTTGTGACTTTCTGCCCACAGTCATCTTATCTGGGGGCTGGCACAGCAGCAATCCTGCTCACAAGAACCTTCAGACTCATGCATCAGTCTGAGAACAGAATGGGAGTGGTGACAATGCAGCAGCTCCTTCTTACCCTCTGCCAGTGTTGTCAGGCCTGCCCCCGTCCGAGAGGGCCAGGGTGATGGTGCGTGCATGGTCAGCCAGCACACGGTACGCCATGTCTATTCCATCAGCATCCTCGGCCCCAACCTGCCCCAGGTAAGGCCTGGCACCTGTGCCCTGTGCAGGGAGAAGGCAGTGGGCAGAGGGTACAATTACTGACAGTGGCACCATGGCAGAATTACAGGGGAGGGCCTCAGAAGCCAAGCCAACCCCACCACCCACAGCCACAGGAGAATATTCCTCTTGGGAAGAGGCAACACAGGGAACCTAGGGGAGCCACAGAGGGCTCTGCATGGTGCCATGGCCCACATCTCAATGGCAGAAAGCTCTCCAAACCAGAGGCAAGAAAATGCAATTTATCCCACCATTAAGAGCCCAAGAGAGAGGAAGAGGAGAGTACAGGAAAATCATTTGTTTTGCACATTGGCTCAAGGACTCCAACCTGGCATAACCTGCCCAGCCAAGAAACCTTTCAATTTCTGTCACACAGGACATGGTCCCAGCTTTCCTCTTTTAGGATGTTTTTATCCATATCCTAGGGAAAGATACTGCTGTAACCATGCATTGCTTGCACGTGGTGCAAACCTCCAGCTATGGGCACAGCCCCTCCACCCAGGTCCCCTGAACATGGCAGGAAGGCAGACAAGGACACTGGGACTGTGTCTGGCCAGTGGACTTAACACTGAAAAAAGGGAGCTGTACAATTCCAACTCTGGAGCTTGGCACCTCATTCCTTAGAGGTAGCAGGAGCCTGGGCTCTTCTCCCTGCATTTTATCCAGCATGATCTAGAGTAAGGAAGCTCTGCCTCCTCCACAGAGGAAAAAAAAAGGCTTGGACCTGCACACAGAACTTCCAGCATGGGACCACGTTACCCATGCTGGACAATGAACAATGCAGCAACAGCACACAGGTTCTGACAATGACTGTTGTGGTTTATGGCAAAGCACTCCTAGCTAAAGGAATTTTCTACAGATCAGCATGTTGCAGGTGTGAGGCTGAAGGACGAATTGATTCTGGCTTAGCAGTACCACGTGCTCTCTAGCATGTGGCAAAAAGATGGCACTTGGCCATGTTGGACTGCAGAGTATCTCCCACTGGGAGAGGACCATGGAGTGTCCATCAGGACAGTTCACAAAACTGGGAAAGCTGCACCACTCACTGTCCTGTTTGCCCCTGGAAACATGGCCCAGGGCAGCAATTACTGTGCCAGCCTAGATCACTGCCCTCAGCAAAGTGCAAATGTGTGGGCTCACATCAGCTGGGAAAGCACAGACCACCCTGTCCAACCAGGCCCATACATCTCCCCAAGAATTCAGGGAATGGATGCAGCTAGGTCAGGCTTCAGTTCATACCTTTTGGATGGCTTCAAAGTAAGGAAGGAAAAGATCAGTGTCATAGTTGGACATCTTGTTCTGCAGCACAGAAACCAGCCTCTCCAGGCCCATCCCAGTATCAATACTTTTCTTAGGAAGGGGTTTCAGTGTCCCATCAGCTTCCCTGCCAAAGAAAGATGAGATGCTATGGATGGAGGCTCTGCAGGGGGAACCCCTTTCTCTCAATCTTTGTAAGATTTACTTCCATCAGATTTGTGACACAGGCCCATACATAAGCCACACAAAGGACAACTTTGATAAAATACAGTTAACAAGACCCTAAGCAAGAACTTAGACCCAGAGCAGACAACTTATTCCCTACTGAACACCTGGCAGATAAACAGAGAAAATATTCTCAATTTGTCCCAAAAGCAGTGTGACCAACCCTTTCTGTACCAGTGGGTAAGGGGACAGAGCATGACAAAGTGCTCAGCTGCTGGATAACTGGGAATGGTGAGTAAGCCACAGGCAGCTGAAAGAACACACAGCCCAAGCAGCCTCCCAAACTGAGCTGGAGCAACCTGGCTCACCTGGAAGCTGGAAGCAGATCTGGCTCACCTATTGAACTGTATGAACACCAGGTTCCAGATCTCCAGGACATTGGGGTCATCCTGATTGACCAAGTGTGAAGCATCTCTGTCCCCAATCCGGTCATAGTGGATCTCGCTGCAAGGGCCACAGGGGCCGGTGTCTCCCATTTCCCAGAAATTATCCTTCATATTGCCAGGCAGAATCCTGCCCTCAGCCAGCCTGTAAGAAGAAATTTTTCCTAATATCCAAGCCAAATAAATTACTAGTGCTCATCAAAACAGGCACCTTCCTCAGTGAAAGGCCTTACCCCAAATCCAACCAGATCTGCTTGCACTCCAGGTCTGGCTGCAGTCCTGCAGCCTCATTTCCACCAAAGTAAGTGACATAGAGTCTTTCAGCAGGAATGCCAAATTCCTTGGTGAGAAGTTCCAGTGCCAGTTTACAAGCAAGTTCCTGCAGAAGAAAACATGAGGTCAGCAAGTAAATGCAAAGATAATTTCTCTTCAACATCCAAAGTACTGACTACTGTAGCTATCAGCAGCTGAAAACTTTCTGACTTTTGACATAAGAAAGAAAAATTAATACATGCAGTGAAGAGGGCACAAGAAACATCTCACATGACTGTCTTGATGCAGCCAAGTTAATGCCTAGCATGTTCACTGCCTCCAAAAATACTTTTAATTCTGACTTTAAATACTACACTAGCAAGAAGCTTGGGAAAGGAAGTCACTATTGTATGATCAGTCCTGTTTGAAGGTGAGTCATAGCTGCATAGCACATGTTAGTCCCCACATCTCCAGGACAGCCACCAAAATCTCCACCTGAAGACTCCAGACTAGCAGAGTTAATTTAATCAGCTTTGTAAACCTTAAGTAATTAATCTCAAATCATTCTGCAGGGTTGGGGCAGCTTCCAAGCTCATTTATTCCAAAGGAGCCACAAGCACCTCTTTGCCAACACATTCTCTTTCCTCTTGGCAACTGCTCTGCTGAGCTTATAGAGATGCATAAATCTGTGCAAGAGAGATTCAGAGCTGCACCCAGACTGTTTTACCTTGAAATAATCCCCAAAGGACCAGGACCCCAGCATCTCAAAGAAGGTGTGGTGGTACACATCTTTGCCCACATCATCCAGGTCGTTGTGCTTGCCCCCTGCTCGGATGCACTTCTGAGTGTTGGTGGCTCTGCTCAGCTTAGCGAGTGGGTGTGAGGGGTCGATGGTATTGAGGAAGATGGGTTTGAACTGCAAGGAGAGAAAAAGGACAAGTGAACTGCTAGAAAAGCTGAGAAACTGAGGAAAGCACTCAGAACCTGTTTTCAAATGTTCCCAGCAACAGCAAGGCAGTAAGTGTCATGATATCACTAGTCTGAACATACCCAAAGCACTTTCAGAAACAAATCTGCTGCTCCTGTCCATGAGAAGGCTGCCTAGAACTCAGCACTCACACACACACAGGTGTTCCTAGAGCCCACCAAAGCCCAGGCCTTCCAAAAGGGACTAAAAGCTGTCAGATTCCCAGCTGTCAAAAATAAAAAACTGGGCGCTGATCTGCAGCAGACCTCTTGCAGCATCCCAGTCTCAACCACTCTTCAAAGACACCATTAGTCATTTGTGCCAGGACTGCTGTGGTACCAAGAGTCAAGGAAACGAGACTGGCAGAGCTCTCACCATAGGAACCTGTTCCAGTGCTCTTGCCAGTTTTGTGAGAGCACAGAGGACTCCAGAGGACACACCGCTCATCTCTCTGTGACCAGAAGGAAGGTCGAATAAAGAACAATTTTCCCAACAGCTCTAGAAACAGCTTCACAGGTTCCAACAGGATATGTTCATAGGACCACAATGCCAGGGTGGGAATCCTACCTGATTCATACCAGCATTGGCAAAGAGCAGTGTGGGGTCATCCAGGGGGATTGTGGAAGATGAGTGCACATAGGTGTGCTGGTTTTCCCTGAAGAAGTCAATGAACCGTTGCCGGATCTGGCTGGCAGTGAGCGGGGTCTCCATCTGGAAGCTGGAAGTTGCCACTGTCCAAAGCAAGGGGCAGGAAAGTGGCAAAACCTCGGTGCAGTCTGAAAAAATGAAAACAAACAAAACTCTGATGTGTTGTCAGCTCAAGGGGAACATCAAGATCATAGTCTCCAACTCCAGAAAGGGACTCCTCACATTGTTAAGCACTGACACTTCTGTCCAACCATCAATCTGCCCCAAATAATGGCGGCCTAAGCTGAAATTTCCTCTCTCCCAAGCTCCCTGATTTCTGGGCTCTACCTCAAGTTGCCGGTTGTTTGAAAACACATTGTTATACAAAGTATCAAACTCAAATGGATACTAAACTTAATAGGTTGTGTTTGCCTTACTGAGGACAGAGGGACTGCCGAGTCACCAAAGCATTCAAAGGGATTAAATGCAGAGTGAGGAGATATCATTACGGCTTTCCACTATTCAAAGGGGCTTATAAAAATTATGGACAGCAACTTTTTACACGGGCAGGTAATGATATGACAGTTTTAAGGGGGAACAGCTTTACACCAGAAAAGGAGAGATTTAGGTTAGATATTAGAAAGGAATTATTCCCTGCGTGGGTGGTGAAGACCTGGCACAGGTTGCCAACAGAAGATGTGGCTTCCCCATCCTTGGAAGTGTTCAAGGCCAGGTTGGATGGGGCTTGGAGCAGCATTGTGTGGTGGAAGGTGTCCCTGCCTATAGCTGGGGTGTTAGAATCAGGTGGGCTTTAAGGTACCTTCCAATCCAAACCTTTCTGTGATTCAATGACTAAATCACAGAACAGCCAAGTTTAAAATGACTCCTGAATATAACCTTGTCCACCCTCCCTGCTCAAAGCAGAGTCAGCTGCAGGGATGCCCGGCGGCCTTCCCTGAGGGACCCACATCCCTACATGCACACCAGAGGCAAGTGACAGCCTGGAGGGCAGCACCGCCCGTGTCCTACGGGCACACAGGGCTGTCCCTGACAGCTCAGCGCAATGCGGATCCAGGGAGGGAGGCGAGATCCCAGCAGCCTGCTGGGCGCGGAGAGACGGGAACTCCCCACAGGAGCAAGGCCTGGGAGCACTCACAGCACACAATCAACGGGGCTGGAAAAGTCCTCTGAGATCATCGAGTCCAACCTCGATGCTGCAGGAGGGAAGGACCCGAGGTGGGGAGAACCAAGCACAGCAGCGGCCCCAGGCCCTGTCAGAGCCTATGCTCAGACACAGCCGCTCTCCAGCGCCCGAGGAGCGGTGAGGGCACCGCGGTGTCCGGCAGCGCCGCCCGGCATCCCCCCGCGGGCCCGCATGGGGCGCGACCAGCGCACCGCCACCCTCCCGCCCTGCCCTCTCCGTGTCCCTCTCCCCTGTGCCCGCGGGTCCCGGCCGGGCCACGGAAACCAAACCCAGCAGCCGGAGCTCCCCGGGCCCCTCGGGCCGTACCTGCGCGCCCACCGCCGCCCCTCGCTGCGCTCCTCCGGCCGCGCCGCAGCGCCACTCCGCCCCGCCCCCTTGCTGGACACCACCTCCCATTGGTTGCGGCGGCTGTCACTCTTCTGCAGAGTCCCACCCATCCGCGCGGCGCCCCGCCCCCGGCTGATGCAATGGCGGGACTCAGCGGCCACGTGACGCGGGCGGGCTGAAGCCTCAGTGGGCGCCGCCATTTTAGGGGTGCCGGCCCTGCAGGCGCGGGGAGGTTGTCTCAGAAATCGGGTTCGGTCCCTGGTGTGCAGCGAACCGATAATGACACATTGAGTGAGACATTGTTTGATTCAGAGCTACCCCAGCCTGCGTGCTCGGTGGTATTCCACAAATCCAGCACACCCCACCGGACTTTCCATGCTGTTATTTATGCACAGAAATTCAGGATTAGTGACAGCCCTTCTGTTAGGATTGACCAGTATGTTCCATACAACTCACATAACCCCAGCTAACTTCTACTCATGCTCAGGGGAAGGGTCTTTATGTGCGGAGGGTCTTTTTGATCTGGAGGTGTGATTTTCAGTGTTACAAATTTTGCCAAGTTAGCAATCCCTAAATCTTGTTAGTTCTGGAATGTCCTTGAGTGAGGGATGCTGGCTGCTGCCTCTTCCAGCGATTAGCTCTCCTTTCCTGCTGATTAGGCTTGAAAGTATCCAAAGGTTTTACATCAAAGAACAGCCTGACTTAAGATAACACTGACTGACACATTGCACATTTTGCAACAATGATGCTGCCGGCTGCCATGGAGGGAGCCGGGAGCTGTGGGGCTCAGCCGGGAAGGGGCTGTGGCAGAACCGGAGCTGGCTGGGGGTGCTGGAGGGGTGAGCAAAGCCCTGCTGGGGGATGTAATGGCTACAGGGTCTTTGCAGGGGTCTGCAGGGTCGAAGTCAAGGCTGTGAGATGCAGGAGAGGTCCCTGCATGGCTCTGGTCATGGAGCTCATGGGAAGGGCTTGTGGACCCAGGCCAAGGGGCAAAGCATGTATGCAGGAGAGGTGCCACACTGACAAAAAAATAAATCGCTCTGAGGACAATCAAGCATTGAAAGGGAATTTGGGAAGGCTGCAGGGTCCCTGGAGGGTTTTGAGGTCAGGTTCATGCCCTGGGCAACCTGTTCCGAAGTCATTGCTGATCCTGCTCCTCCTGCTGTGCCTTAGAGTAGAGTTCTCTCAGTTCCTCTCTAACCTGGACAGTTCCCAGGTGCCTCTGTAGCATTGAAGCCTGGTCTCATCTCTTCCCTGGCGCACACTTTCTGGCCCTGGGCTGTGATTCTGGAGCCATGAGTGTGCCTGTGCTGCTGTCCTCGGCCACCATCGGTCAGCCCTTTCCAAAGGTCACTCCCCTGCTTGGCACTGGCCCGTAGCCATTCTTGGTCGTGCAGCCCTCTTCGCTTGTTTCTGTTGTTTCCTTCCTAAGGAGTCTGGAAGGAAAAGAGGAAACTCCAGTCTAATTTGTTCCTAATGGGAACTGTGCTCTGGATACTGCTGGCAGGGCAGGCAAGTCTGTGCAGTGCAATTGTTTGTGCAGGTGACTACACCTGCAAGAACGTCTGCAACAGCAGTTCCGACTCCAACACCATCCAAATCCACGCCCAACATGCTTATCTCTCATGGGGGCCATAGTCTGTCCACCACCAGGGAAGGAAACACCACTGCTTCTTCCCCTTCATGATCTGTATCACCTGAAAGATGATCTTCCAAACGTGGGGGCCCTTCACCATCTCCTGAGTGTTTCTTTGGTGATTACCAAATGTGGAACCACTCAGCCACTTGGGGAATAGAGACTTCTGTTCCCTCTGCCATACTGAGCAACAGGTATGTGCCATGAGGCACATCCAGATGGGATGGACCCACCCCCACTACTTTCCTCTTCTTTTTTCCTACCCCACCCCATATTCATGTTGCCCCAATTCTTCTGTTTTAACTGAGGCTTTTTACATGGCAGCTCTATGCTTCTTCTAACACTTCTGCATTCTAAAAATCCATGCCCCTAGGCTGGCCTGGGTTGCAGCAGCCTTGCTTTTACAGGCATTTCTTCAGCTTATAAGCATCCAGCATTGTCCTCAGCAAGGAGGAAGGTGATGGATGTGAGCTTGAAGCCCCAGCAGTCAGTGGTTGAGGCTGCAGGGAGTGGGGGGTCCTTCTCTGCTGGCTCCTGGATGCTCTGGGGCAGAAGTGTTGGAAGGAGTGGAACTTGCAGCACATAAACTGCATTCCCTGTGCTTCCCAGGCTGGGCTTTGGATTAGTGTCTCAGAATTCAACTCACCCCACAAACTAGGAGATTGCTGGCCACAGCCAGATTTGAACCTGTTCTCCTTTTCCTCGCAGTGCTCTTCCAAGCCTGTGGAAGAGGTGGACCCTTCTGCTGTTACGGAGACTATGGAAGCTGGGGCTTTAGAGGAGCATAGTGACAATGCAGGTGACATGCAGCCCTGTCAAATATCAGGGAGCCCTTGGTCCTCTTGAGACCCTGGTATTTGGGGCAGGCGAGGGGCCAGGTGCTGGCACTGTCCCAGTCCCCATGGGTGCCCAGAGCCACACCCTGGGCTGTGCCAGGCTCCTCTTCACGCCAAGCAGGCGGCACCCCTGCCATGTGTCACCGCCCGGCGCAGAGGCTGGGGACATGGCTGCGCTGGCTCGGAGCGTCCTGGTGACAGGGTCCAGCCGGGGCATCGGGCTGGAGCTTGTGCGGCAGCTGGCCGCCAGCCCCCGGCCTCCCCAGCACATCTTCGCCACCTGCCGCGACCCCGAGGGCCCCAGAGGGAAGGTGAGTGCGGGCACAGGGAAGGGGATGGTGCTGAGCCAGGTGGGCAGAGGGGATCCATGCTCCCCACAGCCCTGTTGGCTTGCTGCCCTGCCTGGGTAGCCCAGGAGTGGGGGCAGAAGTGCTCTGGGGGTCTCATAACCCCCCCAGCTCCCTGGAAAAGGCAGTGCCCAATGTGGCAGGGTGGGATGAGGCTGGAGAGGCAGACATGTATTCAGCACTCAATCCTGCTGTGTTCATGGCTGGTTTACCCCTTTTCTGTGCTGGGATTACTCAGGAGGGGGGGCAGATCCTAAGCCCAACAGCATCTGGGCTGGCTGTGGGGTTGCTGCCCTATCCCATCCACTGGGGATGGCCCTGTGTTCTTTCCCCACAGAAAGCAAAGCCACCCTGGCTCAGTGATCTGGGAGCAGGGGTGGGACACCTGACCATGCAGCCAGTGGCTTCTAACCTTGACCCTTGCCCCATCACTTTATTTCCAGGCCCTGCAAGACTTAGCTGCCCAGCATTCCAGCATCAAACTGGTCCAGCTAGGTATGGAGCAACCTTTCTCTTTGCACCCAACATTGCTCTCCGGTGATTTTGGAGGTGGGAGCAGGGGCGGCTTTTGCAGGAAGCTCTAGCTCTGCCAGGTGGGGAGGGATCCATGGGGAGGCATCCATGCACACTTGGGCAAGCTTCTCCCTGCAAATTAAGCTGTGCCCTGGCTGGAGCAGTCAAACTGGCTTCAGAGGAGGCAGAGGTGGGTCCAGGCATCTCAGCTGAGCAAGTGTCACGGGAAAGGCATGACGTCTCTTCCCAAGGATGCTAAATACAGTGCCCAGGTTTTGGGCTGGGACACATGGGTTCACAAAGTGAACAAGACAGGGCACAATAACCACCTGGATGGTTCCTGAGGAGGAGGGTTGGTTTGGGATCTGCTTGGTGGAGGTCATGGTTGGCATTTCTTTCAGGTAAAAAAGGGAGAAAAAAACCAGCTAAAAATGACACATGGGAACTCTGCCCAGCCTGGTATCCCAGGCTGATGCTCTGAGCCAGAGGCACAGGATGTCCACAGCCTGGACTGGGGAGATGTCCTCTTGGCCATTCCCTCATTCTATGGATGTGGGCCAAATTCAGTGACATTTTTCAGCAGCATTTGGGAGAAGCACAAGCAGCAAATGGACCTCGGCAACACAGGGAGAACAGACAGGCTGTTCTCTCTCATTTGGAACTGGTAAAGTTGGAATTGGGGTATTCACAGGAAAGAAGCTTCCAGGGTGCTGGACAGGGGCAGGGTCTCACTGGGGAGGACAGTGTTTGGGTGAAGAGTGGGGAGATAAGGAGCACCAGTCTTGAGAAGCAGAGATTTCCTGTGTACCCCTGTGTCTGAGAGAGTGAGGGCTGCTTTTATTAATGAAGAATTAAAAGAACATCTAAATCCAAAAGAAACATTTTGGCAAAGTGCCTGCACTAGGATTGCCATTGGTGTAAAAAGTGAGGTGGGAAGCAGCCATAGCTTCTAAATATTTGTATTTCATTGAAACCAATAATAAGAAAACTGAATCAAGGCTATTCCATATCAGTACCTACCTATCTACCTACCTGTTTATTTGTTTAAAAGCACCTGAAAAGTTCAAATAACTTCAGTTCAAGTTCAACTTTTTAAATACTTAGAAAATAGACATTATTGAATTCAGGCTTTACTACAAAGAGGCAGCAAATCTCTCTTTTGCTATTAAGTAGGTTATTAAAATAAAATACCTTCTCTGTAATAAAAAATAAATGAGCTGTGAGCCCCTACTGGCAGTACCTGATGGGAAGAGCATGGCCAACATAAAGGGACATCTCAAGGAACTGGCCACAACATGAATGATCTTTTCTAAAAACACACACCCCAAGTCCCAACCTGTCAATAAAGTGCCAAAATAAGCTTAAAAGCTCTTAAATATCAACAGCAACAAGATACTTTTTAAAAAGAGAAGTTGCTTCAAGCTCTCTTGCTCCATAAAAAGGAAGAGTTGTCTTCAAACCAGTAACAGGCATAGACTCTTCAGGAAGAAAAGCTAAAAAATAACTCAAAAATGTGTAAGATCTGTCACTTCTTTTCATTCTCTCTCTTTCTTTCCCACCCTTATTTCTTCCAGGGAGACAAGCATTGGTTATTTCATCAAATTTGGGGATTAAGGACTAAAAATGTGTTGGTCCCACATGCCTTGGAGCAATGACTCAGCTAACCCAAACAAAGCAGTTAATCATTCACCAGGTGACCAAAAAATCCCTCACATGTACTGGAGTGGCAGAACCTTGAACTTCATCCCATTGTTATCCAAAGAAATAACTCCAAAGCAATCTGTGATTTGTCCTGCAACTAGACATGCAGTATCCTCTTGAATCCCAAGACTCCTTCCCCTCCCAGCTGCCCCACAGCAGATTATCCCATGGTGTTCCCCTCAAATGTTTTTAGGACACCTCTACAGAGGTCTGGGCTACACAACACAAGGTAGGAAAAAGTCCCATGCTGCTCACATACTTGCTTACCACCATAAAAACATCAGGCTAGTTAAAAATGCCATGGAAAAGGATCTCTTTGCTGCCCATCAGTGTACAAATATTCCAAGAAAGAAATCTTCAGCCTTGGAAACCTTTGCTAAGTCACTCTTTTCCAAGAATGAGAACAGAAACACAGCTCAGGGGCCAAAGTGTTGCAAAAAAATAAGGAATCTGCAGTCCCCCACTCCCAGCAGGCTCATCACATTGGCATCTGCAAAAAACAGGCACAGAAATGTGCATGGGAACAAGGGCACACTCCAACCTGCCCATACACGTGAATATTCATGGTTTTAAGGGCTCTGTGGTATACCTAAGGTATTAAAAAGCAATATATAAAGTTTAATGTTGGCCTAATTAGCCTGTTTCACATCCTGAAGGTATTTAGATGACCTTTTAAATAAACAGATGATGGCCACTTCAGTTGGTGAGTATCCAGGACAGGATGTAAATCCTAACAAACAACCCTGACAGCTAATGCAAGCTTAAGGACGCAAACTTAAAAAAAACCACCACTTTTATTGCCTAAGTCAGAAAAATCCTGCAATTAAAGCATGGCAGAATTTCAAAAGCTATACTAATACTTAAGCAAAGAGGAAGGCACTGGGGATGCTTATCCTTGTTAACCCAATTTCAGTTGTGCCTTGTTACTTGAGAGGGGATATCTCCACAACTTGCTCAGTAGGGATACGGAAGTTCAGATTCAGAGCCTGCAACCAAATACTGCAGGTTACATCCCAAATCTTTTATTACTTGTACTCAGCTCATCTGTGAAAATAAACTTGGGAGTGTCAGTGTGCAAGGACCAAGCATCCCTTGTACAATCATAAATTCCTTAGATACAGAAAGCAAATACAGACAAATTTTTCCCACCAGTAGCCCCCACATGACCCAAAATGATTTGAACTAAGGTTTAATTCAGCTGAGGCTGCAAAACCAAGAGGTAAGGACAAACTGCTGCTCATTCCAATGTGCATAATCTGCTAAACCTACTGCGTCCCTTCTGGATAAGTGCTGCTTCCAGCCACAGCACAATTTCCAGTGGGTGCTGTGTGACCCAATCAGAGCTATTCTTCACTTTGCTTTTTCCCTGGCAGACACAGTGAATTTGCCCAGCATCCAAAGGGCCATGCAGGCTGTGGGGAATCATCTGAAGGACCAGGGCTTGACCCTGCTCATCAACAATGCAGGCATCAGCTCCCATGCCACACTGTGCTCCCTGGACTCGCAGGAGATGCTCGACGTGTTTGCCACCAACGTGGTTGGGACACTCCAGGTTGTCAAGGTATGTCTGGACCTTTTGCATTTCTTCTGTTTGGGAAGATGTTCCATGATGGGAATAAGGGCACCTCCATGGATCTCCCCTGCCTACCCAGAGGAGCTCAGTGGCTTAGCCCAGCCCAGCATCCCCCGTGCTTAGTTCTTCCCCAAAGGAGTGGCTGCCTGTTCCAGGCTCACTGGGCCAGCTCACTCCTTTCCTGGGGACAGGAAAGGCTGGAGCCTGGCCCCTCCTTGGGGCATCTTCCCCATCTCCTGCACTTCTGCCAGGAGTGTCTGTCCAGCTGCTTTTCTGCAGTCTGTGACAGCCCTTCAGGATGGTCCTCAAATTGGGGTTCTGTTACATGTTAATGGAGCATTGGTGTCTTTGCATCAGGAATTTCTGCCGCTCCTGGAGCAGGCAGCGAAGGGAGAGGGAAAGGAGGGTCTGAGCTGCAGCAGGGCTGCTGTCATCAACATCTCCTCCAAGCTGGGCTCCATCGGGCTGTGCCTCCACGTGCCACAGGCCCCCATGTACCCGTACCGGGCCAGCAAGGTGAGCTGCCAGGGACGTGCTGGAGATGCTGTCCCAGGCACGGTGCCCATGGAGGGGAGGGAGCCCCTGGGTCACCCCCTGCCCCAGCCACCACCCCCTGCCTGGTTCTCCCAGGTGGAAGCACAGAGACTGGGACAGCAGCAGCCAGGACTGAGCCTTTCCAGCAGGTCATGCTGATGCTTTGTCCCAGGACCAAGTCCCATTCCCCACCTCCACAGATATTTTGTGGCTATGAAATGTCTCCTCTCCTGCCCACCCATTCCCTGGGTTGTGCTGGCAGGGCTGTGCCTCTTCCAGGCTGCCCAGAACATGGTGACAAGGTGCTTGGCTGCAGAACTCCAGGACAAGGGGATCTTGTGCGTGGCCATCCATCCTGGCTGGGTGAAGACTGACATGGGCACACAGGAGGTACTGGGCTGTGCAGGGGAGGGTCAGCAGGACCCCCACTGAATCCCCATGTTCTGGGGAGGGCAGGGGCACTTGGGGGATTTTATGTGATGCTGTGGCTGCCAGGACCATCTTTTGGAGCAGAGTAGGCAGGGAGAAGGCAGCAAGCTGCAACACACTGAGTATGTGGGATAGCCAGCCCTGCCTTCCCAAGCCAGCCTGGAGAGGTATGACAGTAAGGAAAAATATGCCTGTGAGCACCATGGATGCTGCTCCCAGGCAAGCACCCTCCCCAAGAGCTGCTCTTTGTTACAGCTCATTGTCCTTTTCTGCAGGCACCACTGACAGTGGAGCACAGCGTAAGGGGCATCCTGACTGTGCTGGCCAGCCTCTCACAGGACACCTCTGGAGCCTTCCTCGACTGGGAAGGGAACAGCCTGCCCTGGTGATAGACAGATGGACAGCGCCTCTTGCCCATACTGCAGCCTCTGCTCGATCACCCCTGCTTGGTTCACCCCTTTGCATGGTCACCCCTGCTCACCCTCAGCCCTCCCCACACTGCAGGGGAGAGGGAATCAGCCTGGGAAACAGCCTCCCCCTCCTTTCCCACAGTATGTGTTACCTGTGCTCCCTCTGTATCCCTCACTCTGTAAACTCTGGCAGCTGATGTCTCTCTGTTCTGTCTCCACACCCAGTCTCAAACCCCTGTCTGAGCCCATGACAGGATCCCTGTGCTCTTCCCGAGCTCTGTGTGTCCCTCTGTCCCACCTGAGACCAGGCATCCCCCAGCTGAGGGCAGAGGGCAGCTGCTCCCTGTGCCCCCCAGCCCCTCAGGCAGCTCAGCCTGGGCAGGGGAAAGCCAGTCCTGCAGAGGCTCAGAAGATCTCTCTCCTCTCAGGAGAGGGGCCCAGCTCCAGCTCCTCCAGTGCCTCCTGGAGGGGAGGTCTCCAGAGGGCACTCACGGTGCCATGGGAGCTGCTGGCTGGAACTCATGGGGGTGCCAGTGACAGCCCTGGGCTGGGGCAGCTCTGGGCACCACCAATCCCCAGGGCAGGAGTGGGATACCTGGAAAGGGCCACCCCATGAGCTGGCACTGCACAACAGAGCTGGGGGTCTCAGCAGGAGTTTATTGAGGATGTGGGGAAGGTGGGAGCAGTGCCAGAGGGACCTCTGGCTGCCAGGATCCTGCAGTGGTGTCTCACCAGGGGATGACATTCCCTTCCCAGTCCAGGAAGGTGCCGGTGTCCTTCTCAGAGAGGGAGGAGAGGACCTTCAGCATCCCTTGCACGCTGTCATCCACTGTCACTGGGGGCTGTGGGGCACAGGGGGAGATGCAGCCCCTGCCCAAGGCCTGGCTGAGGGCCCTGGAGCAGCTGGAGCCAGGGGAAAGAGCTGCCCCAGGGCAAAGGGAAAGCTGAAAACCCCAGGGGGAGGGACTGAGATGAGAACTGAGGGGATGGGGACACCCAGCACCCAGGACCAGGATGGGGGAGCTGCTCCAGCAGGGATTGGGCAGGCAGGGAAGCCACGGGAAGGGGCTCAGGACAGCAACTCCCAACCATGCAAAATCAGCCCAGGAGCTCTGATGGACCCGCCCCAGGGGAATTCCTACCGCGTGTCCAGCAGCGCTGCCCATGTCGGTTTGCACCCAGCCGGGGTGGAGAGCGACGCAGAGGATGCCGTGCTCCTTGTACGCCAGGGACTGGCACTTGCTCAGCATGTTCAGAGCAGCCTGAGGGGAGACAATGCAGGGACGGTGGTGGCAGGGGAAGGGGGACTGCAAGGGGACCCGCAGCTGGGCAGGGAAAGCAAAGCTGTGACAGTACCTTGCTGCAGCGGTATGAGGTGACTTGCATCAACTCCCAACCAAAGGCAGAAGCGATGGAACCACCAATGCTGGATATGTTGACTATGGCAGCCTTGCTGCAGTTCAGCCCTGAGCCTGGGCTGCCCTGGGCAGCCTTCTTCAGCAAGGGCAGAAATGCCTGTGAGGAGATAGAGGGGACAGGAGCACACATGGACACAGCACAGGGCAGGGGAGGAGCTCCTTCCACAGTGGGCAACATGGACACCAGCACTGGGGGGCATCCTCCCTCCTCTTCCCTGCCGGGCTCCAGCTCCTGAGCTCCAGCCCACGGCTGCCTGAGCTTCTCATTAACTGAGAGCCCATCAGGGCACCAGAGCTGTGACAGGAGCCCCTCCCACTGGCCCTACATGCTTCTCAAGGACAGCCCAACGTGAGTGAGGGTCTCACCTGACCCATCAGCAGGGGTCCAATTGTGTTGGTGGTGTAAATCTCCCTCATGTCCTCTGATGTCTCGGTATCAAGCGTGTTCAGCTTCACAATTCCAGCATTGTTGATGAGGAGGTTCAGCCCAGAGCCCCCCAGGTGCTCCCCAACCTTGGCTGCAGCTGCCTTGATGCTGGCAGGGTCAGAGACTTCTGCAGAGCCAACACGGGGAGGTCAGAGCCTGTGTCCCCATGCTGGAGTCCCCTCTGTTCCCCCAGAGGTGGCAGTGCCCCATGGCCCTGCAGGCACCAGCCCGTGGCACAGCTCCCTCCCAGCATGGGGCTCCCAGGGTGTGCCCAGCCTGGGCACTCGCCAGAGGAACTGGGGCAAAGGATCCGCACTCGGGGCACCTACCGAGCGGGATGATGATGATGTTGGGGTGCTTGGAGGCCAAATTCTGCAACTCCTGAAAGAGAGAGCACTGTGTAGGCATGGAGAGGCTGGAGGGGCTCTGCAGAGGCTCAGCTGTTCCCAGCTAAAGCCCATGCCACTTCATCTCTGTCCTGCATCACTTTGTGTCCAACACCTGCTCCAGCTGCCACATCAATGGGGCTCTGTGCCTTCTTTACATGCCTGGTGCCATTCCCCCCTCCACGTATCCCATGCAATTGGTCCTGTGGTGTCCCAAGCCAGCTGTCCTGTGCTGCAGGTGCTTGACTGTAGCTCCAGCCCCTTGCAAGCACCATCCCTGTTCCAATCTCCCCCTGCCCAGCCTCACCTGTGCTCGCTGTCCTTTGGAGTCCCGACAGCCTGCAAAGATCCACTGAGGTGGGTTTGGCATCCTCAGGAAATGCTGGATGAGCCCCAGGCCGATGCCTCGGTTGGCCCCGGTCACCAGAAGGGAGCAGACGTGGAGCCCTGCCATGCTGCCCTGGCTGTGGCTGCACTGCTCCTGCCTGGACTCTGCCAGTGCCTTTTGCTACTTGGTTATCTCACATGTTCCCATGAGGACTTGCATCAGCTCGTGGCTCTCAGAAATTCTCTGCCTGCACCTCAATCTTTTGGCTCTGGTCCATACCCATGATCCACTTTTCCTGCTGGCTGCGGAATGATGCAAAGGGAGCCAAGTGTCCTGCCCAGGCAGGGAATGCCCTGGGCTAGGTGTCAGGAGTGTTGCTTTATGCTACCAAACCTGAGCCTTTTGGTTTTTAGGCCAGCACTTTCCCTGTCCTTGCAGTGTGACACCCTCTCCCACCACCTCCCTCCCTCCTGGGATGCCAGGCCTGTCCCTCCCCTTGCCCAAGGTCAGGCAGGCAAGGCTGGACTCGCTGACTCTGCACACTGCAGTTTTTTGGCCTAAGTTCATGCAATGCCAAGGCCAGGGCTGGGGATGGAGCAGTCAGGACAGGTGAATGCCCCTTGAGGACTTGAGGATGAAGCAGCCAGGACAGACAAGTGTTCCTTAGCCACAAGAACAGTCTGAGAAACCTAGAAACCCTCCAGGACCACTGGTAAAAACCCTCCAGGGCTGATCAGAGTGACCCCTTTCCTCAGTGTCTGCTCTAACAGCATCTATAATATTTAAGTGTGATAGAAGAATAATCCCTGCCCCATCCCTGGAAGTGTTCATGGACAGGCTGCATGGGCTTCTGAGCAACCTGGTCTATATACTTGTTCAGGTTGGAACTAGATGGTCTTTAATATCCTTTCCAGCCCAAACTATGGCTCTGTGATGCTATGACAAAATTCAGGTTTGCCCCTGAGTGTGACTTTGGTGCAGGTGGGAGCCAGGGCTGTGCTCAGGCACTTGCACTGCAGGGGAACATCCAGCCCCAGGGTGGTCCAGGTACTGCCCAGCTCTTTCCTGCAGTACTGAACCAATTGATGGACTGAACTCCCAGGGAAGCACCTGACTGGTGGGTTCAGGAGCTTTGGACAGGCCTGAGGATCACTGAATTATAGAATCATCCTCCAGAAGCTCCTGTTGTACTTAAAATCAATGGAGAACTATTACCTGCATGTTTCCATGCGTCCCCACCCTGCAGGGAGGGTCTGGGCATCTGATGGATCATGGATGGATTGTACTTGGTGGTCTTAGGGGTCTTTTCCTGTCTAAATGATCCTCTGATTCTGTGATCCCATTGCCTCCCCAGCTGGTTCCTGCTGCAGCATCACTCAAACTGCACAGACCATTTGCAACAGTGGAATACACACAATTAAGATAGTTCAGAGATGTTGTGTAGGTAGTTTAAAGTAATTAATAACCACTTCTATGGCATGTGATTGGGCAGAACTAGGGTGCATAAGCTTGTGGAACCTCTCCTGCTCCAGCTGGAAATGCTGCTCCAAATTTCTTTGCAACTGGACAATGACGAGTTCCCATGTTGAGGAGATCTGATCCTCCATCCAAATGCAACTTTTCCAAATAAATCAGCTTTTTTCAGTAAGAGCAAACCCTGCTGCCTCCTCTTCTGTGTGTGTGGTGAGTTGACCCTGGCTGGATGCCTCACATTCACCAAAGCCTCTCTATCACTTCCCTCTGCAACTGGACAGGGGAAAGGAAAAATGTAACAAAGGTTCATGAGTTGAGATAAGGTCCAGGAGAGATCACTCTCCAAATACCATCACAGGCAAAACAATCTCAAACTGGGCATATTAACTGAATTTGTTACTAACAAAATCAGAGCAGGATAATGAGAAGTAAGATAAATCTTAAAAATACCTCCCTCCCCCACTCCCTTTTCCCCAGCTCTACCTCCCCCTGCTCAGCAGTGCAGGGAGGCAGGGAATGGGGACTGTGGTCAGTTCATCACATGTTTTCCCTGCTGTGACTCAGGGAGAAGAGTTGGAGTCCTTCCCCAGCTCCAGCATGGGGTCCCTCCCATGGCAGACAGTTCTACATGAACTTCTCCAACGTGAGTCCATCTCCTGGGCAAGAGTTCTCCACAAACTGCTGCAACATGGATCACCCTTCCTTGGGGTGCAGTCCTTCAGGCACAGGCATGGCTGCACCATGGGCTGCAAGAGAATCTCAGCTCCAGTGCCTGGAGCACCTCCTCCCCCTCCCTCTGCACTGACCTTGGTGTCTGCAGAGCTACTCCCCTCACATATTCTCACTCCACTCTTCTCTGGCTGCAATTACATCTCCACAATAACTTTTTTGTTTTCCTCTTAAATATGTTATCACAGAAGTGTTACCACTGTGGCTGAAGGGTTTGGCCTTGGCCAGCAACACGTCTGCGCCTGGCTCTGCTGGACATGGAGGAGACTCCTGGCAGCTTCCCCGAAGGCCCAGCCCACCAAAACCTGGCCATGCAAACCAAATACAGGGTGACAATTATATCCATCTTGCTGTGCCATTTCAGTGCCCCCAGTGTCAGCCCACTGATGGAACCACAGCCTCTGACACGGGGATGGAAGGCACTGACTGCCCCAAGTCACAGCTGAACTGGGTGAGGGCAGGAATTTCCCATCCCTTCAGCCAGAACATTTCCCAGGTTGCTTGACAGACTTGATGAAGTGGCTTTAATACCTTAAGATGAGATAAAGGATGGGCAAGGCTGTTGTGGCAGGATGCTTCTTCCCACGGGCAACCATCTGGGGAAACCCTGGGATTACTGGGAGCTGGAGCCAAAACTAAAGGAAAGAACATAAAACCAAGGTAGAGTTGCAGGGATGGTTTAGCATCACGTGTGAATCACTGAATGGCAAACTGTTCTGAACAGGTTTGGAACAAACCTGTTGTTCCAACACCCCACCATGGGCAGGGTCACCTTCCCTTAGGCCCAGAGCCCCATCCAACCTGGCCTTGGACACTTCCAGGGATGGGGCAGCCTCAGCTTCTCTGGGCAACCTGTGCCAGGGCCTCACCCCGTTAGCAGGCAAGAATTTCCTCCTCATATCTAACCTAAACTTGCCCTTTTTTTTTTTCAGTTTGAAGCCATTCCCCCTTATGCTATGACTTCAGGGTCCAAAGTCCCTCTCCAGCTCTCCTGCAACCCCTTTATGAACTGGAACCGGCTCTGACATCTCCCCAGACCCTTCTCTTCTAGAAGGGGACGCGCGTGCCCAGGAAAAGCGCTGGGGCTGGGCACAGGGATAGGGCCGGATATAAAGATGAGGATTAGGATTGGGGTGAGATGGGGAGGGCCGGGAGCCCGCCCCGCCCCGGAGGTGGCGCTGCCGGGCGCCGCTTCCCGTTCCGGGCCGCGCGGCCATGGCGGCAGCGGCCGCTCCGCCAGGCGGGGCGAGCCCGGGACTGGCGGCGGGGGAGCGGTGAGGGGGCCCGGGAGGGGGGTCAGCCCTGCCTGCCCTGCCTGCTCTGAGCCCCCCCTGCCTGCTCTGGCCCAACCTCGTGTGGCCCAGACCCGCCTGCCCTCAGCCCCTGCCTGCCCTCAGCCCTTGTCTGCCCTCATCCCCAGCTGCCCTCAGCCACTGCCTGCCCCCAACCTTTACCTTTTCCCAGCCCCTGCCTGTCCCCAGTTCTTCTCCCTTTCACAGTTCAGTTATAGTTAAGACTTGATTCCAGGCGAATAGTTATTGGTGATAATGAACAATATGGAAGAAATAAATGCCCCTCCTATGTGGGAGACTTGCAGAAGGCCAGGCACACTCCAGAGCTGTGAGTGTCCCCTTCCACTGTCCCAGCAGGATGCAGCAGGACCTGTGTGCCCCCAGCAGCGTGGCTTCCTCATCACAAAGCCCTTAGGATGGGTGCTTGCAGAGAAGTGGGTGCACTTGGGTGGATTTGAGCAGTCTCCTGGGTTTGCGGCTGTGCTTGGAGTGCAAAACCCTTCCGAGGGTGATGGGGCACTGCTTATGGCTCGGTGTCTTGTCTCTTCTCATGTAGTCTTGTGTGTGTGGACAAGACTGTGGCTTCTCCCAAACTCTATGTCCTGGAGCCATGGATTGCTGACCTCTTGGTGAATTATGATCAAGTGGATGAGCGTGAGAATTCCCTGGCTGGGCAGGTGGTGCGGGTAGGTACCCAGAGCAACTGTCCTAAAGTGCTCCAACAGCCTTTGAAATCTGAATTCTGGGAAGTGCACAGTGGTTCCCAGTTTGATGTCTATGGATGTGCAACTCTTCCTCCTTAACATCTCTGATTTTAATTTTTTTTGACGAGGAAAAGCTTGGTGTCATGACTGCCTTCCTGTGAAACCTGTTCCAGGTTTACGAATAAGAGTTCTTTTTTTATTCCCTTTCTCCAATCTCCTGACAGGTCTTGAGTGACTCGAGTGCAGCTGGCCAGCCTGGGCTGCTCCAGGACGCTGTGGTGCAGGTCTCTGACGGATCCTGCTACATCCGTGTGGTCATTACAGCTGAGGCTCTGCAGGCAGAGGAAAAGTGGGTTCCACCGTGGCTTGGCGTGGCTGGGACAGCAGTTCTGCACAGCTGCTGGGAGCACCTGGGGCTCCTGCCTGCTCTTGTCTCAGGTTGTGTTAAGCTAAAGCAACCTCAGGGTGGGAAGCTGGT
Source organism: Zonotrichia albicollis (assembly GCF_047830755.1). Classification (NCBI taxonomy): domain Eukaryota; kingdom Metazoa; phylum Chordata; class Aves; order Passeriformes; family Passerellidae; genus Zonotrichia; species Zonotrichia albicollis. Next base: position 7,425,203 of record NC_133831.1, on the reverse strand, counting down.
GTGAAAGAGCTGCTCAGAGAAGAAAGCTGGAATGCTCTTGCTCCAGTGTCTGCTGGTTGGGATGGGCAGGGATCCATGGCGGAAGCTGTGATGCCATTAGAAAGGACTGTAAAGCCCTTGGGTTTTGTGGAAGGAGCCAGATCATTAACCATGGTACCCTGGGTTGCTCCTTCAGTGCTTTCCTCCATTTCCCCATTTGGACACCCTTAAACTCTTGGGGTGCTGGCAGCAGAGAGCCAAGGATAAGCAGCAAGAAGAAGCTGCTCTTAGGCAGGAATTACTAAGGAGCCCTTGGTGCCTGCTGCTCATGCTGAGACATGTTCCAGAACACCCCAATGTGGCTGGCAGAGCTCTTGCAGGAGCCCCACTGTGTGTCAGGGGAGGGTCCAGCTCTGTTCTTCAAGGCACTCCTGCTCTGCTCCCTTTCCAGCGCCCACCTGCAGCTCAGGCTTTCCAGCCTTAATTGCAGAATTATCGTCCTGCAGAAGTACACGGTGTGTTTTCAGGACGAGGCCAGGCTGGTAAGTGCTCTGAGGAGTGGAAGCAGCCTGCTTCTTTACCTTGCTGTGCTCCCTGCACTCTTGCCTGCTCCCAGGAGCTGAAGGCAGGTGATGGGTGGCCTTTAATTTCCATCTGCAGCTCCTGTGGGGCCTGTGGCAGCTGACCTGGCAGGGATGAGCCCTCGCTGGGGTACATCTTTCCTCAACGGGGTGCATCTTTCCCTGGGTCACCTGGCTGTCACCTCTGCCTGTTGGACAGCTGCAGAAGGGCCTGCATGGGCTGGTGGCAGAGCAGCCCACTGTCCCTTGCAGTGGTTCAGAGGTGTCCCCACAGACTCCCTGGGCTGGCTCTTGTGGAGCCATCAGCTGACACAGGAAGACACAAACTCCTGTTTGAAGGGGGGCTGTCCTTTTTGAGGGGACCTTCTCTTAGACTGGAGGGTTGGTGGCAGAGCTGGGGTGGGTGTGGGAGTGCTGGCTGCCCCCAGGGAGGGCAGGGGCAGTGGTGGGACTCAGAGGTGCCTTCTCCCCACAGGAGGACTGCGAGTTTTACCTCACGGCCCAGCAGTTCATTGTGCTGCCCATGCAGAGGCAGAGGATGGAATCATCTGATGGGTATGGCCCATGGGATGGCTGGGTGGGGCTGTGCTCAGGGGGACTTCTTCATCTTCCCCACAGCAGCACTGACCTTGGGAGTCCTGCTTGTGGCAATCCCTTTTAAAGGAGGGATTGTCTCCAAAGCAAGGGAGAAGGGAGATAGGGACTTGGAGGGAATCAGTAATTGGCTTCTTTCTTGCTGCAGGAACCAGAATCCCTCTGTGATGAAGAAGATAAAGGAGCTCTGGCTGTGAGTATGGGGCTGAGGGATGTATCCAGGTACCCTGATGTGTGCAGCCTCAGACTGGGGTTAGAGCAGGCTGGCAAGGGCTGGCACAGATTATGGCAGCTCCTGGTTTACCTGTGTGACTCCTTGCCCTGGAATGTGACAGAGTTGAATAGACTGGGAAAAGTGAAATTGTGGTGGCACATTGCCGGCCTCTTCCTCTGAGCTAGGAGGAAACACCTGAGGGGAGCTTGTTCCTGCCAGTGGTGGGCAGCACAGCTGTGTGGGTCAGCTCTGCACAGCTGATCCTTCATCCTTGGAGATCCAATACTGGAGATCCCCAGGGCCTTCAATCAATCAATCCATCCATCTCCAGGGGTGAGGCTTCCTGATGGCTATTCCTGGCACACTGAGCATGTGGCCAGATCAGCACCAGTGAGGGATCCACTGCTTTCACAAACTGCTTCTTCCAATCCAGGGTGCTTGACCTGTGGCCAAGAGCTGTGTATGTCCCAGCCCTAACCTGGCTTTGTCTTCTCCTTGGTCATTACAGGAGGAATCTTTCTGTGAGGAACGCTCCCAGCTCAGGTAAAGGGTTGTGGGGGGCATGCAATGCTCTGAGTGCCTGGGGGAGCCCTTGGGTTTCCTCAGCTTGGTCTACGTTAGGCAGAGGTAGCACAGACCTGGTCAGATCTCACAAGTGTATATTGCTAAGCCCAAAGCAGGAAGAGATAATGCTAACAGTTGAAGCAGAGTGGGACATTAAATAGTCCTGGTCCAGGATTTGTGAAGAAAGGAAAGATAGTTTTTAGAAGCAAAGGAAATGCAAAATTGTGGCTGCTCCCACAGGTTTCAGTGTCATGACAGTCACTAAGTCATGCAGCAGGGTAAAAGTGTTTGCAAGTGAGGCTTGCCTGAATTCAGCTGTCTCCTCCACTGCTGTCTGTGTGTTCTTGCTCTAGACCCCTCTGTCTCTCAGCTGATTGATGCCATAGGACAAAACCAGCTGGAGATTTTGAAGGAAAATGCTGAGGAATGCTTGGATTTATGGAAATCAAAGGAGAAGCCAGTGACAGAGGAGGACGAGGTTCCCATCACCCAGTGGGAGGCAGAGCGCAAGAAGGAGGTCAGTCTGTCCTGCTGGCACAGCTTGGGGTGCTCTGGTGGGTGGGAGAAGGAAGGAAAGGACAGTGGGCAGAACTGGAGGTTTGCTGGGGAGGGAGATGGTGTTGGGTGGGCAGGCAAAGGTGGACTCCTGCATCTGGAGAGGGACTGCCCAGCAAAAACCTTGTCATGTGTCTCATTTCAGCAGGGTGAGGATGTTTTCATGGTCCCAGTCAGTGCCCTGGTGATCCCTCCTGAGGAGGAGGCAGTGGTTTGTGATTCTTCTGAGGCAGTGTCTGCAGGGTACACAGGTAGGCAGTGCAGCATCCAGGCATGTGGAATTAGGGGCTCCCTGGGGTGGGGAGAAGAGTTCCCTTGCTCTGGGTGTGCCTCATGCTGGGGATATGACCAACAGTGCCCCTTTCATTGCAGATACAAGCCAAGCAGCTCCTGGAAAGAGTAGTGATGACAGGACAGTGCCAGGAGACCCAAGTGTTGTATCTCAAATCAGCTGTGAGTAGCAGAATCTGCAGATCCTGGAAGGATTTGTGTTGGAAGGGACCTTAAAGAATATCTAGCCCCAATCTCTTCCATGAGTAGAGACACATTGCACTAGACCAGGTTGCTCCAAGCCCTGTCCAACTTAGCCTTGAACACCTTCCAGGGCTGGGGCAGCCACATCTTCACTAGGCAACATGTGCCAGGGCCTCCCCACCCTCACAGGGAAGAATTTCTTAAAAATATCTAACTGCCCTCTGTCAGTGTGAGGCCATTCCCCTTTGTCTGCCACTCCATGGCCTTGTCTAAAGTCTTTCTCCAGCCCTCTTGGAGCCTCTTTAGATACTGGAAGGTTCTTGAAGGTCTCCTTAGAGCTTTCAGTTCTCCAAGCTGAATAATCCCAACTCTCTCAGCCTGTCTCCATAGCAGCAGTGCTCCAGCCCTTGGATCATCCTCATGGCATCCTATGAACGCTCCAGATCCCATCCAGCCTTTAGTTTCCTCTACAGTTGGCTCAGCCCATCTCCCTGGATTGAGTGGAGGAGGTACTGGTGTGGCCAGGTCTTTGGGAGACGTTGAGCAGGCAGGGGATGGTCCCAGTCCTCAAGCTTCTTGAAGCTGCAGCTTTGGTTGGTTGTGCTGGGAGCACAAGAAGTCGTTTTGATGCCACCACTGAGCGTGAGTTTCCTGCCCTGGTGTGGGCTCCTTGCTGGCTCTGGCTCAGCACCACCCTGGGTTTGTGTCACCTTACTTGGCTTGGTGTCACCAAGCTTTGCTGCAGAATTACCTGTGGAAGCTCCATGTGGAGGAGGAGCTGAAGGGAAGAACTGTCCTGGGCAGTGCAGGGTGTAGGAGAAGGCCTTCTTCATAGCTGCCTGCTCTCTGGGCAGTGTCTGCCTCTCCACCGCCTGCCCTGTGAGATCTTGGAGAGGATCTCACTGGAATATGCCACATTTTGGGCTGGAAGGGGCTGCAGAGCTCCCCTCAAGAGCTGTCTCTGAGATCTTGTGCACAGGGGACCCACAGGGAATGGGCAGCTGCTTTCTCTGCTAAAATCAACCCTCTGGCTTCTTCATTGCAGATGCTGCATCACCAACCTTGTCAGATAGCCTGGGGGGATCCCTGGACAACCCCTGGAATGGGATGCCCTCGTTGTCTTTGACCCCAAGCTCTTCAGATGGTGAGTCCCCATGTCCCAGGGCATCCAGGCTGCCTTCCTGGCAGGAGACAGCTCCACTGTTCTTAATGATGCTGGCTTGATTTCCCCTGGCCATGAAGCAGTGCTGTGGTGTTCCCATAGCCTGGATCTGCATCATTCCAGCCCTGCCACTCTTCCTGTGTGCCAGGACAGGTCCCACCACCACCCTGCTCAAATTGACTGTGCTTTTCCTCTTACTAGAGAAGACCGTTCAATCTGACCCTCCCCTGAAGACCCAGAAAGATGTGGCTGCTGACAGCAACACCACTGACCTGTTGGAAGTGTGCAGCCAGAGCTCTGCTGAGGGCTCACCCCGGGGAGAGCCAGCACAGACCTCCTCTCCCTCCCTGCTCCGCTGCTACAGCCATCCCAGTCTGGTGGAGATCAGCACCAGTGAGGCAGCATCAGCTGCAGAGGCAGCCTGGGATGCTCTGTGTGCTGATCAAAGCCTGCAGAGATCCAGGGGCTCTCAGCCCACCCTGCCCACTCTTTCTCCAGTTTTTCCAGTCTTGCCCAGCAGCAGCTTGCAATCGCCGCCTGGCAGGATTCCTGACAGGGAGCAGGCCTGCTCCAGTGGCACAGCTTCCTCTGCAGAGGCGTTGAAGCCTGGACTGGCTCACACCAGGACAAAGGGAGGAGAGACTGTGGTTGCCAAGAGGAAACTGGTGGAGGAAGATGAGCAGGCCTGCAGTGAGCAGCAGCATCTCCCAGGCACCTCGAAGCACAGGGGGAGAGGCACACGCAAAGGATCGGTGCTCGGGAGCCCACAGGGTGCAAAGAAGAGCAGAAGGGAGACAGGGCTGCGAAATAGAAAGGAGCTTGAGGAGGAAGAGGAGGAGGAGGAGGAGGAGGAAATGGAGGCGGAGGAAGAGCAAGCATCCCCTGCAGGAGCTGGGCCCAGCTCCAGGCCAGAGCAGTGCAGTGCTCGGGAGACGGTAAATACAAAGCAGCTGGTGGGGTCCCCTGAGGGCTGGGGGTGCCTGGGGGGGCTCTCTGTGCCCACAGCACTGGTGTCCATCCCCAAGATCTTTCCTCACCAGGCTGGTGGGGATGGGAAATTGAATGCAGGTGTCAGTGTAGATGGTGGAGGATCTGGGAATCATGAGGGAGTCATGTAATCACTTAGGCTGGAAAAGAGCTCCTGAGATGGAAGTCTAACCATTCCTCAGCACTGCCAAGCCACCACTGAACCATAGCCCCAGCTGCCATATCCACAGGTCTTTAAATCCCTCCAGGGATGGTGAAGATGTGATTTAGCCTGAGTTAAACAACTGGGTAGGAACAAACAGTTGCTGGAGCATCTGCTGAGCTATCTGGGTAAAAGATCAGAAGTGAGGGAAAGACACCTCAATCCTAGGTGTTGTCCTGGGGTTATTGGGCTCTCAGGCTGCATGGGGCAGCACTCTGGGTACTCTGGCTGGAGCAGACCCATCTCACCCTCCCCTTTGCTTTTGTAGTTCATGGAGAGACCACCCCAGTACCAGTACGAGGCACCGAGCCCCGAGCTCTGCCAGCAGGTACAATCTATCAGGTCAGTGCCATATCAGCCATGGACTCGTGGCTGTCCCTTGTTCCTGCAGTGGGACTCACATACCTATAGTGAGTCCCCAACCTCTGCCCTACCCCTTGTCACCAGCTGCCCCAGTGGCATGTCCACAGCTGGGTTTTTTCTCACCCTGGCTCCTCCTGTCTGGTTTCTCAGGATATCAAAGGCAATGCTGATGTGGGCATGCTGGATGCTGACTGAGGAGGAGGAGGAGGAGGACTCCTGAGCCCAGCCCATCTTTCATTCCTTTGTTTCTTCAGTGGGTTTGTCAGAACACTGGGATGAGTGGCTGGGGGAGGGATGTGGGGATACCAGAAGCACTGTGCCTCAGGAGACTGATGAGGGCGCTGGCCTGGTTGCAGAAACCCTGGTTCCAGGGGTGCTGGCACATGACCTGTTGAAAGCCAATACCCTCAGTGCCAAGAGGGGAGAAAAGCATTCATTCAGGCATGCCTATATGTGAACCAGCATCCCTCTCCCACCTCTTCATCCTTTTCAAATGCCTTGTCCCAGCAGGTGGGGACAAGAGGTGACCCAGTGCCACCGTAGCAGCAATGGCAGAGGCCCCACAAGCTGATCTTGCTCCAAAGGTACCCCAGGAGCTTGGATGGTTTATTGAATAAGTTTAGGTAGGGTCCTGCACTGTTTATTACAAAAAATATCCCGCAGGGTTATGCTGTAGAAATTAAAAATTGTATATTTTTTAAATACACAGCTCTTGTATTAAAAAAAAAAAAAAGAAAAAAAAAAAAACCCAAAACAAGCATCTTGCTTTGTCGTAAACATCCGTGTGAGGAATGCGTTTGGTCCGGAGCAGAGGGCAACACAGGAGAAAGCCACTGGGGTGTCGGGATCACGCTGGCGCCGTCAGGGAGCTGCGGGGATGGAGCTGCGTGCTGAAAGGCTGGGTCGTGGTCCCGCTGATGGAAGCCTGCGTCTGGCGGGGGCTGGAGAGAGCAGTACCCCATAGGGCAGGAGCTGGAGTAGTGAAAGTGCCTTGGGAACGCTTCCTAAAAATAGCTGGCTGCCTAAAATCACCGGCGCCCCCGCTGCAGCCCACAGCGACAGAGGGCACTGGGGACTGCAACACCACTGGATGCATCCTGCAGGCTCTGACAGTCCTGGGCATCCTGGGCAATGCTGGTGGCCCGGCTGTCCCCATGGCGGAAATTGGGCGATGCCATCGTTGGCACATCCACGCCAGCCTGGTGCCCATCTGTCCTCTCTGCACCCCAGCTGCCAAGCACCCTGGCACGGTGCGCTTGCTTGCAGGGTTTTGTTGGGAGCAGCGTGGTGACATGCAGGGGCTTCACTGTCCCAGGGCCGGCTCCTCCTGGCCTGGCACTGGGCGTCTTTGGTCTACGGCAGCTGAGTCTTGTGCATTCCCAACAGTTTGTGCCAGGGCTTGCGTCTGCTCACCCTCAGTGCCTGTGCCAGCCTGCGGCTCCTCCAGCCCGGCACGGGGCCAGTCCTGCAGCGGGGCACCTACACAGGTCACAGGTGCTGGGGTGAGCATGGGGGGACCCTTGGTACCCCAACAGCTGCTTTAGCAGGGAGGGGAACATCTCACCTTCAGCATCCGAGGTTGGTCCAGGCTCACCCTCCATCTCTGAGAGGGACTCGTGCTTGGTCCTGTGCCTGAGCACAGGCGAACGCCGCAGGCGCAGGGGAACGGTGCCCACTGGGGGAAACAAAACCCAGGCCCATGTTAGGGTGGGGTACAGTGGCCTGGCACCTGCTGGAACTGATCCCCATACTGAATTCCCCTCAAGAACTTCCCATTATGGCAGTGCCATTGTCTATCACCCACCAGCTAGAAGAGGCAGCGCCAGCATGCATGTGGAACACCACCACCCAGCTCTGTTAGTGTTAGGTGCAAGGAGGGCTTGGGGTCCCACTTCACACACAACTTACTTCCCAGCTCGGCCGGGCACTCGGGCTCCCTGAGCTGCTCCTCGTGGACGGACAGTGCTCGGCGGCCGGGTCCCCGTGGCGCTGCCAGCCGTGCCATCAGCCGGGTGTCTGTGTAAGCAATGGGGAGGTGCTATTGGAGGACAGCCCACAGCACTCCACCTGTCAAGCCCCATCAGCACCCAGCACCCACCGTGTGCTTGGCTCCCTGCTGCCCTCCATCCCAAGGGCTCCAACAACAGGCCAGCAGTGGAATGAAGCACCCATGGGCATCTCGTGCATCCCTACCTTCATTATTGGGCGGAGTGGGCAGGGTGCCAGCACCCACCTCCCCACCATGGCTGACCCTCCGTGGCAGTGCCACTGGCACGTTCCTGCCCAACCGTGGCAGGCTGCTGCTCCAGCCCTCCCGGCCCCCGGGCTCCGGCAGCCCGCTGGGCTCTGCCAGGGTGAGGGAGCGCCGGGGCTGGTCAGAGCTGGTGGCCGGAGGCTCAGCGGGCAGCTGCCTTCCCAGGGCTTTCCAGGCTGGCCGGGGCTCGGCGCTGGGCTCCGTCCTGGTGGCTGGGCTGCGGAAGGGTGCGTCTGTGGGGCAGGCAGGATGGAGCTGTGGGCGTCCAGAAGTGACAGCCCCAGGGATGGTTCTTGGTGCTGGGAACTAGCCTGCAGTCAGCCCAGGGAAGGGCAGTGGGCTGGTGGCCATCTGCCAACAGCAGGGATGGGCACCCATGGGCATAGGGCACGCTCCCAAGGGTGGAATTCTGCCCATGTGCCTGTGCCCACCAGTCCCCTGTTGGCTCCAGTCCCCATGCTTGGTGCTAGGAGAGGGGATGAAGCCCTCTGCCCCAGGGGCTGGTGTGACCCCCCAGCATGCAGTGGTGACCCACCTGTGGACACAGAGTGTGTGCGGGCCTTCAGGGATGGGGGTGAGTCTGCAGAGCTGTCTACGATGTCCCCTGCAAGCACAAGCCACCGGGCAGCAGCAGTGAGCTGGGGTCTGCCCAGTGCCACCAGCACCCAACAAGGCAAAGATGTAGTGGGACCCACAGCAGGAAGCCCAAGGGGCCTGCCCATGGCCACCCATGGGTGCCCAGCTGGGTGGGGTCAGGGTGGAGAGGGAGCAGCCCCTCACCATCTGAGCCGGCTTTCTTGATCTCGTTGTCTTTGCTCTGCAAGGGGGAAAAATACTGGTAAGGGGGTTATCGGGGAGGCAGTGCCCACAGAGACAATGGGGGCAGAGGGCAGAGTGCTGCTGCCAGGCTCTGATGTGGCTGCAGGGAATGGGTGCATGCCAGGAAAGGAGGGACAGACTGACAGACACCATGCAGTGCATAGGAATTCACCCCTTGCAGAGGGTTAGGTGACAGGGCAGAGGCTATGGGCAGTGGCAGCGCAGAGCTGGGTGCTGCCATTCCCAGTGGGGAGATGTCCCCATTCTATGGACCACCATCTCCTACCACCCTGGAGGGGCAGGGTTCATCCCAAAAATGGAACCAGTCCCCACCTGCTGCTTCTTGCTCTCAGCAGCCGGGCCCTTGGTGACGCCGATGCGATGGAGCATGACCTGCACACGCTGCTCGAAGGAGCTGGACAACTCTCCCTCGCTCTTCTCCAGGTGCCTCTTCTGCAGGAGAGACACAACCCTGCCAGGAACATGGACCCACCACAGCACCTGCGGCACCCACACTGCTGCCTGCGGGGCACCCACATTCTCAACCCCAGCCATGCTGCCAGGAGATGGTGACATGGACACGACCCAGGGGGATATCCCCAGCCATCACTCCAGTGTCCCCACATCCCCTGGTAACCCCACCAGTGTCCATGGGTGGGAGCAGCCCCCACCAGGGGAGCTGAACAGTGGTGGTGGCTTGGTGACTGTGACAGTGCTTACCTTGTCATGCCTGACCCCCAGCGCATCCTCGTCCTCCCCGGACAGCAAGATGAGTGACTGGGATTTGCCCTCCCGAGAGTACTTGGGCCGGATCCTCCGGGCAGAGTCAGGAGTCTGGCAGTGCTCAGGCTCTGCTTGGGGCTCGGCAGAGAGCCCGCCCTCCTCTGATTTACTCAGGGGCTTCCCTGACTCGCCTGCCTTGCTGGGGGCTCGTAAAATGTCACTGAGCATCGAGCGCCTGCTCCTAGGGGCAGTGGGACCACCCTCGGGCTCCTTCTCACACCTCGAGCCCCGGCTGGATTTGGGTTTCTTGAAGGCAAAAAAATTCCCAATTTTCTTCTTGAGGGTGCGGGAACCAGAGGGAGCCAGAGGGGCTGATCCCGGGCAGGTCTCCGGAGTTGTAGGGCTGGGGAAGAGATGAAGCATTGGAGAAGGTGAGCTCCAGGCTGCCAAGAGGTAAGGGATCAGTTTTTTCACCCTGCCCATCCTAAAGGGATGGATCCAGACCCTGGACACTCCACCTGAGATGGCAGTGTCCTGGCAAGGGCACCCATTCCCAGCACTGTTCCCCTGGGTGCTGCCTCATTGCCTCCCCACTGTGGAACAGACTCCATGGCCACATCTGGCACACCATGGCTGCCATCCCATTCCTCCTCCCCCAGCCCTGCCCTGGGTGATATCCCTGTGTGTGCTGCTTTCCCCAGCACCCCTTTTGCACTGGGCCCGGCAGCGTTTGCAGGGAGGCTGCTGGAACCTGGGGATGGGTGTGCTGGGCAGGTGAGGGGCCCTGAGCACCCCCAGCTTACGGCAGTGTTTCTGTGATGAGCCTCTTGGCAAAGAAATCCTCCAGCCCCTCGTCCACGCGGGTGATGCTCCTGTCCTCGCTGTTCTCACAGGCCACGGGCTGCACCTGTGAGGGACAGCTGCTGTCAGGCCAGCCCTGGACAAAGGTGTCCCCAGGCATGAAGGTGTGTCTGTCACCCAGCCCTGGGCATGGACAAGTGGGTGCCCCTGCAGGATGGGTGCTGGCATGCTCCATCTCGTACCCAGCATTAAAGCCAAACCATGGTGTTACCAGCTGCATCCCAGCTCTAATCCTGCTCCTTCCCTTGAGCACTGGGAGCCCCAGGCTCCTTCCAACCCCTTGTCCAGCACAATGGCTGAGGTATGGCACTTGTACTGTGGGAGAGGCCTTTGGCAGGGATGCCTCCTCCATCTGAGCTCCAAGAAAGGGACCTCTCTGCTGCTGGCAGTGATAGAGCAGGTGACCTGCAAGGACCCACATCTGCATCCTTCAGATGTTTCTATTCCAACCTTGGAGCGCCACCACAGCCTGCCTGAGAGCCACCTGCTCCATCCCCATAACAAAGTGGCCCACGCCGTGACCAAGCCTTCCTCCATGGCACCTTCCTCTCCCTGGCATGTGCCACTGCATCAGTGCCACGCTATCGATGAGAGGGAGGCGCTTCCCCATCGGTGGCATTTCAATCCATAATGACTTTTCATTACGGCTGGATTGATGCCGCTCAGGAGCCGTTCCAGCCATCTGAGATCTGCTCTCCCTGTCATATCACATCCATCAAAGCCTGTCCTTGCTCAAGTCTTGGCCCACCCTGGGTGCCAGGCATGCCTGTCCCACTGCTGGGTGGTGGTCCCCTGGCCCTGCCAACCTCCAGAACCCACCCTGCCCCTGGGACACAGCTCCTGCCTTCCCTCCGGCCCTGTGCCACCCTGATCCCACCATGATCCAAGGGCAAGCATCACCACAGCCCTGCAAGCCAGGGCTTTCCAGCAAGTGAAAGGATCCAGCTGCATCACGGTGGCACGGGGATGAGGTGATGCCAGCAGGATCCAGCCCCGGGGACAGTGATGGAGCTGTACTTGCCACTGACTGCACCCAAAAGTTACTTTTCCTTTGGGAAGGGGGGTGCAAAGGCAGGATCCCCATCCAGTCGCCTGTTGGATGGGGGGAGCACAGCCCACCTCATCACGGCTGGCAGAGCCCCACCACCACCACCGGGAGCCGTGGTGGCCACCGGTGCTTCAGGGATGATGGATTTTGGATAAGGGGGAGCAAATGGAGCTCAGGAGGGAGGCAGCTGGAGCCATTGCCGAGCACATCGCCGGCCCTCTGCACCCAAACTCTGCAGGGTTTTCCATTCCTCTCCCGGCTCCCACCGCTCAGTACCTCCCAGTGGGGAGCAGGAAAGAGGATGGATGATTCCCCTCGCCCCCCCCAGCCCCCCTGCCCATCCTTTCAGGTTCCCCCCCGAGGAGGAGGCGGCTCCGGCAGCAGCTGAAATGCAGAATAATAATAAACCCACCGCGTCTTTGCGCATCTTATTTTCCTGCCTTGCAACAAATACTGACCGCAATAATTCACCCAAGCGGGAAAAAAAATGGGAAAAACACCCGGAACGCAGCCCACCTCCCCTGCCAGCCGTGCCCCCACCCTTACATTCGGCTTGCTGGGCGGCTGCCGGTGCCGGCGGTTGGGCCGGGGCCTGCCTTTGGTGCAATGCTCCAGCTTCTCGCCGGCGGTCGGCAGGTCCATAAGGAATCCGGTGGCGGTGGCAGGCTGCGTGGCGGGGAGCGAGCCGCTCGCAGGCTCAGCATCCTTTGTGGAGGCAGGGCGTGCCGGCGGCGCGGCGGGGCTGAGTGACGGCGGCGCCCGGTGAGCTCGGAGCCCGCTGGCGTCTCGACCCGCTGCCGGCTCCAGCTCCGAGACACCTACGAGAGGCGAGAGGGTCCCTGTTGACACCCGCCCTCGCCAGGCCTCCCCATCATCATCATCACCATCACCATCATCATCATCATCACGGACGCCCTCGCCCACGCGCGGAGGGGCAGCGAGCGGGGCAGCGGCTCCGCCGCGGGGCGGGAACGGGAGCGCGGCCGTGCCCGCCGGGAGCGCGCGTGGCGGCTTTGCGGCGCGGCCGGGATGGATCCCGCCACCGCCACCGCCGGAGGTTCGCTGCGTGCAGGGGAGGATGCTGCGGGGGAGTGTGCGGGGATGCTCAGGCAGGGGCCGAGCCCGGCAGCCAGCCCTGAGACCTGCAGCAGGCACAAACTCTGCCGGCAGCGAGCAGCAATCACAAACATACCGGGTTTGCTCTGCAGGCAGCTCCTCACCCCCCCAGGGACCCTCTGGAGGGGCGGCAGGGTGCTGTGGGGCTCAGGGATCCCCTGGGGACACAGGGGTGTTGGAGTCTGCATGAGCTCAGCCAAAGCAGAGTGACCCATCAGCTGCTCCTTGTCTGTGCCCCCTGAGATTCACTCCCCTCCCAGGCTGGTGGGGACAGCACCAGCAGCAAGGGAAACCCATGGGCAACCTCTTCTCCCCAAGGTTGTTGGGTGAGCGGGTGATGTCTATGTCCAGGGTGGCCGTGGGAGATACCACGGCACCCACAATCACAGACAAACCTCCTACCGCTGGCTGGCTCTGTGGGGAGGGAGTTCAGGGCATTTACTCCACTGCTCAAGGACACTGAGCCATCTGGGGCCCAAAACCAGCACAAGAGCAAGGTCAAGGTGAGCTTCCCCCATAGACTCCACCACAGCACTGGGAGAGGCTCTCTGAAGGGTCCTGACCCTGCTGCCCTCAGCCCATGACCAAGGGGGGCTCCGACCATGAGGCTCCCCCGTTGCTGCTGCAAGCCCCCTGCCCCTGCCATGCCCTATGGAGACAGCACAGCACCCAGTGAGCCGCAGCAGAGGGACAGCTCCACGGTGACCTTACTTCTCACAGTTGGTGTGGGCCGGATGCTCCTGAAGTGCTTGTTTCTCCTCCGCAGGGCCATCTTGTACTGCAGGGAGAGAGGGATGGTGGCAGCTCCGGCATGGACAGGGACAGACTGGCTGTGCCAAGACATATCCCATGGCAGCCAGAGCCTGCCAGGCTTCGCCCAGTGATGGGTGCAGTCCCTCCATCACCCCTAGGCTCCCAGAGCTGCACCCCTTCATCTTATCCCAGCTCCAAAACCACCCACGGTGCTGGATTGGATACTTCTCCATCCAGAACTGTTCACCACACTGGATCCCAGGTCCCAAAGCAGCCACAGAAGGACAAGGTACAAGCAGCCAGGCCGCCACAAGGACACATTCTAGTGCCAGCAGCATGGCTGGCAGGCTCACGGTCCCATTTCCCAGCACTAATTGCCTTAGCCCTGCCCTGGGGGGAGCTGGGGGTGCGTGCACCCGCAGGGGCTGTGGCTAAGCCCGGCATCATCCCGTAAGGCGGATAAAGGGCGGCTGTACCGCGGGCATCACGCGGCGGCCCCGGTCCCTACCTCCTCTGCAGCCAGGTCCGGAGGATTCCTGCCCCTCGCCAGCGCCGTGGCATCGTCCTCAGCCGACTCCGGCAGCAGCACCAGGAGGTCGAGCCCCTGCTTGGAGAGGCTCTCTGCCTAAAACCATTAGGAAGCGCTTAAATTATCCCAGGGGCTGAAGCGTGCTGGGCTGCCCTGTGTGCTCTGCGCTGCTCTGCTCCCTACCCACGGCTGGGATTTGTGAGCGGATTTAGGCCTGATTAGCCGGTGTCCAGCCCGGCGCAGCTGCCCTGCTGCAGGAGTGGCCGGTGCCTGGCGTCACCCCAGCACACAGCAGCAGTGCTGGTACTTTGCTCAGGGTGTTAATATTGCTGTGACCACACTGGGAGAGGATTACCTGGCAGGAAAACCAGCCTGGGTGGGAATTATCCTGCTTCCCAGACTGCAAATCCATGGTCACGGCATTGGTGTCCAGGTACCCGGACAATACTGGGGTATCTAGACCCCCACTGTGCATCCCAGCCGCAATGCTGGGGTATCCATCCCCATCCCACAGGTGCTGGCAGCCCCAGCACTCACCAGTTTGCACTGGGCGATGGTCAGGTCTCCCAGCACAGCATCCACGATGCAGTCGGCTACAGCGGCTGTGACGGACAGCTTGATCTCACTGGGAGCAGAAAGAGGGTGCTCAGGGCCAGCACCCAGCACCCCTGCAAGCCATGGGGCCATCTCCCCAGGGAGGGCTTTGCTGAGGAGATGGATGCACACAGAGGGGCTCCCAGGACATGCCCACGTGCTGCAGCTTGCTGGGTCTGGGCTGCCAGAGCCGGAATGGGAATAGGCACTGGCTGGGATGGAGAATGCCAAATGCATCCCATTGTTGATGGTCAGGGCTGGCCAAGGGGATGTGCCTGCAAGAACATCATCACTCCACAGGTTTCTCCAGCACCTAGGGACTCATCCAAAGTGGATCCAAGCAGGAAGAAAAGCTACAGGTGGGAAAACCCAGCAGCAGGACCCAGCACATCTCTACCACAATGTGGGGAGAGAAGTTGCTAGAGAGCCCCCAGAGTGCTCCTCTGGCCCGGGGTCAGTGCCAGTGACTGAGCAAGGAGGAAGAACAGCACATCACCTACTTCAGCTTGCTGAAGACATCGGTGACCATCTGGTCCAGGACAGCGCTGAGGCTGAGCTGGTCCTGGAGGCAGATCCTCTCTGACATGGCAGTGACCAGCTGATCCCTGACCCCGCTCTTCTGCACCACGGCTGGGCACAGCCCGTGGGCTGTGTCCAGCGCCGCCTGCATGATTGCCTGAAGTTTGGGCAGGAAAGGAAGGATTCAGTTTCTGTTCTATCAGGATTCACATGGCTTTCAGTAGACACCATCCCCCTTTATCCTTGGGCCAAGGCTGATGAACATTCCGTGCTGCCCATGGTGCCCACCTGGATTTCCCGGCTGCAGGTCTGTGATGCCTCCTCTGTGAGACACTCCAGCTTGTGCTGCAGCTTGCCATTCTGGTAGGGGGTGTTGCCAGCCTCATACAAGAGGGGCAGGATCTGACATGGAAAGAGATGGTGTGGATCATCCCGTGTCACTTCATCTTCTCCTCCCATATTTCCATGCACAGCCTCCCCCTGTGGCTCTCCCATGGAAGAGCATCACCCACATCAGCTGGGGAGACACAGTGATCTTTTGGCTTTACTGGGCCAGGTTTGAGCATCCTCATCTCTCAATTTCTCCCTGCCACTCACTGACTCTCCTTCTCCTCTTGCACTCCACTACACTGCTACCTGCATCAGGGAGACCCTTAACCAACCCTTTCATGCATTCCCAACATCAGTACTATCTTCTTAAATCCTGTCTCTGCCAGATTAAGTAACCAGGGGGTGCCAGAAAGGTGGAGAAAAGGGGAAAGGGGGTGGTTTGAAGAGAAGCAGAAGAGGAAAAGGTGCAGTGGGGAGAGAGAACCAAGACCAGCAGGATCAAACCAGGTCTGACAGAGCCAGGAGCTGCAAAACCAACATGACGGATTTTGTCATGGGCTGATGGAGCATTGTCACTGCTGGGGTGGGATGAAGGTGCCCCAGGGATTCAGGGAGGTTTCTCAGCAGTGTGGGCATCTGTGTGTTGCAGGGTATTCTCAAAGCTGGAGCTCCCATCTCTCCCAAGGAGGGACGTGTGAGCATGGGATGCCAGAGGAAGGGGGGCTGTAACCCTGTGGGGGTGTGCACACAACTGTGTGGCTCTGGGGCAAGGGGCCTAAGAACATTTTGATCTTTGTTCTAGAAGGGAATTCAGAAATTCTCAGCTGTTCTTTAGTGCTTGCAAGTGCTCGGTGGTGTGTGTCTGTTGCATCGACATTCTGGAATTCCCTGACTGCTGGTTAATGATGTCATTAATTAATCAATGCCCTGCTTCGATCCCGAACGGAGTTGTGGGGGTTTCCCACACTGTGCACTCACACTGACACAGAGGTTGGCATTCCTGATGGCCTCCTCAGCACAGAGGATGTCCGTCTCCACCTCCCTGCCGGTGCAGGTGCTCAGGATGTCGACGTGCTTCTGCACGCTCAGGCAGATCTCATTCACCATCTGGGGCACAGAGAGGCTGTGTCATGTGCCAGCGCTGGGGCAGCACTGCCAGGTCCCCTCCTTGCTGTGACTTTCCCAGAGAGGAGTGTGCTCAGAGGGGGCACAGGCAGGTTACAGCCTCCGAGAGCATCCCTGCCTAATAACCAGGGATGCACACAGCAGGAATGTGCTGGCAAGAGTGCCCAGGAGGCAGGAACACACTGTACAGGTTGGTGTAGCTGCAAGTTATCTCAGCAGTGCATATGCATGAAAAGCATGGATGCAACCAGCAGGATTCCAGGAGATCTGCTTTCCATCCGCCCCCACCCTCACCACAGAACCATGGCATGGTGTGGGTTGGAAAGGATCTTAAAGATTCTCCTATTCCAGCCTTCCTGCCATGGTCAGGGACACCTTCCACCAGACCAGGTTGCAACCTGCTCCATCCCTGAATCTGCTCTGCCTTCCACTCAGGCAAGGTTAACAGGGTGTTTTGCTGCTTGCAAGAGCTCGCATGAGCAAGCCAGGGTGGTTTGGGGCAGGGGAGGAGCAGCCCCCTGCAGTATTTGTCCCTCAGACCTGCTCAGAAGAGGTGGTGAGGATGCCCTGCTGCAGCCGGAAGGTCTGCGCTGGCAGCGTTTGCCGCAGCTGGTTCCTCGTCAGGCAGGACTGGAGCTGCAAAGGCAGAGGCCGTGAGCAGTGATGGTGGCATCTGGCCCATGAGCAGTGATGGTGGCACCTGGCCTGGGCTCCACAGCCCATTTCCCCACCTTGTGCACGGCCTCCTCCGTCCTCTCGGGGTGGCTGCGGTACGCCTGCGCCACGTCGCTCATCGGCAGCGGCATCGACTTGAGCGTGAAATTCCTGTGGGGCACAGGGGGTCAGCAGGTGCTGCACCCAGGGCTCAGCCCTCTGCTCGTGTCCCCATGGATGTGACACAGGCTCAGAGCCCACCCAACAGCAGCCTGGACGTTGTGCTGAGGTCCAGCTCTAGAGATAAGATGGCCAAACTCCGGCCCTCAGCAGGCCCCGATGGGGTGGCAGTGACCACGTGCCCAGGCTCTCCATGCACCCCTCTTTCTTCAGACCTCTGGAGATCTGCACAGCCAAACACCAGACAGCTGGTGGGTGTGCTCAGCAGGGGAACAAGCTCTACCCATCTGTCATGGGCAGGGAGGAGAGGAGCATCACATCACATCAGCACCACCAGCAGATCACCCCGTGCTCATGGGGGGATCCTGGGGTGACATGAGGCTGTGCTGGGTGGGATGCAGAGCCCAGGGGAGCACTGAGGTTGGTAATGGGGGTATCATCACCCAATGAGTGCCAGGTTGCTTTTCTGGCTGCAAGGCCAGAGCTGTGGACCAGCTCCCTTGGGACATGTATGAAACTGTGTGACACCCTGGGGACAGTGACATGCTGGTGACAGAGGCTCTTTTGCATGGCAGTAACAAGCCAGGACGACCAAGAGGCTCCTTCCTTACCTCTCCAAAGCTTGAGCCACCTCCAGGAGCCCATGGGCTGTTGTGTTGTTCCTGTCCCAAACCACAGTCCTGCAAAAAGAAGGACCTGGGTGAGCCCTGCCCACATCCACACCACCCTGAGGGGTTGCTAGCAAGAGTCAGCCCAAGGCTGACCCCAGGCATCAGACAGTCTAAAAGTGGGGTTAGAAACTACGACTTTCAGTATCCAAAACATAAACTTGGACTTTGCAAGGAGCTATAAGTTGGGTGGGTGCCTGGAGGGAGTGAAGGGCTGGGAGGACACATTCAGGGACCATCCTGTGGGCAGGGACAGACATGTCCAGAGAAACAGCCCTGGCTGAACACCATTCCCTGTCCTCTGCAGACACCCCTGCTTTGGCTTTGTGTACACAATGTGGTCAAAAATGGTGTTTTAGGAAGTGATGGCAGAGCATGAGGTGAGGGCAGTGACAACAAAGGTTTGTCTGAAGCATGCTGGGCTGGGCAGGAGCCTGGAAAAGAGGTGGCAAGAACCAGGGCAGGGATGGAGCTGCTCCCTTGCCCTTCACATGCCCCAAGATGACTGCCATGGGTGCAAAATGCAGTAATAGCATCCGACCTTGTACCAGGAGTGGTCCAGGACCACATCCATGGCCACCAGGAGCCGTGGCAAAACTCCTCTGATGGCATCAGCATCACAACCATCACATCAGGGCCACCCACGGGGTGTCACAGAGCTGCTGCTACCTGAGCTTGGTGTTGATCTGCAGGGCCTTGGCGAGCATCTTGGCCCCTGTGTCCCCCATGGCGTTGCCACTGATGTCCAGGGACACGAGGCTGGTGTTGCTGCCCAGGGCACTCAGCAGCACGTTGGTTCCCAGCTTGAGGCGTGATTCAGCCACTGACAGCGACTGCAGAGGCTGGAAAAGGGACAAGGAGGGGGACCAGGACATGTCAAGGTGCATGTCACCCTCCAGACACAGCTCCCCCCTGTGCAGCAGCCTCTGGGCTGGTGCTGGTTTGGAGTGATACTGAACCCTGAGGAACAGAGGGGCAGGGACTGCTTAGACAGGCTGGGTTTAGCTCAGATGCCCAGCAGGCAGTGAGGAGAAAAGAGAGGTTTTTTAGGAAAGCTGTGCTGAATGCAGGTTACAATAAGTCTCCATGACTTTAGTCAGATACAGGCTTCCATTTTCCCACATTTCCCACTTCTCTGTCTGAGCTCCTGCTTCAGACTGGGGAAAAATAAAAGCAGAAGGATTTGAATGGCAGTGGGGGAGAAGGAGGATTGCTCCAGCCAGTGCAGGAGGGACCTGGATGGCAGCCCTGCATGGACACTGCACAGTGCTGGCTGAGGGTGACCAGGAGCAGGGATGGGATGGTTCTGGCAGCTGAGGGCAAGCTGGACTTACACAATCCTCCTCCTGGGTGAGCTGGACAATGCGGTGCAGGACATCCAACAGACCTTCCCTGCAGGAGAGGTGTGTGAGGGGGTTACTGTGCATGCCCTGGGGCCACAGAGGCAGAGCTCTGCCCTCCCTCCCACTCCTGCCTGGGCTGTGACCCATCCCTGACACTGCACCAGGTGCTGGCAGTGGTGCAGTAATAGGGGTGTCATCACTGTGACCCTCCCTGCATGGGCAGGCAATTCCTACCATCCCATGGGCTTTTGATGGGGAGGGAGAGTCAAGGTGGGTGCACCATTCCAGGGTGGCTCCAAGCCTGGGTGCTGCTGCTTGGCACTCACTTGGATTTGATGTTGAAGTTTTTCCCCAGGGAGACGTGCCTGATGGATTTGCTCCTGCCAATGGAGAGCACCAGGGTCACCATGTCGGGGTCAAAGCCTGCAGGACAGGGAGACACCCCAGGATGATCCAACAAATCCACGGAGGTGGCACCAAGGTGGTACCTCTCAGAAGACCTGCAGAGCCACCAAGCTGCCATAAAGGGATGCTGGAGATGCCCAGGGAAGCTCTTGAGCATCTTCCTCCCTTCCTGGCTTCCCCAAGGAGACTGAAGACCTGTGCAGAGCTAGGGTCCCTGAGAAATGGCCTCCAGGGAGGAGCAGCCACTGTGGGCACTCCTGACATGGGGGTGCCAAGGCTGTGCTGAGCCACGGGGGCACTGAGGGAGCTGGAGATGGCCCTTGCTCTCTGCCATCCCTCAGAGTGTGCCCCCCATCACCCACCCACCACCCTGGACACCATGGGGGGAGTTCAGCTTCCAGGCAGCTGCCTGCACTCCCATCCTCCTGGCTGCACCACCCCAGGGAAATCCAGCAGAGATATGGGCAGGGATCTGCTCACCCAGCAGCTCAACCAGCCGAGAGCACAAGGCACCAACACCCACTTATGGACTGCCTTTCCTGCACAGAGGTGCTCTACTGGGAAAGCCAAAAATAGAAGTATATTTTGGCAAAGATTGACTGAAAATTTTGGGTGAGAGCACGAGCTTCTGGAGCATTGGTGTCCTGAAGGACTCCAAACCACATCAGCTTTCCCAGAGTCATTTGGCTACTGAGGAGTTGCATGGTCTGCTGTGAGATCTTAGCAAGGCTGTTTGAAAGTTTAGGTGAAATTAACAACTGGCAGATTGTGATGTTTGTGATGATTAGGATCACTTGCCCATGGCTTTGGAGGCCACAGCAGAACAAGGCTGGAAGCAGAAAAGTGGGAAGAGTTTCTGCCCAGGGAAACACTTTCAGTGCTTCCAACCCTGAACCAGCCACATGAGACCACCTCAGATTCAGTGAACTGAAGAGGACTGTACCAAGAAAGATGCAAAATGAGAAATTTTGGCAAGTCTTGTGGTAAGAGGGCATAAAGAAATCACCTCACTCGCTGTGCTGGGACATGACAGTGCAGGAGATGCAGGAGATCTTTTCCCAGGCTGGGAAAAAGCAACCTACCATTGTCAGACAGGTCCAGGTGACTGATGGAGCTGGCATCAGGGATGAGGTCCTGGATGACTTGGGCCCCCGCTGATCTCAGCTTGGAAGAAACAGCAAGACATCAGTACAGGGGAGGCAGTGAGCCCTGCAAACCAGATCCTCCTGTTGGGGAGGTCAGGCAGGGCACAGACCCTCCCACACTGCCACAGGGGCACCCCCTGGCCAGAGGGGGGCTGCCCATGGCTGCTGGGCCCTCACCTCACAGCTGCTGAGATCCAGCTGCAGGTCACTGATGTGGCTGTTGTCTGCCAGCCCTTGCAGCAATGCCCTGGAAAAGTGACCAAAGCCCCATCAGTGCAAGAAATGGGGACACCAGCACCTGCCATGGGCACCCCAGCAGTGCAGGCAGTGGGACTGGGATGCTGGAGAAGTGCATCCTTCCCACAGCTCTGCCTCTCCCAGCCCCTTCCCTCCATGCTCCCACCAGCCCTGACCAAGGTCTCCCCAGGCTGTGCTCACCCCAGCTCCATCCCCGCAGCCCCATCGCACCTTACAGCATCAGCTGGCAGCTTGGTACCTGCCAGGGAGACGTGTCTGAGGGAGCAGGCCTGGCTGAAAAACTCCTTCATGTCGGGGGAGATGGTTTTCACCCTCCTGAAAAGGATGGGCACAACATGGCAACAACTGCATCCCAGCACCAGCCCTTGGGTACCACACCCCTGGGTACCCCAAACATGGGTACCACACCCCACTGGGTATCCCAGCCCTGGGTACCACACCCCCCTGATGCCATCCCCAGCTTACTTGTGGGAGAACACATTTTTGGAGAGGTCCAGGTGGATGAGGCTGCTGTGGGGTCCGTGGAGCAGGGCCCCAAAGAGCTGCCAGGGTGGGATGGGAGCCGTGTGGAGGAGGAGCCAGGGGCACTGCAGCCCCTCACACAGCCCAGGGATGGAGGGGGCTGAGGGCAGGGCTCACTGCCAGGAGCCCTGCATGGTACTCACAGCATCCAAAGGGCAGTCTGTGCCGGCCAGGCTGAGGTGGGACAGCGAGTGGCAGTGCTGGAGGAGGCTCTGCAGGTGCTGAGAGCACAGGGGGCTCAGCAGCTTTGCCCCTGAGTCCCACCCTCACCCCGCAGCCCTGGAATGCCAGTTCCAGCCTGACTTCCCCTCCTGCTGAGCACAGGGGTGAATCCTGCACACAGGAGCCCACTCTCTCATGGGACACTGCCATGTATCACACAGCCCCCTGCTGCAGATGGCATCTGCCACACTGCCACAGGGAGATGCAGGGGGATGTCCCCAGGGTGTCCCCAGCTGCTCCCAGACATGACCTCCCCATCCCTGGGGTGCACAGGGCACAGAGCAGAGCAGACCAAAGCCACCCAAACCAGACTGGGGACAGTCTGAGTGTGCCACCCCACCCATGACAGCACGGGTACTCACACTGATGTCATCCCCAGCCAGCGTGCCGGGGTTCCCAGAGAGGTCCAGGTGCCGGAGGGAGAACCCAGTGGCTTTGTTATCTGTGAGGGCCTTGCACAACGTGCTCATCCCTGCTCAGAGAGAGGGAGAGAGGCATGGCTACAGGCTCCCTGCACTGGGGAGAGCCAGGGAGCAGAGCAAGGGAACTTCCCCCAGCTGGGGCAGCAGGACATTGCACCCATGAAGGTGCCCTCTCCAGGGTGTGCCTGCAGCCCCTCCGTTTCTCCTTCTGTGGAGGGGGTAAGGGCATCTGGGCTCTACCTTTGGCTGTGAGCATTGTCCTGGCCAAGCTGAGGCTCTGCAGACCCTTGGGACTCTTCTCCACGTGCCGGCTGAAGGCAGAGACCCCTGATGGGAGCAGGGAGCTCTGAATGGCTGCACCATGAGCTGAGCTGCAGCCTCCAGGGCAGGAGCCAGCTGCTGGTGGGAGCTGGAGCTGAACATCAGTTTTTGTGGGTGTAATCTCATCCCAGCCCAAATTTGGGTACCTCTATCTTCCAGCTGGTTGCCAGAGAGGTTGATGGTGTGCAGGACAGAGTTGGGGTGGCTGCTGAGTGCCTGGGCCATCCTCTGCACAAAGTCACTGTGGGGAGAAGGGTCAGCCATCGGAGCAATGCCTGGATAACTCCAAAAGAGACAGCCACCAGCTCTGTAGTCTTACAGCTAATGCCAGCAGCTCCTGCCTGTGGGGCAGACCTGGTTCATCTGAGCAGCCAGAAGGAAGCAGAGCACCTCCAGGGGTGGGTGGTATTCACTGCCAGGCTATG
Source organism: Zonotrichia albicollis (assembly GCF_047830755.1). Classification (NCBI taxonomy): domain Eukaryota; kingdom Metazoa; phylum Chordata; class Aves; order Passeriformes; family Passerellidae; genus Zonotrichia; species Zonotrichia albicollis. The sequence goes on along the minus strand of NC_133831.1, from coordinate 7,402,292 downwards.
GGAGTCTCTGCTCCCAGTGAGCTTCCCAGTGTGGAGGGGATGGAGACACCAGCCCCTGGCACAAGGGTCCATGGATGGACCTCCCTGCTCCATGGACTGAGGGAAGAACCACCAGGCTGCCAAGATCCCGCTCATCATTGCCTTGCAACACCTTCACCTACCCTTTCAAGCCACTGTTCTCCAGCACCAGCTCCTCCAGGGTCACTGACTTGCTGAGCATGTAGAGCAGCTGCTCTGAGATCTCCTGATTCTGGCAGGGAAGAAGAAAGCCTTTCTGGGAGCCTGGCCACCCCTGGTGCACCCAGAGCCCCAGCAGCAGCACTCACCAGCCTGAAATCCTTGCAGGAGAGCTTGGTGAACCACAGGTTGAAGGACAAGGCAGCAACACTCAGCGCCACATCCCTGCAGGGTGACAGGAAGGAGGGAGTCAAGGGCCAGGCTGAGCCAAGGCTAATCCCAAATGGGTGACAAAAAACACCCAACTGGGGCTTGTCCCAAGACATCCAGCCCAGGGTGCCCCAAGATACCCAGGATGCCAGAACACACCCATTCCATCCAAACCCAAGGTGCTCCAGCTGACCCAGCCCTGGGATGCTCCAAGACACCCAACCTCAGTGTGCTCCAACACAATGTTCAACAGAACAGGACTGGGGATCGTGGGTTTAAAGATCATCTTCCCCAGATTATTCTCTTAGGGAAAATCAAATTAATCAAAGTATTTGCATGCTTCTATCTAAACCTCGGGGTTTTAAATTCTTTTTAACTCTGAGCGCTCATGTGAACAACACCACAGGTTTTGGTTGAATGGAAACAAGTTTCTTTTTTACTTCCTCATCCAAAGAAATCTCTATAACGGTCTCCTTTTTCACCAGCTGAGCACAGATCCTCTGTTCCCCAAAACACTCAGCCCAGAACTTTGACTCGCTGTGTCCCAGCCTGGCAGCTGCCTGCCCTGAGAGCTGAGCCCTTGCTCTGCCTTTCTTGGGATGGAGACAGGGCTGAGCCCCACAGGGAGAGCTCCAGGCACAGCTGGAGCTCACAGCCCCTCTATCAGGTTATAATCAGGTGATAACAGGGTTATAACAGATATCTGGGGGGGCTGGTGGGGAGCAGGGCAAGTTTCAGGGTGGCAAGCTGCACCAGCTGCTTTGCATAGGGAAACACCTGACAGCCACGAGCTGCAAGAAGCCACTGTGGCATTGGGTTTTCAGCCCTATAAACAGCTCCCAGGCTGATCTAAGAGTTAAAAATGAACAGAGAGGCTGCCTGGACTCTCAGCTGCTGCCCCATGGGACGGGGCTCAGGGTGTTTAGTGAGGGGGAGAGTCAGGCTGCAGATGTGGCATCCCTGGAGCGTGTAACCCATAAAAGCCTCTAACACGGGCAGGAGAGCGTGCTGGGTCCCCCAGCAGGGGCAGGGAGATGAGGATGGTGCTGGGAGCCTGCAGGCAGCAGGGCTGGGGGCTCACCGGCTCTCCAGGTGGCTGAAGTCCAGCAGGTTGAACTCCCGGCAGTCCTGGCTGTGGTAAATGTTGTCCACGTCCTTCCCAGAAGGAGGCACACTGGATCAGGCTCAGCACTGGCTCCTGGGGAGGGCTCAAGTCCCTGGTGCTGCTGCTGGAGGGAGCTGAGCCCTTGGGGAGCCCCTTGCCTAGCCCCAAAGCCTAAACCCTTCCCTGATGGCTGCAGGGAACATGTCCCAGCTTGGTGGGACAGATTGGTGAGCCTTAGACATTTTCTGCAGGGAATGGTCAGAAGGCAGCACAGCCCAGGCTGGTGGGAGAGAGGGTGTGGGGAGGGGTGAGCTGAGATCAGTGTCCAGGGAAAAGGGGGACAGGGAGTCCTGCAATGGCTGGGTCCCAGAAGGATTCTCCTCTCCTGGGACACCCAGCAAGGTCCCACATTTCCAGGGCTTCTCCTTGGGTCACAGTCTGGGAAACAGCCTGGTCCAAGGCAGCTGCTCCCACCTGCACTTTGATTCCAGCCCAGCCAGGAGCAGGGGGCACTCAGAGCTGCAGCTCCCAGCCCCAGCAGCTCCATGAGGCAGCCACAAGCATCCTGTCCCCAAGGGACACCCTGCTGCATCCTCGGGAGGGACCAGCTTACCCACTGGATCTCCTCGCGGAAGGCAAAGCCGTTGTAGTCACACAGGGCAGCGTAGGTCTCTGAAAACCCCCCTGCAAGGAGAAGGCAGTTTGGGGGCAGAGCTTCCCAAGGGAACATGGAGGAGAACTTTGAGGGGAGTGGGAAACAGGAGAGGGATGACAGGGACTCAGAAGTGATGCTGAGGGCTCCCCCTTCCCTGCCCAGAGGGGAGAGAGATCCACTGTCAGCCCCAGTGGGGGCTGTGGCTTGCTTTGCTTGCTCCATGTGGGCTCCAGGCAAGGCACATTGCCCTGGGGATAGTGCAGGAATCCTGCTCCAGAGCAGGCCACAGGAAAAGCTCCTGGCTCTGCACTGGTGCCATGTGAGGTGGGTAGAAGCGTGCACAGCTACAGGTCCTTGCAGGTAGATCCTGAGCAATATTGCCTGCTGTCCTGCTTCCTCCTGGGGAGCTGCATCCCCTCAAACCTGCTCCTGCCCCATGGGATGGGATGGGGTGGGCAGCAGACCCCAGCAGCAGGGCTCCATCTGACCAAAGCCATCACAGGTGCCCTGCCAGAGGTGAGGGCTGTCAGCAGAGCTGCTGTGGGTGGGTGCAGGGCTGGAATGGTTCTCAGAGTGCTCCAGCCCTCCTGGTCCTGCCTGAGGGAGGTTATGGCAGGACTTACCACATGGCCCAGGGTTGCTCTGCAGCACTTCCTCCAGTGAGTCTGTGATCTGCTGGATCCTCTCATACAGGCTGGGGGGGCAGTTCTTGAGCAGTGTCCTGGGGAGGGAGCAGAGGGGTGTCAGGGTGGGCCAGAAGAGCATCCCCACCACTCTGTGCTTAGCTACAACCCTGTGTGTAGGGTGGCCAGAAATATTGAATCAGAGAACAGGGTCTCGCCTCCATCCATGTGTTTTTCTCCTGCTAAAAGCACTGTTGCAGACCCATCCTATATTTGGGATTTTCTAGCTGCAGGTGTCCTGGTTCACGGCAGGTGGGTTGGAACTAGATGATCTTTAAGGTTCCTTCCAAACCCAAACCATTCCAGGATTCTGCAGTCCGGGGGCTTTTCTGGGCAAAGGGGTTGCTCTGGTTCCTACACAAGCACCCCTCAGGAGCAGAAGACCCTTACCCAAGGGATGAGTCTGGAAAGACCTTCTTAAGTGACATGGTGACATGGATAACAACTTGCTCCAAATCATCCAAGGACATGAACCGGAAGGCAAAAGACGCTGCATCTGTTTCTATGACAACCTGCAGGGTCCAAAGGATGAGAGATTCCTGAGCGAGCTGGCAGCACACAGCGTCCCCAAGCCCCCAGACACAACAGTGACAGCCATCAGCTCCTCACTGCAAACCCAGCCACAAGCACAGAGAATGCTGTGAGCACCAGGAATTCAGGATAAAATACATTAGTGTGCCAGAATAAGGCATAAACCTCCTGAAAATTCAGCTTAAGCTGATGCAGAGGCAGCCCAATGCAGTGAGGTGAGAACAGCCTTGTCTCTGCCTGCAGCAGCCGCAGCTGGAGCATGGAGGTTTCCTCCCTGAATTTATTTAATCGAGGTTTAGGGCTTTTTCAGCTTATGGTTCCTACCAGGAAAAAAAAAATCCCATGGCAACATGCTCTGTGATTTAATTACACGCTGATTGAGGCGTGGGAGCAGGATGACAATTATCTGCTGGCATCGTGCAGGACGGAGCTTCCGCCAGTGCCCGGGGCTGTGGAGGCAGGAGAGCGTGGGACTGCCTGCTCTTCAACAATCCCTGGGCTTTCCATGGCCCAGTCAGACATCTCAGCCCCCCCCACCCTGAGGAATCAACCCCTGCACCCCTCTGTCTGTGCCCAGCTCCTGCAGCTCTCGCCTGCTGAGCAGCAGAAATCCTGTGTGGAGGCTGAGGCCATGGTTGCTGATGATGCTTCACCCAGAAAAAGCCAGACAGGATGTTAGAAAGGAGCAGACAGGAGGTTAATCAGGACCACAGCCCTGTTTTGGCCAATACATCCAAGCCTTGATATCCTCTCTTCTATGGTTTCCACTGCCACATCTGCCCTGTGTGCCCGCCCCTCTCTAAGAGGATTAACGGGGTTTAAAACACCCTCCTGCTAAATTTGTCTTCACCTTGGTAAGCCTGCAGCCATTTGTCACCTTGTCCCTGCTGAGCAGGAGGTGCCATGGCCAGGTGCTGTCTGTGGATGGCAAAGGGGAAGGAGGGCAGGCACCCACCCAGCACCCCTGGGTGCCCCCCAGCACCCCCAGCTCCAGGGCAGCACCCTGATGAGACCAACACTGGTGACCCTCAATGGGGGACCAGAACACCCCCAGATCCTGTGCTGGGCTCTGGACCAGGGTTTGCCACGGGGAGTGGGCAGAGAGGGGGGTAATGCCCAGGCTGAGTTTGTCCCAGTTTGTCCCACTCACCACACTGGGCTCTTGGACTGCCATCTCCCTCACCTCCAGGAAGCTGAAGCTGCTGTGAACCTGTGGGTGAGAGAAACAGGATCAACCCCAGTGCTGATGGAGAAAGGAAACCCAAGGGTTCCCCCCAACTCCCACACTTCCCATGCCTCAAGCAGTGCTTGGCCTTGGCCCCACCCTTCACCAGCCCCCAAACAAGACCCCCCTCCCCTTCCCCCATCTCTCCTCCTCCTGCTCTTGACCCAGTGGCCCAGGTGACTCAGGGGTCACTCCCTCCAGTGCCCCAGGCCCCCCAGGACTGTACCAGGGTCCCCACACTTACCCTCACTGGCAGCATCACAGGCAGCACATAGGCTCGCCAGGGTGTCAGGACCTAGGCAAGGTGTGACAAAGGACCATGGTGACATGGAAGCCACCCCTGTCCCCCACTGCCACCATAAAACACCTTCCTGGGGAAACCAGGAAAGCAGAAACCAGGCCAGATTCTGCACATACCAAGATAAAGTCATCATACTTGGATTTCACCTGCAGCTGGATGCTCAGCACCAGGAGCACCTTCTTTGTCCCCAGGAAGGTGGTGATGCCCTCTGAAAAGACCAATGTCCACATGAAATTAGGTGGCTGAGGTCACCTTGCTCCTCTCCCATGTTGCTCTTGAGGATACTGTCCCCACCTGAATCATCTCCTCTCCCTCCACACCTTACAGTCACACCCTGGTTGTCCTCAGACAAGCCTCACACACCACCTGTGGGTCTCCTCTGCTGCTTGGGTGATGCACCCACCTCTCCATCTTCTGCCACAGCCTCAACCAAGCACAGGGTTTGGGGCTGCTGGTTCACACTGCCTGTGCTGCCTCACCCACTGGAGCTGGCACTGAGCTATAAGAGGCTCCCGATTTCTCTTCTTTCCTTTCCAAATTTACCACCAGGGAGCAGCTGGTCACCCAAGTCCTTCCTCTCCACAGGGCCAGCCTCCCCAAGGTCACAGCTGGTCACTGTCACCATCAGTGGGCCAGTGTGAGCATGGCTCCTGCCCTGAGCACCCCCTCCGTGCCCTCCTGATTCCTGCCTCTCATGGGAGAAACAGGGCCAAAGGCACAGCTGTCCATCGCTGTGCAGAGCACACCGGGCTGTCACAGTGACACCAATCCCCATGGGTCAGTGGTTTGAGCCACACCTCCCCAGGGACCCACCCTGGTAGAGCCAGGCCTGAGGCTGTGGGGACACGGTGACCCAGCTCCTCCCCACCAGTGCCAGCCTCGGTGGGGCTGGTGAGGCTGAAGGAGCCCGAGACCCCTGTGGCCTTTTGCTGCTTGAATCAGCCAAGGGAAGGCCGTGAGCAGTGGTGTTCACACCCCCCATGCTGAGCTGCAGGCTGTGCCTTCCTGGGGAGCTCCTGGGGACCCCCAGCTGGCCAGAGGAGCCCAAGCCCATGGGGCTGAGCAGCACCAAGCTGCACCCACAAATCCGGCAGCTTGAGCTGTGCAGAATCCCATCCTTGAGCAGCCAGGTTATCTGGGGATGCTCTTGGTCCAGGGTCCATCCTCAGGCAAATTAGTTTTGCAGACAAGAGGAACCCCCAGACGCTGCATGGGCCCCCCTCAACCTCAGCTGTTGCCGCTGAGGGACCCAAAAGTGACTCTGCCAAGCCCAGCGAGGCAAACGGGGGCCAGGCAGGCCCGGCAGGGGCAGCCCCATGTGGCAGCGGTGCCCGGCAGTGGCGGCGGCGGGCGATGCTTACCTTGCAGCTCGGCGGGGATCCCTCCGGGGGACACAGCCATGCCTGGCACCTGGGGACACCTGCCCGGGCTGCGGGGTCAGGGCAGCATCCTCGGCGCCGCGGGAAAGGCGCCCTGCCGGGAGGAAGCGCTGAGGTTACCGACCGGCAGCGCCGCCGCCTCGGTGCCTCCTCCCCCTCCCGGTGCCTCTTCCTGCCCCGTCAGGCGAGATTTACCGCCTGAGCAGGAGAAGCGAAATGAAAGCGACGGTGCCCACGGCCCACCGGCCCCGCCGGGAGGAGAGGGCGGCACTACCCAGCTTCCACCCTTCTCCTGCCGTGTGGAGGGCATCCCTCCATGAACGGAGCGGGAGCATCTCCCCACAGCTCCAGCTTCCAGGGAGGAGGATCCGTGACCTCTCCTTATCTCCTGAGGTGCTTCATGGGGACATATTCCTGCCTGGACATGGCTGGTGTGTGGGGTAAGGGCAAGTCCACCCTTCCCAGCACTGGGCAGCCAGCCCAGCTCCATCACCTTGCACTGGAGATGGGTGAAGGTGCCCCGTGCAGGCTGCTCTCTGGAGGATGGATGCTGGTGCCCATGGCAGGATGCTGAAGGAAGGGCTTTTCCAGAACAGAAGCGCCCCAGGCCTTCTGTTCCAAAGCAAGGGAGAGAGGCAGAAGCCAGGTGACCTCCTTGGAGCACATCAACCTGAGGACTGAGCATATCAACCACTCGACTCATCCAGGAATGTTTTGGACCAGGAAGTGCTCCTGTGTCCCATGACATGCTGCAGAGCTTCTCTGGACTCAGGATTTCCCACTGTTGGCTCAATGTGGCCCCAATTAGAAACTCAGGAAAGGTGCTGGAGGGAGAGGCAGAGCTACTCTGAGCCAGCAGCCTGAGTTTCTGTGACCAGCACCCACCAGGATGGATGGTGACATCTGTCTTCTTCCCCTAAACTGCCCCTTTCTGACAAACTTCCAAGCTCCAGGCTGGAATCTGCCAACCAGAAGCTCACTGAGCTTTCCCAGAGGTCAAATCACTTGGGAGAAGGTGGTTCCTGGAAGGAATGGGTGGGTTTGCCCTCCTACTACATCCACTTGAGGCCACAGTGCTTCTGAAACCACCTTCTGTACGAGAGTGAAGGCAGGCAGCACCTCCTCGAGCCTCCTGAGCTACATCAGCAGAGGGATGAGCACCAGCAGGATGAGGGGCAGAGGGCATTCACTACCCAGTGCAGTCAGCAGCCACCAGCAGCAGTCCTGGCTGGATCCATGTTTTTTCCAGGATAGAGAAGGCCAGGCTATTGGTATCTGAACTTCTAAAAGGGCACCATCTCCCAGCTTTGGCATGAAAGGATATTCAAGGCACAGAGGGAGCAGCTGTCCCCTTTCATGTATCAGAATGGCTTCTATAGAAGACTAGCAGCACAGAGGAGATATCCAGGCAAGCTGCATCCAAAGCCCATTCCCCAAAATACTGGTTCCCACATGCTGGAACATTCTGAGCAGCAGTACAGCAGGACATGTACTCCAGGAGTGGGGCAGACACCCATGAGCACAGGTGTTCCTGCCTCTGTGCAAGCCCAGGCACACCAGGATGTCCAGAACAGCACATCTCCTCTGGTCCAGCAGAGAACACAGGGATGGCAGCCAGGCCAAGCCACTGGCAGAGGCAGCAATGCTCCTTGGATCCATCCCAGCCCTGGCTTTATACCCAGAGCCCAAAGCCCAGCTTTTCCAGCACTGGTAACAGCTCTTGGGTTGAGCAGAATTGTTCTGTCCACATTCAGGCTTTGGATGCTGCCCTGGATGTGTGTCCTTGGCAGCAGGCTGGGATATTGATCTGCACCATTCCAGAACAGCTCCTCTGAGGGTGAACCAGAAGCCTGCAAGAGGCACAAGCAGAGATCCCTGCCCAAGGCAGGAGCCTCAGCTCAAATCAAATGAAAACCAGCCTGCATTACAGAACCATTGACAGAGCAAGCACAGAGAAACCAGGTCAACTGAGCAGATCGCAAGGTAACATGCCAGGCTGGGGAAAAAAGGAGGATGGCCACAGGGTGACAGCTTCCATCCTCACTGAACCTCTCCTGGGGTCTGTGAAGAAAGTTCTAGAATCAGAGCACAATAAAAAAGTTGCTCAGAAATTGCTCCTCAGATCTGGGTTAAGGGCTAGCGTTATGCTTAGGGTTAGGATTGAGAGAGCCAAAGAGCCCAGAGCTCCAGGGACACTGGTGCTGGAAAAGGCCTGCCAAGACAATCCTGGCAAGGTCCAAAACATTGCTGCTCCTACACCTTTCTGATCTGGACCCCCCCATAGGAATGGGCACCTCAGCCCCAGTGACAAGCTGTCCTGTGCCTTGGGCTGAGGCTTCAGAGCAGTCAAGCCTCCAGCCCTAGGGACATTGGCACTGGAAGAGGCAATTGCAAGGGCATTGCACAGGTGATGTACCTGTGTCAGACACTGGATGTTGCACATCTCACAACCTCTTGGATTGCCAGTGCCTGTGTCTGGTGGGGCTTGGCAAAAGGTGAGGCCACACCCTGCTCATCCCTAGACCACCCATACCTTGGCTGAGCTGTCAGTCATGGACTCCTGGTGTGGGGCTGCTCACCTGGGCCCTGACTGACCAAGGCAGTGCCACCGCAGGGGTGGGCACATGAAGGGCTTAAAGGATGGAGCATGATGCCAGCACATGGTCACAGCCCACAACCCTTCATGGAGTGGTGTTTCCTCAGAAGAACACTACAGAGCCCACTCAGCACCAGCCACACCTGTGGTCTTTGCACAAATACACCTCTCAGCGCTCGTCCTTTCAGCCTCCCATTAAGCTGTTCACACACAGCCACCTCCCCCAGCTATTCTGAATTCCAGGAGAGCTGCAGCACCTGGTTTGGTGTCACCCAGGCCTGTGTGCAACAGCATGAGCTGTTGCACATGAACGCTCACACAGACCAAAGGAAGTCTCTGCTGGACCATGTGTGGCAGCTCCTGGGGCCACCAGCTAAAACAAAGCCACTGCACCATCCTTCACACCCCACGTGTCAGCACCAGGTTGAGCCACAGGGTTTAAGATATGATGGCATTTCTCCTTACAGATCCCAGGGACACCTTTGGTTTTTCGACTCACCAAAAAGCCTCCCTAGCTCCAGGCTTATGTAAAACCAACTCAGCACTGCCTCAGACTAAAACATCTTTGGCTTCTGAGCACACAAGTCCCTTGCCCAGCTGGGAAAGCACACAAGGATTTACCCATTTCTCAGCCAGACCTGACTTCTCACAGAAGCAGCCCTTACACCACCTCTCCCACCTGCTGCAACAAGGCACCAGCGTGCTCAGGACTCCGAGCTTCCACCTCCAGACAGGCTTTCCTTGGCAAGTCACAGAAGACCAGGGATAACAAGTCACCAAACACCTAGTGAAAGCCAGAACTAGCAATTCTTGTGCTTGGTTACAGCCTCCTGTAAAACAGTGTAAAATAAAGTAGTGCCATTTGCCAACAGCAACTCCCGTACCAGCAGTAGGAGGTTCTACCTGAACCTGCAGTGACTGCCAACAGCTGGCACCCTAACTGCTGTCAAAGGCAATTAAAAAAACACACCACAGAAACTCCACCAATGTTTTCAGAATGAAATGGAAACAATATTCCTGTTAACTAAACCATCAGCTACAACCATGTAAAATCACAGTCAAAACAAACAGAAGTAATAACTACTCCCATGTTACTCCAAGCTCAAGCTGTCAACACCAACATTTGCATTTTACATCCTCTACACACAGAGCAGCACACTCTGATTTAAGGACATGGACAGGTACCTTGCACTTGGCATGGGGCAGAGGGAACACCAGCAGAGAGAAAGGAGCCAGTCCTGTTGACAGCATCCTTCTGGGAAGAGCAGCTTTTCCATCTGGAGATGGCTGCCAGGTCGCACCGTGGATGTACACAAAGAAAGCAGCCAGTGAGCACACGTGTTAATCCGTTATTATTTATTAGCTGTACAGCAGTATATTCTCCTTCCCAGCTTTCAAACCCCATTACATATTTTATAACAGTATTTTTTTTCCCATGTTGGCTTCCTAAAATAATGAAAAATATCACACAGTACAGCTAAGTACAAAAATGCATCAACCTAGAGTCTGATAGCTAAACTGATAGCTCTCTTAAAAGCGATACATAGAAGAAAAATTTGTTTGAAATCAGCAAGACTGAGGCTCTATAAAAAGCTTACATATTTTAACATGTGACATTTTCATATACAGGCATCATTTGTATTTCACATTATTCCTTTTTTTGTCTTTATCAGAGATTCAAAAATTGTAGAATTACTGACCTATTAATAAAATTTCCTGGCCCAGGTTGAGGGCTGCAGTGACCCACTCATAAATCACCACTTTTGTCTTAACATAGGATTCATAAACACAAAATACAACTACAAGATAGAGCAAAGAAAATGTATTTGTGAAATTATAACTCAAAAAAGTTAATTATATGTTTCAAATTGGTTGGACGGTCACATCCAGAGGGCAGTGTCAACGGCTCAGACTCTGGATGGACAGCAGTGACTGGTGCCCCTCAGGGGTCCATACTGGGACCAGTTCTATTCACTATCACCGTTAATGGCATTGATGAAGGGATGGAGAACACCCTCAGCACGTTTGGGAACACCAAGCTTAGGGTGCAGTGACACACCTGAAGGACAGGGCCATCCAGAAGGACCTGGCCCTTGGGAATCTCATGAGGCTTAACAAGAGCCAGTGCAAGGTGGTGCACCTGGATTGGGGCAACCCTTGGGATGAATCTGGGCTGGGAATGAACAGACCCAGAGCAGCCCTGGGGAGAAGGACCTGGGGGAGCTGGTGGGAGAGACTGGACATGGCCCAGCTGTGTGTGCTGGGCTGCATCCAGAGCCCTGGGGGCAGCAGGAAGGGGGGATTCTGCCCCACTCAGGTGAGACCCCACCTGCAGTGCTGCATCCAGCTCTGGGGTCCTGGGACAAGGAGGACATCGAGCTGTCGGGGCGAGTCCGGAGGAGGCCACAAACACGATTTGAGGGATGGAGCACCATTCCTATGAGGAAAGACTGAGAGAGCTGGAGTTATTCAGCCTGGAGAAAAGAAGGTTTTGGGATGACCTGATTGTGGCCTTACAGAACCTTGCAGGGATCTTACAAGAGTGCTGGAAAGGGACTTTTGGCAAGGGAATGGAGAGACAGGACAACAGGGAATGGCTTCAAACTGACACAGGGCAGGGTTAGATGGGCTATTAGGAAGAAATTCTTCCCTGTGAGGGTGGTGAGGCTCTGGAACAGGTTGTCCAGAGAAACTTACTGCCCCATCCCTGGAAGTGTTCAAGGCCAGGTTGGACAGAGCTTGGAGGAAGCTGGTCTAGTGAAAAGTGTCCCTGCCTGTGGCAGGGGGGGCAGAACTAGATGATCTGTAAAAGTGCCTTCTAACCCAAGCCAGTCTAAGATTCTATAAAATACAATTTTTTTGTGCTTCAAAACCAGATTTCACATGTGGGTTTCTCTTGTTCTGCAAGCAATAGTTTGGGTACATATTTTCTCTACCTTATCAACAGCTTTTCCAACATTTACACTCTATCAATTCTCTTGTCACTTAGTTTGAAAGGAATTAGAATACTGGGGTTTCTTAAAACGGCATTTTTGCATACCTCTTAATTAATGGAAAAAGATTAAAATGTAAAAAAAAAGTTATTTACAAGCTTGACCATTACAGAAATGCTTTGCAGAAAGCAAAGCATATTAAGGACAGAAACCAGTTGGAGCATGCCAAAACTACCATGTGCAGCCGACTTGGAGAACCGGAGCTACTCAGTGGGAGAAAGCAAAAACAAAAAAACAAAAAACAAAAAAACCAACCAAAAAAACATTTCAAAAGTCTAGAACCCTCCCAAGTCTGCATTTACAGTTAAAAACACTACTGAGAGAAGAGGCTCAAGGACTCTGGGAACTGGAAGGGCAAGTCCGGAGTGGTTTTCCACATACTCTAGTCAAGGCTTCCACTTTTGTATATTAAAACTTGGTGCATGTAAACACGGCCCTTGGACCAGCTTTACAATGCAGTTCAGAGCAAAACTAAATCAAGCATCTCAGAGGAAACCCTCAAGGACTCCAAAATATTTCCTAATGTTCCATGATCCTGTAATGCTAACATAAAACAGCAAGTTCTAGTTAAATCACATTCTAACATCGTTTTATTTCCCAGTATGTTTGGTAAAATGGTCTAAAATGATGCACTTCCCAAAGCCAAGAAAAAAGATTAAAAGGAAAAAAATAGATTTGAGCCGCTTAAACACAGCCCAGGCCAGTTCAGTCAGCCAACGTGGTCTTCCTCCATCACCGGTCCATCATGCTGAGAATCATCTCAGGGGTGAGGTCTCCATTGGGAGCTTCCACTACAGCAGGCTGAGCTTCCTCCTCTTCCTCTGCTGTTTCTGCATCAGGTTCTTTCTTCACTTCAACTATAATGTTTTCAATTTCACCAGTGTTCTGGTCTTCAACCTGAATGATTGCTGCAGCTGGAAGGGCAGATACAAAGGAGGAGAGGGGGAGAAGCAGATTATTTTACTGTTTCCAGAGCCAGCCTGCATGCCTCAAGCAGGTCTTTGGGACTGTCACATCAGTGGGGAGCAATTCAACCCACCTCACTCACCCAAGCATCAAGCATTTATTTTCTTGCCCCTTTAAGAAGATGGGCCCCCAGTACTACTACAGTTCCAGTGTGCATTTTCATATTAAAACATCCTTCAAACAATGGATTTTGTAGAATAATGAATGAAATCAAACCCTGTATCAATATATGGGCCTAAGACAAAACTTAAACTTCAGGGGAAATTAGTGATGACAAATTCAGCACTGAATGTTTCCACAGAATAACCCCAGAGAGAAAACAGGCCACACTTGTATCACTGAGCAGACAGCCAAGCCACTGAGGAAGCCACCACCTCCTTAAAGGAACTGATTTCCCTTTCCCATCCTACTCTGGTCTAAAATGTATTTACTTCGACTGGGCACAGTTACAATGTCTGTTCTTAAACACATCCCTGTGGAGTTGAAACAACACCTGCACTGGTCCTTGCTCAGAACCAACAGCCTGAAGCAAGTTCAGTTGTGGCAATACCTGCAAAAGCCAACCAGGTGAGAACACCATGATTTTTTTACTGCCAGCTGTTTTCCCAAGGACTTTATGTACGTCAGCAGAGACACCACAACTGGTACAAAAACAAGTGAGCACTTTGCACAACTATGAAATGAAATAACACTAAACAAACACAATGGCCTTTCTTTTCTAGCCTGGCCTGAAGTGGCCCTGTTCCCTCGTGACAAGGAAACCCTTGCAACAAACTTCAAGGTGAGTTCTTAGCAATGCAGAGACAAGTACAGCTATCTACTTTTAAAATAATCTCATTTGCAGGGATCACATCTACAAGAATGGCCAAATCCAAGGCAAAAGGTGCTCAAGCAAGCAGGGTAAGGTGACTTCAATCAGTGACTTACGCTGGGATTGTTTTGGTTGCGCAGCAGCTTTGCCTGGTGGTCTTCCTCTTCTTTTCTTACTGGGAGGTGGTGCAGGAGCCTCTTGCTCAACTTCTGGTTCAGCCTCAATTTCTACTGCTGTCTCCTCCTCATCTTCATTATCATCCAAATCTGGTTCAGCATTTTCCTCTGTAAGAAAGGATGTCAGATAAATCTTCAGTTTTAACAAGAATAAAACACATCCATCTACAGAGAAGCACCATCAAATCCTGTCCAAAAGGGATGGATTTGAAGGATCAGCTCTGAGAAAGAAGGCAAGTAAGGCCTTTGTTCAGAAGCCACAGACTGTTAATCTGTTACCCTCACTTAGAGGGAACAAGCTGTCCTTCAGAAAGCAAAAGGTAATTAAATTATGTTAGATTATGTGGTAAAAGCTACTCTGCACATGCACAAAGGAGCGCAGAGACAACAGCACAAGGAAGAACAAATAACACATGGCTGGGCTACTCCCAAGCCTATCAGAGGGTCCAACAGCCCATCCAAGTCCCACCTGAACAACAGAGAGGAGCACAGCATTGCTCAATACAAGGTGCCCAAATTCACAGCTTCTGAGGAACAAACCTCTTGTCCAGGACACTCCCAGAAGAGCCACCAGGTGTGAAATCCATCCCAATCATGGGAAGCAGCTCTTGAGATCACCTTTGGTACTATGGGGAGTTAGGGAATTCCTGGTTGGGACACAATGGGATGCAGGAGGAAGGCTATTTTGGATCACACAGGACTATTTGCAGGATGTTTAGGGGAGGGGATGAGCTGATTTCAAGAAGTGTGGGGAAAATAGAAGGGCAAGAGGATAGAAGAGGTAGATCCCATGTAAATTGCTGTAGCAGCCATTCCAGGATCTCTGTGAAACAGGAGAACCCCAACAGGCATCCAAGAGCCAGTCTCCTACCCCTCAAGCTCTACACTTCATTTTTCACAACACTCCTTAAACCTACTAGATGAGGACCATCAGCATGTTCAGAATGCTCTGGGCAAACCCAGAGCAGACAAAAAGCAGTGAGAGATGTCCAAGAGAATAATATTGTTTGGACAGCAAAATGATTGCCCTTAAATTTGTAAGGCTGTTCACTAGAGGAGTAGCTTCACTCAAGAATACAAGGGCCACAAGGATACTCCCTTTTATTTAAAGGGAAAAACCCCAACTCACACTGGGGCATGTACAAGCTGCATGATTTTACAATCATTCAAAGGATTCCCCTCATGAGGGATTTATTTACTGGATTTCTCAGGTCTCACCTCTTTAGAAGTTCTTGACATTCTCCCATCACCTCAATGTCCATCAATTAACATTCTGTCTAATGCTGGGCAGCCAGGAGACAAAACTATCATTCACTGTTTGGTCTTTCCCCTCTTTGATTAACACAAATTTGTCTATTTCATCCCAGCTTTGCTCATAATTTTTAGGTATTTAGTAGTTGCCAAACCTCATGAAACTGCAGAAATCCAAATAAACACAACAGTGAATAATGCAATTCCTCTAGCAGGTAATTAGAACATCTTTCTTACAGCTACTCAGCTCTCATTGGTCAATTCTTCATATCTATCCAATGGCTTCTGAGGTCAACCCACATTTGCCACTTCCACTGAGGCTGAAGAGATTCCCTCAGCACAGAGCCTGGCATCATTCACTGCATATCATCAGCTCATTAAAAAGCCTGACTTTTGACAAGCTTCCCCTACAAAAAACTGTTTTAAACTCAGACCAAACCAACTAAACAAAATATGAGTTTTCAGAACAGGCTGAACTCCCAGGAAGATTTCAAATCAGATACTAAGAATGCCATACTCCAGAATGCCACATTTTGAATTACCTTCCATCAATTATTTTACCCTCCCTCCATTACCTTTTCATGCTTAAATGCACAATTAATTACATGTGCTTAATTCACCTAATTCATTTTTATAAAGATCTATACAAACATGAGTTTAAGCATCAATTTCTACAGTTTTTGAATCAAGGTTTGCAAATCATTTGATCATACTCATCCTAAAACTTGTTTGCCATGTGAGATTTTCAGATATGCATTGTCTAGCCAGAAATAACCCTGTTCTCCCTACACCCCTTGATTAATTAGATAAAGCACTCCAGATAAAAGACTAATCAGCAACATTCCTTCAGCAAAATCATCTTTGAACTGGTTGGTCTTGAGACTCTACTTGGCTCTTCCTGTTGAAGACATGATGAAGTTTTTCCTCTGCCAGGAGACAGGAGTAGGACTGAGCTTTTCCTTCACACACAGTATTAATCTCCACCACTCTCTTGGATGTTGCCAGCCTTTCTCCACAGAAGTAGCCAAACTATTCAGTGGTGGAATTGTCTGGACATGCCACCCAGTAATGCTGAAGAATGATCAAGTAACATTTCATAGCAATGCATTGCAGAACCACACAGCCTCTTTTGGGACTCTGAAAAAAATTACCAGAGAGTTTTCCACACAGGCAGGGCAGGAATGGCACAGCTGACACAAGGGGTGTCAGACAGTGTTTTTTAAACTACTGTCTTGGAACAGGCCTGGGACAGCAGGCTCTATATTATCCCTCACAGACAATACATCTTTCTCTACTTGGCCATGTATCACCATATTCTGTGTTTGCCAACCAGACAAGACTGAAGTGCCAGAAGAAACCTGCAGAACTGGCAAACCAGCAGCTAACACACACATGAATCACAGACCTGTAACTCTCAGAAGGTACTGAGCTGCTCTTACCACTATCAGAAGAATCTTCTTTCTTAGAACGCATCTTTCTCTTTCGGCCACGTTTGCCTTTCTTTGTCTCTCCTCCGTTCTCTCCTTCCCCACCATCTAGGCCAGAGCAGTTATCAGCATGTCTGGCCATTGTGTTCTACTCAGTGAAAGATCAAAAACACAAGAAAAGTTAAAACATGCATTGAATTCAAGATCAGACATTCTGGCTCTGTATTTTCAAACATGTTTCTGGTAACTATGTCATTTGCTTTCTAAAGAGAGATTCTTTGGGGGAGATGGGTACATTCATTAACTTTACGAATGAAGTTGCATTTTCACATTGCTCATGATGTGAACACTAATGTTTGTTGGTACCAATTCTCAATTCTCTCTTTCCCTCTCAAAGAGAAGAGCTCTATTAAAAGATTCATATTTTACCATGTACCTCACCCATCTTTCCTTTTGGGTATACATTTCCCTTGGCTAAAAAAGCCTCATTCCACCCCAACCCTCTCCAACTCAAGGAATATTCCCTTACCCTGCGAGTGAATGTTTTGCCACACTTGGAGCAGACAAAGGCAGCAGGGACAAAGTTGGGGTCGTGGTATCTCTTGAAGTGCATGTCCAGGAGCTGCTTCTGGCGGAAGGTTTTATCACAATGGCTACAGGCATAAGGCTTTTCTCCAGTATGGGTCCGTTTGTGCATGACCATGTGCCGCTCCTGGCACGGACAGGGAAAATGGAAACTTGTGTCAATGGATACAGAAAAGTGAATTTTCAGCTAAAACAAGGCCAAAATTTTATGGTTAATATCAGGAAAAGAATGATTCCGCAGCAATGCAAGAACATCTTGATTGATGGCATATTCAGTCCTAGCTACTCCCATTCTATATGGACTCTAATTCCTTGGTCAAGGGGTACATCAAGGTTATGAATTAGAAGGCTTTTCTCTACAGGACAGAATCACACCAAGAAAAGGCCACTTGTGGTCTCATTTACACCCTTCAAAAAATTTAGACAGCCAATTTGATCCTGACAGCTGGTTGTTGCCCTGTTTTTTTAAGTTCTTCTAAGCCTCCTGATCTTTACATTCTTGTAAGGAACTTCCTCGCACACTTCATGTAAATAACTTATTGTTTTGCATTCTTTTATGGAGAAGGAGAAATTTGATGGACTGTTGGTTTGTCCAGTGTCATTGGAGAGGCGGCACTGTCATCCTCCAATCAACTGTCACTTTTGGAAATCTATAAATGTTGGGAGTCAGAATTGAACTTTCCCTCTCTTTTACCTTGGAGAGTCCAGTGTCCACGTCGTTTTTATTTTGAGCAACATCTGGTCATACCTAAAAGCTGATTTCCATCTCATACTTTCAGCTCCTGTCCTAACACTTTTAAGGGGTGCCCCCAGCTTACCTGTCTGCAGGCATAATCACACTGGTCACACTTGAAGCGCTTCTCGTTCTTGTGGGACTTTTGATGCTGGATGAGGGCATACCTCTCATGGAACACAGCGTCACAGTAGCGACACTTCTTGCCCTGCTCAATGTAGGAATGCTGCTTCCGCAAGTGGACACCTACAGGAAAAAGAATCAAAAAGCTTTCACCACCGTGGCTTTCCAAGCACAAAAGATGAGCCCATGGTCCTTTAGAGATCCTCCCAAGCTCAGCCAAAACAGTGGAATTTAGGATTCAACTAAAAACCTAAAGGACTCACAAGTAAAACCAACTAGAACAATTTCTAGATGCAAAGAGCTCCCAGAAAAACTCCATTAAGATTTTCCACAGATTTGGTTATTACTTGCAATCTATGCTGATTCAGGATACTTGAATTTGATGATAAAGTACTGTCAAACTAAAGTGTCTTGTGGACTGTTATTTTTAAGAGTAATTTGAATTGCCTGGATACAGCCAGAAGCCAGGTAATTCAGTGGGGGGAAACAAGATTTTCTGCAGGATTAGAAGTCAGAGTGACAGGACTAGAAGGCAACAGGGATACCAGCAGATAATCCCTGAAAGGTTTTAGTCACTTCTTTAAAATCCTCCAACTAAGAGCATACCACAGCTGCATGAGCTAGCTTAGGGTAGATTAAAGCATTATTAGAAGAAAAATTCTTCATAGCTAACATCCGTTTTCCTCTGTTGTAAATCAGCTTGTTTGCTCCTGACATGAACTGATTGCCTTTCTCTCAAACTGCCTCTCACTGTAGCACTTGTCTTTACTGGAAGAGAGCCTGCCTTCCCATTACTTGGGTGATAATTCTGTTTAAAGACAGAAAGTTCTGCCAAATCGTGGCTCCTTCCTTTCCCTCAGCTGCTCTGGGCACGATATTGTTTGTCACCTTCTAGAAACATAAGAGCTTGCCTGCTGGAATCACACTGGGTACTGCTCACTAGATCAGCAATGTCCTACTGCAAGGACTCAGGGCTTTTTTGAGCACACAGCTCCAAATCCTGGAAAGTTAAATGCTTGCTCTAATTCAAATCTTTTAACTTGATGAAAATATCTCTGCATGAAACAAGGGCCTCCAGTGTGCAGGAGGCTAAGCCACGTGATCTTGCTTTTTAGATCCCAATCCTTATGCTATTGAAATCTCAATCCAAGTTCAATAAATGCCTTCCATCTATGGGCAAACAGTAACTTACCTTGTATGCTTGGGGAAAAAAAAAAACCAAACAATGAGTAGAAACTGAAAATTGTTTTAACTTGCAGCAGCTATAAGCTAAAGATGTGTTCTACCAGCCCCATATGTGAAGGTGTGCTTTATGCTGTGCAGTTCCCAGACGGGGTATTTGGGTTAAGAGAGCAGTTGGGTTATTTGAACTCTAATTCTGGGAAGTTTTGTACCATCTTCAGCAAATGGCCATGTTTGGGAGACACGTACCCAGGTCACTCTTTCTCGCTATAACAGTATCACAGTGAGGACAGTGGAATTTGGCCACATTCTCCGTGTGCTTCTGCAAAATGTGCATCTTCATGGTACCGCTCTGAGTGAAGCGAGCATGGCAGATGTAACATTCATATGGCTTCTCTCCTTCAGGAGCAAAAGGAAAAAATAGAACAAGTACTTTTATTAAAAAGAAATCTCACAAAGAATCCCCAAACAACCTCCCAGAAACTTGCAACACAAAGAAATTGTAATTCTGCAAAGCACTCAATAACATCTTTCTCTGCAAGTTATAGCTCCAGTGTCTTTCTACAAAGAAACTAAAGTTCAATCCTTAAGGAAGTTAAATTATTCTTACTCTGAGAAATACAGGCAAGACCTACAGCTGACAGAAGAGAGCAAGTGATATCAGATTTTTTGGGGTGGAGATTCTGATGTTCATGTATACATAAAAGGGCATGTTTCTCCCCATCAATTTTAGCAATATGATTAATTTGGCACTGCAGTAACATTCTGTGCTAAAATCATCCCTATTTATATTGAAGAAAAAATTAGCATCTTTATGAACTAACATGCATGAGATGCTTTTAAAAATGCACTGAAGCATGAAACTACAAATGGCTCTACTCTTCAGCTGGAACACAGCAAACAGAAGTTTCTTCTGTTCAAAATAGAGATGCCTGCATTTTATCACCTCGTAGTCAAACTAGAAATCAGAATCCACCAAGCTCATTTCTCAGCGAAGTAATTTAACCTGGTTTTAAATTTACAAGTGCTCACAAAACGTGGTGCATTCTCTTCAGCTACACTTTATAAAGGTTTTATATTAAACTACACAATAGTATTTGTTTGCTGTGTGCCAGCAACACTGTAGCCCCAGCACTCTGACACTAAGAGAACACAGAATCAGTACCGGAGTGGGTCCTCATGTGCCTCTTCAGTTTGTAGGTGTCTCTGCTGGCATAGCTGCACAGGCTGCACTGGAACGG
The DNA here is from genome assembly GCF_047830755.1 of Zonotrichia albicollis. Classification (NCBI taxonomy): domain Eukaryota; kingdom Metazoa; phylum Chordata; class Aves; order Passeriformes; family Passerellidae; genus Zonotrichia; species Zonotrichia albicollis. The sequence goes on along the minus strand of NC_133831.1, from coordinate 7,381,942 downwards.
GCGCTCCCCGGTGTGCGAGCGGATGTGGCGTTTCAATTTGCTAACCTGCAAGCCAAGGGCAAGACTCAAGTTAGCACAGGTGAGCCGGCCAGATTGCCAAAAGCACAAGAAACCAGTCAAGAGTTTAAGGGAGTTTAGGCACAAAACCAAACAAGGACATTTCAGTGCCATTTTCCCATTGCTCCTGCCCACTCTACCTCGCCTCCCAGCTTCACTCCAAGTCTTGCCTGATGCTTGTTCCCACACTCAATGAGGCCTTTAGACTCTGTGCTCACCTCACTGTTACTGATCATCTCAGCATCTGAAGACCCTCTAAAATTTTAAAATATCCTGGAGAGACTCAGGGAAATGATGTGGGGAAGCTTAATTCTTTTCTCCTCCTGCTTTTATTTAGAAGGTACAAACCCAGCTCAAAGCAAGAACACCAACGGTATGGCATTTTCTACCCCAGCCTGATCATGCTGCTTAATCACCAACTTGTGCCTACAAAAAGCAGCATGACCTCATAAGGACCAACTTGGTTATTCTTTCCTAATTTATACTATGAAAACCTCTGCAACATAACTTATTCAGCACTCAAACCACAGGACCTGAAGTGACAGCACTGCAGGCATAGCGTGGGCTGCAAAAAAAAACCTTGAAGCCCCTATATAAGCTCTCCCACTGTAGCCTTCTTCCACTGCAGACATCCCATTTTTTAAAAATTATGTAGCTCATCATCTGGCTCAAATTTCCTTTCACAGTATAAACGCTGTCCTATAAAATATCTAACAATACTGCATGGAGGGAAGGCATTCAAGAATGTCTAATCTGCTCAGGCAAATTAAGCTATCATCTAACATTAGCAAAGCTGCTTTTCACCAATACTGAGACAAAGGCTCATTAGTTTTAGCTACAGACACCTTCATGGCATAAACAGATGATGTGCAGAATGCATGTTTCTAAAATGGGAGAGCACTATGGACTGAAAGGACATCCCACTGCAGCAGGAAATGTCTGTCTCCTTCAACACAAAGAACACTACCATTCCTGCAATCAGCTTAAAGGACAAATCACTTAAGAAACTGTGACAACTATTGTTTCTAAAGAGGAAACGGGTATCACCTAGAATTTCTGTAAGTGATCTCAAATTGCCTTCTGATTCCCTGAGGAAACCCCACCATTTGCTTCCAAGAGCAGGCCTGATTTATAATTTCTTTTTCCCAGAGCCTTTCAACCAAATGGCCAGAGAGGAAATGCCTAGAACAGAGTTTGTAACAGATGGTGAACAAGCTTTGAAGTGCACAAGGAAGCAGTCAGCACTGTAACAAGTCCCATACCTCCACACTGGCATAGTCACACATGGAACATTTGAATGGTTTCTCGTGGGTGTGTTTGTAGCGGCGATGCCGAACCAACTCTCCACTGGTCACAAAGGCCATGTCGCAGTCTGGGCACTTGTGAGGGCGAGTACCTGATGGGGTGCAGCAAGACAGCAGGACAGTGACACAGAGATTTAGTGACAAAAGAAAATACAAGGCAGCACTGGTTGTGGATTTTTAAAAATTTTCTGGTTTTGAAGTGAATTAGCAAGATGGTTTTCATGTTCTGAAAGATTAAATTAGAGCAACAGAATGCACAAAAGTCAGAGGTTTTGTATAAATAACTAATAGATTTAAGATCTTAGAGAATTAATATCCTTTCAGTGAGGAAATAGACTCCTTTATTTTTGTACCACTTGGTTGTTTACACATTAGAAACCAGCCAGTCAGACGTAAGTTCAGTAAGCAGAGAAAATGAGGGATTATGAATTACACTCTTGTTTTTGGCAGTAAGGCACAACAAGCTGAAAACATGAGAGCTAATGCCCAAGGCAAAGAGAACATTTCTATAACTTCAGGTAACTTGAGATCAAGCCCAGGATTGATTTTGTGCCCCTGAATAGGGTAAGCTCTGCACCTGACCATAGTTCTGCAGGCAGAAAACAACTACGCCGTTTCCTCTTTTTCACCTTGTTCCACAAGAGAAAGCAGGTAAACAAGAAAGATCTACCTTTAATCAATTTGTTCTGATAGCAGAGCAGATCCTATAAACACAATGCATGGAAAACCAAGAGTACCTGTGTGAGTGTTGAGGTGGTTCCTCAGCAATGTGACTGTCCTGAAAGCCCTGCCACAGAGATGGCACTTGTGTGGTCTTTCATCGGTGTGGCTTTTCATGTGGCGGTCCAGGTTGGAACGACGAGGACAAGTGTAACTGCACAGCTCACACTGGAATGTCTTCTTTACACCTGGTCACGAAGGAAACCATCTTTAGTGTTTGACAGTAGTGTGGTCTACTGTGTAATATAAAAGATTCTTGGGGATGTAAGTACTGCAAGGAACCACCATGCACCACTAAATCCAACTGCATTGCCTGTGGCTGGTTTGGATTAAATTTTCACTGGTATGCCAGCACTTAATGTTCCTTTTGCACTCTAAAAAGGGTTCCTTAAGTTACAGTTTTAACAAAAATCAAACACACTTATTACTGTATTTTGCACCATCTACCTTACCCAGCAATAGGTTATGAGAAAGCCCACAGAATTAATGATACCATTGGCTCCTGATGTAAAACATGCACACAAACTGTTACATGTACAGTACAGCAAAGAGAACAATCTTTTCAGTCACAGTTGTATGAGAATATTAATGCCACAGTATCATACTTGTGGAAAATGATCTCCCTAACAGCCTACAGAGAGGAGAAGGGAGGTGTGCCCCAGAAACACTGCAGTCAAGCATTATTAGATTGTGAGCAAGCAGCATTGGGCATGTCTGCTCTCCTCCCACTTGCACATATTCATTTGCCTCAGTCACACTGCAATCACCACAACAAAAGCATTTTTAAAATCCATTTGCAGATGGGGAACCTACCTTTCTTTTTAATTTTTGTTGGTTTTGGTGGCTTCATATTGCCCACCACCTTTTCTGCATTAACCTCGGACAACAAACCCTCCTGCTGCTCCTCTTCAAAGTCATATACAGAGACATCCACATCTTTGCCTTCCTCAGTGTAGCGAAGTTTACTCTTTTTGTTTTTCTTTGTTTTTTTGGCTGGTGGCTGATAGTCTGGATCTTTTTGCCAATTGGGATCTTCCTGTGGCTGAAGTTCACCTTGTTCCAGTGTCTCCACCTCACCGTTTGCACCCACTTTCACAACTTGGAAGCCTTCTGGTAAAGGGAGGGTGTGACAGATCATGGGCTCCCCCTCCTGCAGGCCTCCTTTGGAAACCTCATTTTCATAAGCTCCCTGCAGTTCTTCCACAGACGTGGTGGCAACAGGTACAGTCACTGGTACAGGTACTTGGACCAGCTGAAGCTCACCAAGGTTTATAGGCTGCTCTTCCATATTAACAACCTGAAGTGTTATGATCTGTGTGTCATCCACAGTAGCCTCAGTTTCTTGAGACACCGCACCTTCCATTACTTCGGTCTTCATTTGAAGAAGAGTTGGATCCAGCTGATCCATCATCACCATCTGCACCCCACTGCTGACATCCTGCACCACTTCACTGCCATCTGCTTGGTTTGGTGGTATGTGACAAGCATCATCCTCTTGCCCACCTTCACGGCGTCTTTGATAGGTTTTCCTCTCTTTTCCCTTAATGAAAGTTTCTGATTCCTCCACAATAGCGTCGACTGCCTCACCTTCCATTTCACCTTCCTGCTGTAAAAACAAGAGAATGAATGCTGCACACCACCCAATGTACTTAACAACTGCACAAACCCCACAGAAGGACAAGTTGCCCAACTGGAAACACCCAACTGATCCCAATCATATTCAGAAAACAGGAGCTCAGAGCTGTAGTTCTCCACAAGCCCATCACACTGCAAACCAAGGCAATCACAGAACGCTGCCTGCAGTGAGACAACTGTATCAGCTTCTTGGAGAGGAAGGAAAGCAAGGAAGAGAGATTAAGTGATACACATGTCCCTGTTTCTCAAAGACCACAAATCCCACCAGCAAGATGCACAGCAGTATTATTCCTTACTGAGCTTGTTTAATCATTTCACGTAACTTAGCAATATCAGAGGCAGACTCTGCTATAAATTTTCAAGGTACAAAATTACCACACTGTTAAAAACAAAAAGCCAACCTTAAAGAAAGTATTACATTTGAGAACTGCAGAACTTTTCCAGGAAAAGGCACTAAGAATTAAGCACAAGAACATAAGCTGCATTTATTTAATATGGAACTACTATTACTTCAAGTCTAAACTCCTCTGAACAACATAAGGAGTTAGGCAAATATGTCTTTTGTCACCAGCCTGGAGTTCAATTCCTGCTCCCACCTCTGGCACTGCTGGGCCCTGAGTGGATCTCAAGATGCACTGTGCATCCCTCCTTGGCTGAATAAGCCATAGCAGGAGACACAGCTCAGATAAAATCTTATTTCAGTGTAAATGATGTGGACTCTGAGCTGGTTGGACTCTTAAGGATCTCATGACACCTGTATTAAATCTATCCATACAGTCACAAGCAAACAATAACACAGAAGTTCAGTATTTGAAGTCAGTGTTCAGCATGTAACTGACAGGAACTGCATGCAAGCATGACACTGAGATTTTGTGCCTCCTCAGACCACCCACTGCTCTTCACTGCAGTTGGGGAAAAACATTAAACTCCTGTATTCTCATTTTGCAGGAAGGTTGTTTCAAGAGTAGTAAGAGCTAAAATGAATTATCATTTTGCAGCTTTTTCCCAAATGAAAGGAATAAGATTATAGTAAAGGAGCATTTTGTAAGTCCGTCTCTGTTCCAGGTGGTTTACTTTGTAAAAATAAGAGGTCCCTAGCCATGCCAAACACCTTCCCTGCATAGGATACCATTTCTTATATCCCTCATTAAGTATTAAAAAGGTACAAAGGTCAATTTTGGGTAAGAAGAAAGTGACAAAAAAGCCAGCTTCCTTACTAAGCCTGTGAAAAATTCCTGAATCCAGTTCCAGATTTGCTAAGAGACTTCTGTATTTTCCCATTAGACTGACTGGCCTCTCAGACCAGCTAAGTGAATTAATATAAATATTTAATCTCCATTGCTAACTCAACACTTTAAAATCCCCATACTACTTTCAAATATCTATGTTTAATCTTGTGTACTCAATTTTGATTTGACACAAGACATAAACATGAAGCACAGCTATCAAATCTCCATCAGCTTTAAAAATTACAAGACAAATAATTGCGATTCTTTTTAGAGTTCTTGTTGTTACTTCACTGTCTTTTCTAGTATCATCCACTTCTGCTGTAAAAACAATACAGCTCATCTTGTTCTTCAGCCTGCCCAGACAAGGGACATAAATTAGCGTGGTGCCTTGACACCGGTGATGTCGTGGGCAGCCACAGTCTCCAGAGGGCACCAGATCCCCAGGAATAGCGACATATGGCTTCGTGCGCACTCCCCGCAGGGATCCCGCCTCTCCTTTCCTTCACCACCGACAGCTTTTCAAGTCGGAGCAAATCCATATGGACAAACAGCTGAAGTACACCAGATGATGTAAGTACTTAACACCAGACAGCAGGCAATCAGAACAGAGCTGGTCTTTGGCCTACAGCAACTGCAAAAGTGTTTTACAATTATCTTAGGTATTTGCAGAGAGAAGAGAAGGCTGTCCAGGTGACCAAAAGTGTCTGAACAAAAAAAGGAAGGACATAGCTAAACAACACATAAAAATGTGGTCAATGGGCAAGGAAGTAACAATAAAATATGTAAGATGGAGAGAAAAAATGGCAGAAGCCCATTTCCAAAGATAATGCAACTTTGGTGCTGAGCAGAGGTTTGCAACCTTGAAACAAGCACAGGCAGCTCTGAGCAGAGGTGGGGCCCTGACAAGGACCTTCACAGTCACTGTCAATATTAGTTGGTAACAACATTGCTAAGTCACCTGAAAGGGAGCCAACAGGCCAAAATTTGCCAGTGTCCTCTATAATTTTATAGTGGAGTAGGAAGGCACGACTTCTGACTTGTAAAGCAGAAAATCCTATGCCCACCAAGGAACAGGACACTGGCACACATGAAGACTTTGGCTCACACTGTCAGGAAGCCTGCCAGCCTAAGAATGCAGGTGTACAGGGACACCAAGGAAATGCCTGCAGCAAGACTCAGGTTAAAGACACTCACAGTGGGGGTGTACCTGTGAGACAGCAATGGGTGGATTCCTACAGCCGTCCGGTAAAGAACCTCAGACCCCGCCACTGCCCCTGTCCCTCTGTCACCTCTCACCCCGTTTCCTGTCGCGCGGCTATCAGGGCTCACACGGCGGGGCACTGCTGCCCCCGAGCGGCGACACGCGGCACTGCACCGGGCTGGGGCCGCCGCCTCCATCCCTGCCTGCACCCTGCCACCTCCGTGTCACCGCCATCCCTGCCTGCCACCTCTGCGTCACCTCCATCCCTGCCTGCCACTGCACCCCCAGCCTGCCACCTCCGTGTCACCCTCATCCCTGCCTGCCACTGCATCCCGAGCCTGCCATCCATGTCACCGCCATCCCTGCCTGCCACTGCACCCCAACACAGCCATCCGCGTCATCTCCATCCCTGCCTGCCACTGTACCCCAACCCTGCCACCTCCGTGTCACCCCCATCCCTGCCTGCCACTGCACTTCGAGCTTGCCACTACACCCCAACACTGCCATCTGTGTCACCTCCATCCCCGCCCACCACTGCATCCTGACCCTGCCTCATCCAAGTCACCTCTCCATCCCTGCCTGCCCCTTTCCACTGTCCCAGTACACGCTGCATCCTGACACTGCCACTCCCACTGTCCCTGCCTGCTGCTGCATCCTGACCCAGATTCCCTGGCTCCAACACTCAGCACATGGAGCAGCATTCACTCCTGTCTATTACAAAGTATCCACTATAGTCCCTTCCTTTCCATCAAAGTTAGTGCATCTGAAAATGTCTTGTTCTAAACCAAACTCTTGCCACAGGGGAAATGTCACAATATACTGAATGTCACAATAACAGCATATAAAATTAGAGAAATATACAGGAGCTGTCTCACTTGATGCTTTGGATAGCTCAAAAATCTCAGGAAGCAGATGAGATTTCCTCAGAAGAAGTGTGGATTTACAAATTTCAAAATTCTTCAGCTGCGGGGTAGGGACCCTGCAGGATGTACCCTAAACTTGAGAGGAAAATGTATGGGTGTTTTCCTATTAAATAAGCTCTCTGTAAAGACTCCATTTCTGCTGCAGCAAGCTTTGCACTGGCAGTCCATGCCACTTCTCACTCACTCTGTCTTGAATCATTTGCTAGTTTCTCTTATTTAAATTTTTTTTTTCTTTACTCTAATTCTACTTTTTCATAAAGTGAGTCTCATGGGCAAATTTTGTATTTATTGGAGGACATGTGCCATTTCCTACAATTAAGACCATTACAGCAGAACAGTAGGAATAAAAACTGCAGAGTTTCTCTCAACTTTTTATTTCTGGCTTTTGTCTCCAGCTCTCTTCCTACCAGTTACTGCTACCTTACACCAACAGCTCGGTTCCACAATGACTGAATCTAAAAAGGAAAACAAAGCAGCAAGTTAAAAGATGCAGTAAATCAAGACTGAAAAAAGCAAAAGAGAAAATATTCCACAATAAGGAGAACGACCAAAAAAGAAATCAAAGATCTGAAAGCACAATTCCCACTAATAGCTCAAGCCAGCCCTTCCACATGGGCTCACCCAGCAGGCTCTACTGACAGACACTGTGACACCAAACAGCTCAGTGCACTGTCACAATCCAATTAGCCAGGTAAGGAGCTGTGACATCCAAACAACAGACCTAAGCTTGCTCAGACAGCTCATGGACAGCCCATCTAAAAAGCTGGAACAAGCAGAAATACAAAGTGCTGTGCCTTTCATACAACTGACACGTCATTCCAATGAAAGGAACCAAAAGGTTGCTTGAGAGAAAGTAATTTAGTGCCAGCTGTCCTGCTGACTACAGCACAGGAGAGCCTCAGCCCAGATATGCTCACTTTCTTCCCCATATCCAATCTAGCCATGCCCTGTGTCACTGGGAAGCCATTCCCCCTTGTCCTGTCACTCCATGCCCTTGCCCAAAGTCCCTCTCCAGTTCTCTGGAAGCCCCTTTAGGTTCTGAAGGGAATTGTAGAAGCACCAAAAACAACTTGCTGTCATTGTCAATGCAGAAAGTACAAACCCAGAGACAGGGATAGCTAGTGCCAGTGCCTATTTTTTACTGGTGTTATTTATAATAAAGCTACTATCAAAGAAGCATTTGTCTGCCTCTCAGGCATGTTAAAATTAAGTAACCCTGAACTGCATCAAGTTTCATGCACCAAATTACATAAAAATATGTATTTTCACCAAAAAAGGCACAGTCTCAATAAAAACTGCTGGGAGACTAACGCAATTGAGAAGTGTCACACGTTAAATGTTACACATTTATTGCTGTAATACGCACTTAACTTGAGAAAAAAAAATTTAGAACTCCAATAGACACACTGAAGCCAAATGCTGTCAGCAAATTTTTGATAGTCATAAAATAATGAGAAGTATCAGCAGCTACATTAGTGCAAACAACCTTATCAACTTGCAGCATATTCAGGCCTTGAATTCAACTCAATCTACATACAGATCCCACTGAAAAACTGACATGGCTGTCACACTTGTAGATTAGCCACTTATTAAAAATTGCATGGGAGTGGAAATAAAGCCTAATGTTAAAACATGGGAGACTTATGTTCCTCCTGCATTCTCTGAGAATCCCTTTGAAAGCTGAATAAAGGAATAAACAAAAACTTTAACTAGGAGTCTGCAGTTATGCACTGTATATGCCACTTAAAACAAGAGAAAGATTGAAAAAAAACCAAACATATCCAACAGGGTTTATAGACAAGAGACTTTTTTCTCCCCTGCTTGCAGTCCACAGATGTCTATGTAGGTATTTTAGGGCATGAGCAGATGCAGATTAGCTGCAGGAGTGCTTGGCCATTCTCCTTCCCACCATGACACAGCCATATCTTCTCCCTGAAAACTCTCCCAGCTAAGCCCAAGATAAGGCACTTGAACAGGTAGGCAGCCTTTCCATTTCCTCCAGCAGAGCTACCCTGAGAAGAGATGAACATGGCTGAGTGTAACTAACTCTAAAGCAGACAGACACATGACCAAACAGGCCAGCTGTGCCTTTCACATGCAAAACACCAAAGAGTTACTACCAACAGGAGAAACTAAAACATTGGGTAAATTTCTTTCACCAAGTAATTTTCTCACAGTAAAAGCGTAAGGCCTTCATTTGGCTACTGCAATCATTTCCATATTCACTGGTTATGACTGCTACACCCATCTCCAGCTGTTTTCTCATTTCCTCCTTGCCACTTACAACACTGGTACTGAAAGCAAACAAGAAGAGTAAAATGGACAACATTTACTGCAGCTTTAAATGAAAAAAAAAAGGGGTATTCTCATTAACCCACTATTAAGCAATTATTCTGAGAAATATTTCAGCATCTTGGAGGGCATAAGGAAAAGCAAGAACCTAGAAGTAAAAAAGCAAACTTCACCACAGGTTAATAAACAACTTTGTTGTTCCTCTGCATGAAAAGGGGCCTGTCAAGATTATGCCCCAAGAAATACATAAACCAGCTATGGGAATGAGAGCTGCAATTGGAAAATGCAGAGTTGTAGAAGGATGGTTTCCTTGAAGGATGGTTTCTTTGAGTGCTGACCCTGTGAGAGGATCAGAGAAGACAGTGCTGGTGGTGATTACCTAACCAAGGTGTCTGTGCTGGGAGGTTGGTCCAAATAGGACAAGAAGAGCACATTGTTCTAGGGAGTGATTCAAAGCTTTTAAGTGGATCCCTACACTAAACTGACATCTACAGGAATTCACTTTTTCCTTACTAACAAGACAGGAGACCAGATTTTTAACCTGTGTAATAGTTTCATGGTCTCTGTAAGACAGCTAAACACAGCACTCTCTATCCAAAGAGCTGCTCTCAGCTTTTTCCTTCACACTGACAGAATAATTGACCATAATGATCTTCACTGAGAACTAATTTGGCCCAGATGTTATCAGAGGTGATCTTTACCTTCAACCCCTACAAACTCCCAAGGGCACAGCCAAGGCAGTCCCTGGCTACAGGACATTCCTCACCCACAGCCAGCTTGGTGCACTGTTAGAATCAAAATGTATCTTGTGCCATTTCTTTACTTTCCCCCTTTTCTTTTTTCTCTGCTCCTCCCATAACCTACAGGAGAAATCTTCCTGGTTGCTACTCCTGCCTAGGGATCCCAGCAGAGCTCTTTCCAATTTCATTGTGTTTCATGAGATGATGCAAAGCAATGAGAAGCTTCATTCAGCACTGACCCCTATTTTTCAGTCAGCACACACCTGTGATCTTCTGCAATTACTCAGAATAAAGCTGACCTTTCACTTTGGATCAGAAACTCAGGGAGTTCATGCAAGACATGGAAACAGAGTATATACCCAGGGCCCCCTGCCAGGCAGAAGGAAACTCAACTCCAAATCTTTCCTCAGCTGTTTGCTGAACAAGCTCCCCCTTAATCCTTGCACCTGACAGGGGCAGAAAGCCCCAGATCATGGCTCTTCCAGAACTAATACTGCTAATTCTGCTGTAATAAGCTGCAGCCTACAATAGAGAGAAAAGCAGATACAATAATGTCAACTGCTTGAAACTTGCACTGTGTAACAAAAGATAAAAAATCATTGCAGCTACTGACAACAAATCCCACACATATTCAAGTCATTTGGGATATCCTGTAACCTGACAAGGAAAGCCTTGATGAAGAAAGCAGATTGATAAAAGCATTTTCAGCTATAGTTCTGGAATAGTTTTTTTCCTTACTTTTATTTTAGATTTGGAGAATTAAAGGTCTAGTGAGAAGGTAACAGCGACAAAATTAGTTAATGTTCTTAAAATTTGTTTCATTCTTAATTTCTCCTTCAGTTCCTATCTACCATTCTTTCAAATCTCAGTTTTATTTTTTCACTATGTCTTTCAATAATTGCTAGTGCATCTTACTAAATGACATGAGGTCTTAATTCATTCAGAGAATTCTCTACTGAAAGCTGGGAAATGCAAGTGAAATATACTCCTAGCAATAATTTTTTTTAAGTTTCCCTTTTTAATTTAGTAAGGAAGTCATCATGTTTTGCTAACCTGAGAGTCCATTACAGAAGGACAAACACACAATCTAATCAGGTGTAGGATACAGGAAGACTTACACTTCAAAAGAAGCAGTCACAAAGGAATTTCTTTTTAGCTGATGTTAGATCATAAAACTAATCAGTCCTTCCCTTTTACAGGTCTTCATAATGCAAAAGTGATGAAGGAGCTCATGAAAGACCATTAGAATACCTGAAGGTATTAAATTGAAAATCAAAAATTATTTCAGATTAAACAGCCTGTAAAATCCATTGGCACAAAAAGTGAAGCCTTATACTGTAGGCAGAGATTGGAAAAGATTCCTACTTTTATCATCAAGTATTTGTGGTCATTTCTCCCATCACACATTAATTTAGGCTTTCATTTAATTTACTGGCAAACTGCTAACAGCAGAAGATATTTCTTCAAAATAAGTCTGAGCAGAACAGGATTCTTTGGCCATCTGATGTAGGGTTGCATGATTCCAAAATGGCAACACCAGCCACTCCCACACCTGAAAAAAAGACCTGTGCAACAAGTTTCATGGCATTCTATAGACTTCATAATAAGTATCTGGATTTTGTTTTCCTCCAAGGCTTCACCTAGATGAATAGGTATCCAAGAATAAACTTTTGGGGAACAGCTATTTCTTTTATCTTTGCATATGTACTCACTAAGTAGTGATACTCTACCAGGACAAGGGAATTGAGACTTCACATTGGAGGAGCAGGAAGTGCTTATCCCTGGGATGGTAACTTGGGTCCTACCCATGAACAACAGCTGCCCATGCACTCTTAGTCACCTCACAAATCACACCCTGATGCACGTAAGGAGAACTAAAGTCAGTGCTAGTTAACCTAATGTCAGGCTGTAGCAAACACAAAGGTGCAGTTTACTGTTGTTGCAGCAGCAACAGGAAATTCCAGGAGAGTTTTGAAAACACCTATGGCAGAAGGGTGGTGGACAAAATCTCCCAGAGCCTAAATTAAGACATCCTTGCTTTTGAGTCACAGAAAAGTTAGTCTGAATTAGTAAGTGCTGGAGCAGACATAAACAGAATCAAACCCAGATGACTCCTTTAAAGTGACCCTCATACTGAAATTTTAAGAAGCTTCATTGTTTTACACACACCCCTAACTCATTTGGACTCTTATTCCAAATATGCTCATACACCAAGCCCTAAAAGTGCTACAATCAACCTTCAAAGCAGATGAAGCAAAAAACCCCCAAAACCCCACAAAGGCACTCAACCTTGGAAGAAAAAAACCCTTTCTCCCAGGAAGCAGTAAGGTCTCATTTCCAAACATACCCACTGTGCAAAGAAACCATATCTGCCTTTAAACTGCCCACTCATTGCCTCCATCAGCCCAACAATACCTCATGTTAGCTCAAGCACCCTCAAAACTGCAGCTACCATCAGGAAACCAAGCCAGGCCAGACTCACCCAGCCAAGATTTCAATCCAGACTAGGTCTCTGGTGTGCCCCAACACTAAGGGCAGCCAAAAGAGAAGCAGGGCAAACGGGTTTCTACTAGCACAATGTTAAGCTTTATGTTCAGGAAACTACTGCCTCAGCATGGAACACATACCACACTTTAAACCCCCTCAATTTACATTTATGTTCTTGGCGCTTCTGCACTTCTGCCTGGACTGATTTGTTCTCTTCATGCTGGCTATTCTTCATGCAGCTCCTGAGGTCACAACTCACTCTGGAACAGAACAGATGAACTAGTGAAACTACATAAAAGAGAAAGGTAAGGGGGGTTGGGAAGGGGAGAGGGAGGGGGGGAATAAAAGCAGAGTTCAATATTTAATGCTTGTTTAACACAGGTGTAGTCCCACACCCCTAACAGAACTGATAACTGCTTGAGGACCCCTTCACTTACCAAAAGAGCCATAAGCAAAACCAAAGGAATATTTTAATCAGCTTTAATACTTTCACTAGGATGACTGAACTCATTTTACAAGCTCCTCTACCTACTTGTTCTCAAACTCTTTAACATTCACAGTTCTGACAACCTAAAGCTCTGGATGCCTCACATCAGATTACAAGTGCAATGTGACATTTTAGAGCCAGCTCTGCCTACTTCAGATGGCCTCTCTGTCCTGTGCTGTGGAACAGCACATCACACACAAGGAGTTTTTACTGCTGAGAGGTGTAAATGAGAGCAAATGTCACTCCTTACACTGTCAATGCAGCAGTGGATCTACTGCTTATATCAAATAACAAAATCAGCTCTAACACAGTCCTAACCTTGCCACCCTGAGGAAGACAAGGCTCTCTGCTCACTGAAGCAAGCTTCATTACCCTTATCAATTAAGGGCTTAAAATACCCACATTTACAGAAATACAGAATTTACAAGACAGCACATTACACCTTTCTGTAATCCTTGTCAGTGTGCAGTGTGCACACATGCTCAAAACCCTGGGAATGGCAAGGAAGTCCAGAGGAGTGATTCTCAAGAGAGGCATGTATTCTTGCTGCACTCAGTAATGAAGGCCAAGCAGTGTTGGATTTCACACTAGTTGGATTTCACACCCTTTGAATTTAAGTGCTTCCCCTCCAGGTTCTTCTGTCATTTATTTAGTACAAGGCACTCAAGTCTGGGTCCTGCATTTATTACTTGGCAAGTCTATTTTTAATTGTTTACCAGCTTCAAAGAGCGTTACTGATAAGAGGTTTGTTGGAGCTGTGGATGTTCAGTGATAGTGAGCTTTTAAAAAAATTTGGAAATTATCTCTTTTTATTTAACACTCACTCTGCAAAAATCACAAATGCTACACACAGGCCCTGACCAGGAAAGAGGGAGGATACATGGGGTGTGCTCCACTGCTAAGGGCATATTGAGACTGCTGATGCAAGCTGCATCATTGTCAGGTTCTGTGCTGTGCAACACTGGAAAAGATTTCCTGAACTTTACAAACTTTTCAAGTAATGCAGAAAAGCCTCAGGAGAGAAGGAGATCTCCCTTCAAAAGACACTTGATACAAAATTAACACTTCCCACCTGGAATATTATCACTTTAGAAGTTTTGTCACACACACAAGAGGACAACAGAACACACTGAATTGAATGGAAGCATCTATTTATCCACTTTGGGTTTCCTGAAATTTTGAATCAAGAAAAATCAGTTTTCTTCCATTTTTCAAAACTAATCTTCTGCTTGGGAAATTATTTAACTGTAAAGAAAGCTGTTTTAAATCAAGATTGTACCCAAACTCTTATGAGGGGAAAGAGAAAACAAACCAGTAATTGCAGCTCTTTTCTACACTGAAGACAACACAAATAGAGAACATTTCACAGAGATCTCTGCAGATTAGCACTGGTGGTGAGTTAATGCAAGGCACAGCCATTGCCCCTCTCTGTTTACAAGGTAATGATTCTCATTAAGGAAATAAGTTACTGGAGTTTTTTAAGAGATGTTTTGAAGCTGCTTGGACACCACTCAAGAAGTATCAACCCACTAATGTAAAATCCAGGGAGCTCCAAAAATGCAAGGTCCCTTGTTCTGATCCACTCCAAGGGAACATCCCAAAGGGAGAGTAAGTCACTTCTACTCTCCTTTACTGCAGAGATGACACTGAACTTCTGTTAAATACCTGGTGTATTAACACCTGGTACATTATTTTCTGGCCTAAAATAACTTGCATGAATTTACATTCCATCAGAGCTTTGACATTTGGGCAATGTTTGAAAAGCTTGAAGGAAAACAGACAAACTGAAAAGTTGAAGTACTTCACATGTCCACTGCTGAGCTTAGAACACATGGAAAGAACATACCAGCAGGCTGCCAGAACAATGAGGTGGCTGGAATACAAGACCTACACAGAATGACAGTTAGCTGTGAAAAGACCATGGGGAAATCCTATTGCTGCCTTTAAAGGGAAGCAAAGAGAAGATGGAGCCACACTCTCGGAAGCAGACAGTCAAAGGACAAGTGCAACAGACCAGCTGCAACAATGAGTGGTCAAACACTGGAACAGGTTGCTCAGAGATGCTGTGGAAACTAAAATATTTCCTAAATACAACCCTAATTGACCTCATCTAGCATCAGTGCTGGCCCTGCACTGGGTCAGGGATTGAATCAGGGTACCACAAGAAGTCCTTGCCAACCAAAATTATTTTACCACTCTCTGGCACCACATAAAATGAAGGATATACTTAAACTTCAAACACAAAACATGGAGATATTTTTCCATGTATGCAGTTATAACTATGACGCTCCTAGGACTGACATTTACTGGTTCAGCACTCATTTCCACACAAGATGTAGAGGCCCTGAACACTTCTGCAAGCTCTCATATACTGATAAGTTCTTCAGCAAATGAACAGATGTACTGTAACTCTCAGCAATCTAATGGGGACCAGCACTCTCAGAGTGGTGGATATCCAAATCCACCCAGTATTGAAGAGAACAGCATTAGAAAAGCACAAATACTGTGGTTTATTGTTTAGGAGACAGAGCATCACATGTGCTATGAAGTACAAAGATCAACAGCAGATCTAGAGTCCTATAGGGACTTCAGTAAGAAAAGGATGAAGCAGTATTGACAAGAGACTTTACTACTTTTTTTATAATTTGCAGGAGAAAACCCAGGTCCACAGTGAATAAATCTAAACTAATAAAAAAGGAAAAATCTGTCTTTGAAGTATTGAAGGCTACTGTATCCTCTTTTCCCCAGGATGTTAACAAGAAATTGTATCTTGTCAGATAGGCAACAGGAAAGGTGCCAAAAGGCAGATGAAAACTCTCCCTTGGCAGCCCAGGACAGCCTGTTTGCAGAGGCAGCACATCATAGTGACCAACAACTGCACTGGAACCAGCACTTCTAACCAGGAAGAGCCAGACTGGAACACAGCAGGACAAGCATTCAATGCCATCTCTCTCCTTTGAGAGATGGAGAAATCATCCCTAAGGATTTGTCTGCACAAGTCACTCAAAGCAGATGTCTCCAAAACCATTATAGATGTCACATCAGGCAAGTGAGACATCAAAATATTTCATAGTTGGCTCCACCACACTGTCATGGAGGCTCACAAATTCTTCTTCATGTAGGTCAAAATGTTGGCAGGACAAGGAGAGGATGCAGCTGCTTTAACAGGACACACACTACAGGAGCAAAGCAGAAAGTAGTCTGGGACCATGTAATGCTCCAGGTAGCTCAGAGCAGGCAGGAGTCAACAGCAGTCACTCTTTGGCAGGAAGGAGAGAAGAGTATTAATAAACATGGAAGGTAGGCAGGGATCAAGTAATCAATGAGTACCTTTTGAGTATTCAGTATTGCCACAGGAAGCGATAAATCTCTCTTCAAAGATCAGAAGTGGCAGTAAGTTATATACTCAGCAGGAATGCTGGATAACACTAACTTCTTCCATCCTCCAAAAAGAAAAGAAAAGAAGAAAGGTTTTAATAATCTGATAAGCTTTGAAACTACTAGCCTTCAAAATTGTCATTTTTTTCGAACCTGTAATCTGGAAACTCCTGAAGTGCCTTTAAGGGGTTTTCTTGCAGTATATACTGAGAAAGCAAAACTGAAGCTTAGATTGCACTTCCACTGCAAACAGTTTAGGACACAGGAGAAAGCTACTGGTTAAAATGTCATACTGTTAACTTATGTCATGGAATTATATGATCAAAACCAGAGGGTATTTTTAATTCAGTAGCATTTCCTGCTTTCATTTTAAATCTCTGGATGTTAGAAGTGGTTTCAAGGGAAGAGCTTTGCAAATCAAATACAAGGAGACAGAAAAACTACACAAGAAGCTGAAGTAATTGGCCAAAAAAAAAAATCACTACTGGTTCTACTGCAGTGAAAGGCTCTTCCAGGAGCCAGTCCAGAGAAACCATGTCTCTTTCAACATTAAACAATGGCAGAATTCAATTGCCTGGACAACAATTTTAAACATACAGGGAAGTTTACAGCTCCATTTCAAAAGAGTAAAAAATGTTTACAAATAGCCAAATGCTGCTATTACTACTTGTACTCTTGGCTTCCCTCACAGAAAGCCTTTACTTACCCCAAAATATTTTGGGGCATGGTTCCATGAAGACTCAAATCAAACTTGAGGCATAATTTTTTCCACATCCACTTACATGCTATTGCTTTCATGAAGGAAATTTTGCTGACCAGTTCATCACCTGGGGATGCAACTGCCAGCACATATGTGGAAGGAGATGGGGTCACAACAATCCTGATGCAAGCCAACCTAATTTTCCAGAGAAGCCTTGACTTTCACCTCCCTAAATGCTTTGGTGTTTATTCCCAAAAGAGCAAGAATTGTAAATTTCCTTGTATAGCTTTTATCAATAGGTTGGGAAAAAAAATTAAAAATTCCTTTATCCAACATGAGCATTTAAAAAAGCCCTACAAGGACAGATCACTGTCCATTTAGTGCAGCAGTCTGTCTCCAAAAACTCCAGCAGGAAACAGTGTGCAGGGAGAGCAATCAGTCATGTCTGTGGTTTACCACCCTTATCCCAACATCCAGTCAGGGGATTAGGGATCATTGCCTCTGGACTTGTGGATCCCCTTCTGAACCTACAGTGTCTCCACAGTCTCTTACCAAAACAGGTTTCCCATCAATTGTGGTGGATTTACCTCATTTTTCACTCCTACAAGCTACAGGCTCACCACAAAACTCCCTGCATTTACTCAGGAAGTTGGCCCTGTGTGAAGCACAGCAGCCAGACTGGGCACAGAGTGAGTTCTGTGAAGAGCTCAGGGGGCAGCAGCAGTGACCCCATTCACCTTCTTATGAACAGCCAGGAAAAACCAGAACTGCCAAACTCAAGCATCACGTGCTTCTGTTGAAATTACCACACAGAGGAGCACATGGATTACATGCAAGTTTGCTCTGTAGCTCTGAGTTCTCCAGATTACATCCCCTTTTCACCTTTTTAATATAAGATGGGAAAAAAAGCCTTAGCTTCCAGCAATCTCCACCTAGAGATGCTTATGCCACCATCAAGC
Organism: Zonotrichia albicollis; assembly: GCF_047830755.1. NCBI lineage: Eukaryota > Metazoa > Chordata > Aves > Passeriformes > Passerellidae > Zonotrichia > Zonotrichia albicollis. The sequence continues at coordinate 7,363,830 of NC_133831.1, read as the reverse complement.
TGTTCACTGTAACATCCCTGAGAGCTCAGAAAGTGTCAAACACTTGTGTTAAATCTCCACACACGAGGCATTAACATAGCTTAAAATTGAGTTGTTTACTCCTTCTTCCACAGCTTTATGCTTCCTAGTTTAATTCCTGATGAAGTCAGTATTTTACTCAGCATCCAGTTGAAAACTAGGATCACTGCAGATAATATAATTCCACACAACAAACAACAAATGCAATATATAAAATGAGTCAATAAATAATTTTATGTAACACAAAACTTTATGGAGCTATGTTTTCTTTAGTGGATTCAATAAAATCACCTTGCCTCACCCTCTGTGCATTTTCCATGCTTAGAAGCAGGAAGGAAGAGCCCCTTTGCTGATACAAAGACTGTCTGGGCAGCAGTGCTTGTGCCAAGGTCCTTGGGCTGCTTGGTAGGCAGTGAGCTGGACACGAGCCAGCAGCTTGTCCTGGCAGCAGAGAAGTAACATTTATCTTTCCAAAGGCTCCCCAGTGCCACAGCCTCAGATCAGGATGTATTAGCCACAAGTCTGGACTGAGTATTCAGGACACTATTTGACACCTCTCCAATATATATCAATATCTGCTTATTTTCCCCCATTCAGAACTTTTACTGGTGTGATCATATTCTTGATAGAAAAGGAAAAGTCCTAAACCTCTCTCTGCTCAAAAAGAGGAAAGGTGGATCAAGAAAAAGAGAAGAGGAGGTGCTATCCAACCTTTTTCTTTAGCACCCTGGTTTATCACCAAGTCTGACCTCTTATGATGACAGTTCTCTAAATATACATGAAACAAGAAAAGGTCAGCACCTTGCAGCTGGCTGAAGCAATTTTCAGGGTTTTTTCCCCACAATCTGGATTCAAAGACATTAAGAAATAAAGAAATATATGACTGTTCTTGACATCAATCCATTAGTTAACCACTCTCTCTGTGAGGAACTTAAGCCTTTTAATTTGAACTTATTGGGTTACAAATTCATATTGTGCTTGTCAGCAAGATTAGAACAAGATCACTAATCACTAACATCCAGCATTATTTTGTAAGGGACATATCTGAGGACTCTCATTAAGTCACCTCAGTTTTGATGAGAAGCTGCTCATGTTCAGCATTTTACTGTATGGCAGTACAGCTTAGTTTTCCATCAAATTTGAGATGAATTTCAGACAGTAATTTTTTTGAGGGTTTTGAGTGCTGAGGCCAAAACCATTTGTAGGATTTTGGGAATGACTTCATCCCATCCCACAAGATGGGCAAGAACACACCCATGCTTATTCCACTAATGCATTTAAGAACCACATTAGGTTCTTTGTCACAGCATCACCTTGGAAACTTGTGTTTATGCTGTTTATTCACTATGACTCCAAAACACACTTCAATCACTGCTTTCTAGGATACCATGTGCCTAGATTTCAATTCAGCTGGAATACCTGGTTCCCAGGTGCACAGCTTTACATGCAGCAGCCTTAGCACACACTGGACTGGATTTACTCCACCTGACAATCACAATGGCTGCCTTAGTGCCCAGTGATTTTCCATGAACCAGAAGTTTATAATGAACAGCTTTTAAATACATTTTTCCCCAACAAAATGATTAATGAAAATAAATTGTGACAAGCAACTACTAGTTTTTGCTGAATATCCATGGAAACTATTCACTCTTGTACACCCCCAGATTAATCCTGAACTAAATGGCATTTACTGATACTCAGTACTAATATTAATATATAGTAAGGTCATCATGAACAAGTCCTTTAAAAAAGTCAAGAAATATATTTTACAAGCTCTTGTTTTCTTAAAGCCTTTGTTACTGGGATTAACACTTTTCTATACTTTAACTAAATTATGTACTAAGAATAAATGGGAGAGCTGGTAATAATGTGAACTACATGTGTGTTAACACCATGCAGAGCTAGTCAAACACCCAAGGTGTTCTGGGCCCCTGCCACCCTCCCTGCACAGCCATGTTCATCCACTCCACCTCCTTTCAGAACTGACACATCAGCACTTCTCTGACCTCCTGGAATTTCACTACTGTTCCAAAGTGCATTGACTATAAAACATCCCTTTGAATACTGCAGTTAAAAATATTCCAGTAGTGAAAAATATGCCAAGGTAGATGTCTCTCTCACCTCCCAATGTACTCTAGTGGGGGGCAGTTTTAAAGGGTTTTCATGTTAAGTTTTGGCTTGTGCTTGTTTTTATAATGTACTTTACCTGTGGATGTTTGAGACATATACAGGCTTCTAATGATGATGCATTATTAATACAGACAGGGGTGCAATTCACATGCCAAACAATCTGGGATTTGCGTTCTGTTTTGCCAGAATTTGACAAATTCAATGATGTCAACAAATTTTTTTACAGTGTGGGGAAAAATATGCAAAACAAGATTTTCAGTATAAGATGAACTTACTTAACCCTGTCTTTACATTTGAGCAAAGCTTTCCAGTGAAACCTGTGAAGCTTTAGACATTTCAAGAGTTTGCAGCTATATCAGAACAAATAAGATGCTGCTGCTGACTGATATAATGTGTGTATCTGGTCAGGCTACTTGCACTACAGGAGAAAAAAATACCCTGTAATTCAGCTTGCTACCATTATACAAGCCCTTGCTGGTGTCACTGGTCAGAATATTAACTGATCACTGCCCTTGTTTTTTAAAAATAATTTCAAACATTCCTGGCCACACCTCTTAATATGAGCCCCACACAGCACACTGAAATCCTCAGGTAGCTGACAGTAAACTGTGGGATGGCTTGAACTGAGGGGGGAATCTCTAAAAACAAACCTTTAGAGAAGAAATGCAGCTCTATCTATGACTCAAAACTTCACCTGCAGGGATAGTTAGAGAATAATGCTTCGGGAGTCCATTCTATCAGAGATGTCCCCTAAGCCACTGCACGTTAACTGCGCCATTCTGGAGAGCTGGCTCTGCACTACTTCTCTTTTCACCTGTTAAGAACCACATTGGAAGGAAATTAAGATTTTATAGCTTCCAAATTTTTTATAATACTGAGGAAAACTTCACTTTAGCTTTAATTTACATTAGATACCCAAACTGAGTTCTTCTGTGTACAGTAACTTAAATGTTAACATGATCTGAAACATAAAACTCCCTACTCACCTTCTGTTTATTCTGCTCTTCTTTTTGAGGTTATTTTATTAATAAGAGAAAAACAGATCACTCAGCTGAGCAGCAACTCTTTAGTTTTCATATTAAATATATCTGCAATAAGCATACCTCAATTCCTAAAGACTGATGAATTATTGGAGAGATCTGGGAGAAGCAGCAGAACAGGGTGCTGTAAATGAAATTCAAATATCCTTCAATAAAAGCAGTATTTTTAGCTATAATCAGGACAGATTCTTTCTACGTTTCAGTAAAAAACTGAAAGAACAAGTGCCAGGTATGATCTGAGCCATTGTTACCAACACTAAATATAAACAACAAAAGGGAATTTCCTGGATCTGGGTGTGTGTCTCTAAGACCATGTAGGTTACAGAGTAGCAGAGCTTGATACTGTATTGACATTTCAAGGTTTAGTATAACAAAGAGTGAACTGGGCATCTGAACTAAAGCCAAGTGGATGAACAGGGGTTTACAGTTAAGCAAATAAATCAGTACAGTTCAGTAAGTTATCACACACAAAACAAGCAGTCAAAGCTTTGGTGGTTCTCATCTTTTGTCAGTGTGTGTCCTCGTGTGCAGGTATAGCAGTGGCTGCTCTTTATTACACACATTTCTAGGACACCTACAAGCACATTTGGGATCCTAAAGCTTATTACTCCCTCGTGCATTCCCTCTCTGATAAAGAGGTAAGAGAAGCTAAAGCTGGCAGGATGGGGAATTAGGGAGTTTTTATGCAAATATAATCAATAATATAGCTGAAAGAGCTCAGGTACAAAAATCTGCTCGGACAGAGCAGGGAGAGCTATCCAGAGGTCAGTGGAACCTGTTTAAGCACGAGGGATAAGTACAAGGAATAGGCTGGCTTTGATCCAAGAACAGACAGGCCTAATAATATTCAACATCCAACTTCCAAAAATCTGGAAAAGCAGGAGTTCTCGGACATGAAGTCCTAAGGGGAGGAGAAGAAATTAAATTCTGGAGGCTGTGCACAGAAATTCCTTAGCAAGTTAGTAATCCCATACAATTAGATTTTTCAGGTAAATGCTGAACAAAGTCAAGAATAACATGGGTCAGCTTCTGGCATTTCAAGACACAGCCCTGGGAGCACAGCAGGCGGGTATGAACCTGCAGCCCCAAGAGCTGGTGAGGATGCACACAAATTAGCTACAGATCACAGTCAAGATCCAGCCTGCTCACATGAAAACAGCTCTTGAAATAGCTCCTTCCCTCAGAAACTCTGCAGGCACGAGTCACCAGCAAACTTAACGCTCTAGTGACAGTTCTCCAAGCTCTGTCTGAGATGGACGAGCCTTGCTGTATCATTTCAGTTGCAGGGCCACTGGAGGCTACAGGAACTTGAGTTTTGCATCTTTTGCTCAGATATTGCTCCTCAAAAATATCCCACAAAGTTTCTTGAGCCTTTCTGTGCGACCTAATAACCATCCATGCACAGCGGATGACCTTAAAACTGAGCTGGCCCTACACATCCAGAAGAAAAACAAAATGGAAGTAAAAATCCATCAACCTAGAAAAAAAAAGGCAGCAAGCATTGCTTTGCTCTTAAACTAAAATTACTCCTTTTTTCAGTTCTGCTGATGTCCTCTACACTGAAGCAAAGTGTTAGGGGGATCGTTTAAGTAAGAACAGCTTGAATACAGCACGGAATTATTTCCAATACTCAACGGGCTACTACAAATTCAACAGGCTCAGCAGAAGATTTAATAAACTGGAGAATTTGAGACGATATTTACACACTTCCTGCACAGAAACAAAAACACGTACACTGGAAGTGGCAAACAGTGTTTTAGATGCAGTGTTTTAACGACACCTCTGGAGTTTATTACTAGGATTCAGTAACTGGCCAGAGATGAGGAACAGCCATGCTTGTATTTAAGGGGAGAAATGCTCGGCAAAAAAATAGGAAGTCACAAACAGGAAAGCGAGCTCATTTTCACCAACAGGCAAGTCCTAACGATTACACTGAACGGAGAAGGATCCATACAACACGACAAAACCCTTCTACCGAAGTCATTTCACAAGGTTAACACAAGGCCAAATCCGATACCATATAAACATATATTCTAAAGAAATCTAAAGCTGACATAGAGAACAAACAGCAAAGCGTTTGGACACAGAGCATGTGCGGTTTCCTCCTCTGCATCACAAAAAGAATCGGGTTTTGTGCTTCCCCCCCCAAGCAGCACAGACCCATGGAAGGGAGGGAATAACGCCGTCCTTTGCCATTAAATTTTCGGGCTCCATCCCCGGGCAAGGGCCCGGCTGCGGAGGCCCGGGAGGTTCCCGGGGAGGCGCCCCGCGAGTCGGGCAGCCGGGCCAGGTCCCAGCAAGTGACACAGCTGCTCAGCGGCAGCCCAGGCGCTCCCGATCGGAGCCCCAAGCCCCGTGGGGACCCCGGGCCCGAAGTGGGGTGGCGGGGACGGGACGGGGGGGGGAAGGGCGGACACAGAACGGCGGGGCCGCCGCGCTCCGGGAGCGGCGCGGGGGGTGCGGGGGGGCTGCCGGCCGGTCACCGCGGCGAGAGCGGGCGCCCCCCAGCCGTGCCCGCCCCGGTGCTGCTGCATGGCGCTGCTCAGCCTGCCTTGCAGAGGGAGCTCGAGTCCCGCTCTGCGCCTCGCAGCGCCTCTCACTCCGCCGCACACGCCAGCGCAGCGAGGCGGCGGCCGGCGGGAGCGGGACACGCAGCCGTCCCCGCGGGCAGCGCCCGGCCGGACAGCGCGGCAGGACACGGGCGGCGGGCGGAGGGCGCCGGGCGAGCCCCGCGGAGGTGCGAGAAAGGGGGGGAGCGGTGGCGAGGCGGGAGGGGAGCGGGCCCGGCGGGGCGGGGGAGGGGGGGGAAAGGAAGGGACGTGCGGGACGGGAAGGGAAGGGAGGGGGCGGTAATGGGGCGGTTAATCAGCGCCGGTGGCGCGGTGGAGGAGACAAAGGAAAGAAAATGGAGTCGGGGCCGACGGGTGGCGGCGGCCGGGGAGGGAAGGAGGGCGGGCGGCCCGGGCGGTGCCGCAGCCCAGCGCCGCGCTGTGGGGAATGGCGGCGGTGGCGGCGGCGGCGGCGCGGGGACGGTAGAGGGAGACAAAGCCCCCCTTGCTGCCCCGGCGGCGGCCGCTGCGGGGCCCCAGCCGCGCCGGAGCCCCATCGTGACACCTAGAGGCCGGAGAACGCGACTGCAAACCCCCCGCCGCCGCCGCTTACCTGCGCCCCGCGCCCCGCCGAGCTCCCTCCGGCCGCCGGGCCCCGCCGCCGCCCCGCGCCGCCCGCGGGCCCCGCGGAGGAGCCGCCGCGCCCCGCACGCCCCGCCGCGGCCGCCGCCGCTTTAAGCGCCCCGGCACCAGCCCCGCGGTTTAATCGCTCCACAGTCGCTTTCGGACACAAAATGGCGGCGGGCGGGGCACAGTGCGCACGCGCCACCCAGCGCGGCTCTGCCGCGGCCGCCGGCCCGGGCGGGGGGGAAAGGGGGGGCGGGGGGGGCCGGCGCGCGCGGGGAAGCGGCCGCGCGGGGCAGGCTGGGAGGGGCGGGCGGGGCGGGGCGGGGCGACAGCGGGGCGGGAGCGAGGGCGCGAGTCGCGCGCCAACTTCAAACGCGCGGGGCCCGCGGCGTCACCCGGTGCGCGCCTGTGCGTGCGTGCGTCACCGCGTCACGTGCCGCCGAGGGGCGGGCGGCGGGGGGGGCCGGAGGCAGCGCCCCTCCCTCCCCTCAGGGCAGCGCGCGGGGCGGTGTGAGGGGAGTGCTGGGGAGCTCCTGTGTTAGTGCTGCCCCGAGATCCCCACAGCGGCCGGCAGTCCCAGCTCTGCACGCCGCTGCTCTGCCGGAACTGCCCCTTCACCTCTGCAAAACTGACCCCCTCACCTCAACCAAAACTGCCCCTTCACCTCTGCCAAACTTCCAGAGCAGGAGGGTGTGCCTCAGCTCGGTGGGAAGGAGCTCCTCAGGAGAATAAGGGCACAGAGGAAGTCCATCCTCCATGCTAAGGAGGGATTTGGCCTAGTTGAAAGACCCGAACTTTCCTTAAACTGGAGGAAACCCCAAAACTGAGGAGTCAGTACAATCATGAATTAATCAGCAGGAAGGTCATAGGACAGTTTTGTAAATGCCAACAATTGTCTGGAATTAGGGTCTAGAGGGGAAAATGTGCAAGGAGTGGCTGAGGACACTTGGCTTGTTCAGCCTGGAACAGAGGATGCTGAGGGCAGAGCTCTCTGTGGGCTTCAGCTCCCTCAGGAGGGGCAGCACCGGTTGCTGCTCCCTGTGACCAGTGACAGAACCTGAGGGAACAGCATGGAGCTGTGTCAGGGGGAGTGAGGCTGGCTCTTGGGAAGAGATTCTTCACCCAGAGGGTGGCCAGGGACTGGAACAGGCTCCCCAGGGATGTGGTCACAGCACCAGGCCTGACAGAGTTCAAAAAGCATTTGGACAAGGTCAGGCATGTTGTGTGATTCTAGGGGATATCCTGTGCAGGACCAAGATTTGGACATGATGGTCCTTGTGAATCCCTTCCAACTCAGGAGATCCCAGGATTCCACAATTCTGTGATTTAAGATGGTGTTTTCCTGGTGTATTTAAGGACCTTAGGCTTGCCAAGCTCATAATCAAGTAGGACAAACCAGCTCCAGTCAGCTTCAGCACAGCAGGAATGGTAGATGTGCTGCCAGGTATTCAGTAGGGAGCTTCTGGGAAAGTCAGCAAGGTTGATTTCCGTCAGAAGTTAGACACCATGGTGTTTTCTGTCCACAGCTTATCCCCAAAAGGTGAAAAGAGCCGCGGCACCCTTGATGAGATGCATGAATTTATCTGAGGATACTCAGGGGCTTGCCTTTTATTTGCTGCAGTTTCCTGAGTTGCTGAATCTTCTGGGTTTAACATTTTTTCTCATCTCCAGCAGTGCTGTAGCAGCTCCAGAGCTGATTGACAGGCAAGCTGAGGAGAGGAGAATTCTATGAGCTCATGTTGCATCCTCTTGGTATTTCCTTACCATAAATCCATGTGAAATGGAGCAAGAGTAATGGGTTAAAATATTAATAGTTCAAAAATCAGACGCATTGGAAGGAAGCTGCATTTTTTTGTTCCTCTTAACTCCATCAGTCGCTGGAGGACGATAAGGCCAGGAATTCAGAGGTAAATCTAAACGTAAAAAACAACACAAACCTGTGGTGGGAGATTTAAGGCTGTTAGCGTTAAAAATCTTTCCTCCAATTTGTGCCTCTTTAGATATCACTGCGCATTGGGGTAAAAGCTGTTCAACAGCCCAGGCATCACCACAACCTGCTTAACAAGTGACAAACCCATCAGAAAAACATTAGCATACATTAGCATGTGTAAACTGTCCCTTAAATGCTGGGATGAATGATGGTGAAGACTTGCTGAGCTGCGCTGTGCAGAGGAGGGTCCCTCTGCCAGGGGAGTTGGGCTGAGAGTGAGATCAGGCCCTGACCCGGCTTTACGGGTTTCTCCTGCCTAAGCCTAAGCTCTCCCGAGTCCTTGCAAAGCAGCAGAGCGCCGTGGGCTGTGCTCTGAGAACCAGCACTCCTTTGGAGCTTGTTGACAGCCCAGAACAAGTTTCCCTCTCAGGATCATGACAGCAAGATAAGTCCATTAGCTTGATTCAGTGGGGCATTGGCAGCTTACCGAGGGGCCAGAGGGGATGAGCTGTGTGGGTGCAGCCTTGACTGTAGGAGAAATAAATTATCTACAAAGCAATGGTAAAAAGCGACCATTAATTATGAGAGGTGATGATGTAGCCCACAACCATGAGCTCCTGGGTCTTCATTGCATGAGAAATTTGAATAATTAAAACAATATCCACAAAGTGGCCATTAATTCAAGAGGTGGTGTAGCCCACAACTGTGAGCTCCGTGGTTTTCATTGCATGAGAAATTTGAATAATCGAAACAATATCCCGAATTTGAAGGAACCTCACAGGGATTTTTGAGTCCAATGTTGGACAATCAAAAGCTTTGTTAAAATAAAAAAAATCCCCGCATCCATTGCCTTCCGTTTAGCCACTGGATGAGTTGGTGTAGAAGGAAATTAAGCTAGCACAGCACGAAGAATCTGCTCAGAACATTTCTGTGGTGTGAGTTTTTAAAAAATCACGTACATTCTAAGCTGTCAAGCCATCAATTCTCACGCTGCAATTTTTGGGAGAATGGCATATCTTTCGTCTGTAGCCATGAATCTGCTTTAAGCTCAAAATTTAGCTCAGGCACGAATCAAAATGGAGAGGAGCAGTGGCTGTGTGTGAAACTGCCTCTTACCCTGCTTTAACTACTCACCCAGGGCAGGGTGTAAATGGTTGCTAATGATTCCTCTGCCTTTTGTTTGAGCCATTCCACGGCAAACGGTCGCATCTTCCTAGTAGGAATGTCGCTGTTTAGGAAGCAGAAGGTTTTTGTCCTGGCAAGCACCAATTCATGGACTTTTCCTGCCAGGAGAGTCTCGGGCCTTCGAACAGCGAGTGCTGGGGGTCTGCCCTACTGATCCTGGGTTTCCTCACTTGGAGGCGCTTTTGAGCTGATTTGCAGGGAATTCAAATCCTCAGTATCGGTCTCTGAGCCTGTCCAAATGAGACACCCAGAGGCAGATGCACCTTCTAGAAAAGTTGCCTGAGCGAGGCCTTTCCCAGAGACACCTTGCCCATGAGCACAAGGGAAAGAACTGAGGCCAAGGAGGTCCCGACCACCTTGCTGAGGCCTCGGGTGGGCTCACCCTCCTCATTTCAGCTCCAAGCTTCCATCACCTTCACAATCCCCCAGGAGTCACCACTCTAAGTCAGCTCTAAGGAAGGCAGTAGTCGAGCTTGAGAGCATTAAATTAAGTTTTGAAGGCTGCCTAGAGCACCATTTGGTCTCTCTGTGAAACAAGGCCCCAGCTGTTGCCCCAGGAGTGCTCCTTGGAGAGCAAGCCCATACAGATGTGCCCGACAGCCCTGCAAGGAACACGTCAGTGCTCATGAGGAGGCTGCTGCTTTGCTGTGGTTCAGCTCAGGCTGCTTAGCTGTTCCAGTCATCTCTAAGTGCTCCAGTGAGTGCCTTGGAAACATGATTTTCCATAAGCCTGGGAAAAGGTGGGAGGTCCAACTTTAAGATTGCTCAGACTGGAGAGTCATAAACTGCAACCTCCAAAAATGACTTTGCATCAAGATGTAAGTGATTTCTAACACAAGGGCTGATTGGAGCTTGTAGTGCCACAAAGTGGCAGTGTCTCCTTGGGGTCATCCTGGCTGGTGGCTGCTCTTAGTGTCAAACCCAGGCAGCTGCACCAGCCTGGATGCTGTGCAAGAGGAGGGAACATTGTGCTGATGGTCTTCAGGGGCTCCTCAGGACACTTTCCCAAGACTGGCAGGTAAAAAGCCACCCTGCAGAGTGCTCCAAAATCCGTATGCACCCTTCCAATTAAAAAGGAAAAAAAGCAAAACCAACAGTAAGCAGGGAAAAGGAACATCTTCCCCAAGCCAGAGCACATGGATAATGTAACTGTGACACAGACACCTCCCACGGGCTGCAGCTCCTGCAAGAAAAGCAAGTAGCTGCTGAGCACAAGCACGTCCGTGCGGGAGGGGGATGTTTTAAGTGCTGACACAGATTTGGCTGACAAAAGCAGTGCTGGCACACTGTCTCCTTTGAAATAACAAATGCTGCCGCAAAACGTGCTCTGCACTGCTGGGTCTGTCCCTGGGTGTGAAAGTGGCTCCCAGGGAGGTCACCCATGAAGCTGAGAGGTCCAAAAATCAAGGCCTTTGTGTGAGGTTCAGTGCTGTGGAAATGGCAGTCCTGCAATTCCAGGTGACCTGGTGGTGTCCATAAGGCACAGGTCTTTGGCAGTGCCAGCACAAACCCATTCACAGCAAGGGGCTGGGCAATAGATTCTTATTAAGTTAATCTGTTTGAGGTTTTTTTTTTCCCACATGTTCTTACAGCCACATAAATAATGGGATTATTCCTTGCAATTCCAGGAGCAGAGTCATTTTGTCCTGGCCTGCAGCTCCCTGCCTACCCTGACAGAAGTCCGCTTTCCTGCTCTGATTTCTTCAGTCAAGGTGTAGCTTATCTTGGAAAGTGGAATTGTGCTGCAGGGAGGGGACAAGGTTTTGGCAGGGCAAGGAGAACACCCAGGTAGGTGAATGAATTAAATTCATGGCTTTGGCCACTGGAACACTGGGCTGTTTTTTTTCAGCAGTTATTGCAAGGGGAAAAGAAACCAAACCAAATGTGTGGGAGGGCTGGAACACTTTCTACCTCTCAGGTGCTCTTGTCTGCAGTTGCATGTGCCAGCTGGGACCTACATCCCTCATCTCTTGCTGCTCAAGCTGACAGTGTGATGCAGTGCTTTGGGAAAAGCACTGTGCTTCCCTTCTGGAGCTCATCCAGCCCCCTAAGCAGGTGGAAGAAGGCTAAGGGATGAGTGATACAGCAATGTCCCTGGTTAGCCCTCCCTGCAATCCCATCTGCAGATAAAACTGCATCCAGAAGTGGTCATGCTGAAGGGGTGTCCCAGATGGGACCACATGCACCACAACATGCTACATTCTGCCTGAGCCAGCCCCAGAAAGCTCTGCTACAGTGAGGAAGGAGAAAGTGAAGGCTGCAGCCTCTTGGTATGTACTTATAAACCCTGGGAAGCACTGATGGATGGGTCTTGCTTGGCCTGGGAGCTGTAAATCCCGTGCTCTGCTGGTGATGGCAGTGCCCCTGCTCTGGCATGGGTGACTGGCAGGGCTGGGGATGTCCCTGTCACTGCTGCTTTTGGGGGCATCTTTGCTGCTCTGAACTACTCCCCTCCCAGGACCATACGGGCCACTAAGATGATTAAAGGATTGGAGCAGCTGTCCTGAGAGCTGGAAAAATGAATGCTTGGGAAGGGGGTTCTTGTCCATGCCTGATTGGGGGATAAAGAATCACAGAACAGTAAGGTTGGAAGGAACCACTATGGGTCATCTGGTCCAACCTCCCTGCTCAAGGGGTCATCCTAGAGGGCATTGGACAGAATTGTGTCCAGATGGTTTTTTAATACCTCCAGTGAGGGAGACTACACACCCTCTCTGGGCAACCTGTTCCTTTGTGTGGTCACCCACACAGTGAAGTTTTTCTTCCTCATTTTCATGTGGAACTTCCCGTGCATTAGTTTCTGCCCATTGCCTCTTGTCCTGTTGCTGAGCATCACTGAGCAGAGACTGATCCATCCTCTGGCACCCTCCCTGCAGATACTGACAGACATTGATGAGGACCCTTCTCTGTTGTAACTTCTGGAGGCTGAACAGCTCCAGCTCCCTCAGTCTTTCATTGTAAGAGAGATGTTCCAATTCCTTAATCATCTTTGTATCCCTCTGTTGGATCTGCTCCAAGAACTCCATGTTTCTCTTGTACTGAGGAACCCAGAACTGGACACAGCATTTGAGATATGGCCTCAGATATGGAGGGGCAGGATCTTGTCCTGCTGCCAATGCTCTTCCTAATGCATCCCAGGATACCAGTGGCCTTCTTGGTTCCCAGGGCACACTGCTGGCTAAGGGACAGCTTCTTGTCCACTGAGACTCCCTGGTCCTTCTCTGCAGAGCTGCTTCCCAGCAGGTTGGCCCCCATCAGGAACTGCTGCATGGAGTTATTCTTGACCAGGTACACACCATCACGGTGGATGTTTGGGGATTTAAACCAGCAGAAGGTGATGGGCAGGGTTTGAGAAGAGGAAGGCAAATGATACAAGCTTAAAAAAATTACAAGTGAAACCACAGAGACACATCACAGACAGAGGGGGAGCAGTTCTGGAGTCCCCCCAGCCCCACAATGACACCATGCAGGATATAGGGGCAAGGGCCCCAGCAGCCCTGCTTCATGATGCAGGCAGAAATATCCAGGATCCCTCCTCTCTGCCCAGCCCAATCCGGAGGTGGCACAGGACCCAGCACTCTGCCGTGCCTGTTGTCACCTCCTCCTTGGTGGGGCAGAAGGCTCCATGTCACCAGCCAGATGCTGCCAAGGCCACTGAACTCAGGAAATTTAATAAAAGCAGTGAGAACCAATCATGTTGGGAGTGTCAGGGAGGTGGCCCCACCATGCTGCTGCACCTTGCTGTCACAGCCACCAAGAGGGCAGAGTTCCTGGGAGAGCCAGAGGAAGCAGTGCTTCCTTCTCAGCAAGCTTCTGAAAATCCAGGAGCTTGTTGGTGCTGAGGAGCTGCACAGGAGGGGCACAAAAATCTCCAAAAACCTCCAGCCTCAGGGAATCTGGTGAGGGACAAGCAGCAAAGGGGGACACAGAGAGCAGCCTCCCTCCCAGCCCAGTGGTGTGTCCCTCACACAGCGAGGTGGGGACAGCGGATATCCTGGGACAAGGCACAGCCAGTTAGGCAGAGTAGCTCAAAGGGTGGTTTAGCATTCCCTGTCACACCCATCCGGTGTGGGAACATTTGGGAACATGGTCTGGTCACCACAGCTGCTGTAATCTGCTTCCAGTGCTAGACATGGGTCCTTACTGGTCCAAACTGGAAGTCAGGGCCTAGATAACCAACAGCAGCTGGAGATGGGGAATGTATGGATTTACACACACACACAGACACACACACAGGAAGGGCTGTTTCCATTTCCAGGGCAGCCCTGGTTTTGGTGGCCCCCACCCTGTGTGGCCACCTCCTATTACCTTGGGTGATGCATCCCATGCTGAGCAGCCAAATTTTGGCAACATTTGGCTGAGTTGCAGGGCCAGAAATCACAATTATTTCCCATGACATCCCCTGTCATCCTCCAGGCAGCTATGCTGACACCCAGCTTGCCCTGCCCCAGGGCGCTGGGACCAAAAAAACCACCCTTACAGCGACACCGACACTCTTTAAAGGTTTTTATTTCTGCTTTAAAATCAAAATTAGTCATTCTCTGTAATTACATTATATATAGATTTATAGAGACAATATAGAAAAGAATTTTTTGCTTTTGTTTTTCTGCAAAAATCTGTAAATAAAAAATAAAATAAAACAAAACAAACAAAAAGGTGGCAGCTTCTGTCCATCCGTCTGTCCATCCCTCTATCGCTCCTCCTGCCCCTGCCCTCCACAGCACTTTCCAACAGGCCAGGAAAGGCTCTGGGCTGAGGCCACATCTCACTACACCCCCTACAGCCACAAGCCAGGGAGGGACAGGAGCACGTGGAGCTGGAAAGAAGAAACGCCAGCAGAATATATTAATATCTTATATTTCATTTTATTTAAGTCCCGGGGACTGCAGGTGGCAGAGGGCAGCAGTCCCCATGGCCCTGGCAGCTCCTGGAAAGAAACAGCAAGGTTTCCAAAGTGCAGGTCCTTCCGGGACAGGGCGCGTGCCCTCGAGCGAGAGGAAGGCAAGAGGAGGCAGAGCAATCCAGTACCTCTCCCGCCACCCCAGTCCTGGCAGCTGGAGTGGACGAGGGGGGCAGGAAGGGTGGACTCCCTGGGTACTTTAAATAGCGATCAGAGGGTGGGATGTGCAGCGAGCCCCCTGCCCAGTGGTGTGGAGGTGACACCCGTGGGGCCGGTGGCCAGGGACAGGGAAGCGGTGCTCCGTAAGGCAGTGTGCAGCCATGGCGAGCTGCCAGCAGGCGGGGTAATACTGTGGTGTGCTGCCGGGAGCGGAGCTGCCGGGTCCCCAGTCCGTGCAAGCCCGGGTGGCCCAGCAGTGCCTTTGCCCTCAGGGGTGGCAGGCGGGTGTGCGTGGGTCTCAGAAAGCTGTACTGGCCATGCTGGCTGGTGCAAAGATCCGCGGGAGGCTATCCAGGGTCTCCTCCAGTCGCCGGTGAGCTGATTTACCATCTTCCCCTGCAAGTACATGCCACGGTCAGCGATACAAACTGCAGAAGTTTTGTCCCCTGCCAGTCCCTGGCCACCTATCCTGGCCTAATGCCTGGTAGAGCTGAGCCTGCGTGCTATGGCCACAGCATGGAAACCTCTCTTGTTCTCTATAGCACACCCCTGGGCAGGTCCCAGCTGGGATCTGGATCAAAAAGTCCCCAGAGCTCCCGATTCAGAAGTTGCAAATCCCGTTCTCATCTGCCCACGCGGGACAGGGTTAACCTGTGTTTCAGCTGCAGGACTGCTGGCTTGTGGAGAGCCTCACTTGGGGCCAAGGTGGCAATGCTCAGGGCTGTGCCAGCTCCGGTGGCTCCAACAGCTGTGCACATCTGCATGCACTGGCATGGGGGTCACAAGGGCTCCCCAAGAACCCTCAGGCACACATAAGGATGCACACATCCATGCTACAGGCTCACTCTGAGCTCTGCCTGCAAATCTGCCCGCAGCGGCCATCCCCAGCAAGAGATGGTGACATGGACAATCTGCTGGGACATAGGACACAAGGCATCTACATGTGTCGGGGTGCCAGTGGGATGTGCACTATCAACAACCAAGACACACAGACTCCAAAACGTGACACAGCTGACAGGCTCTAAGACAGAGACATTCGTGAGCAAAGCAGCCGGAGCAGGGACAAGGGATACGAGGACAGCTCACGTGTCCCAACCTGTGCAGCAGCTGCCACGATCTGGAGGCCTAGAAACACACTCAGATGGTTCTCTCAGGGCCATCTAGCAAATAATAAATAACAACCAGGCTTAGTGCTGTGCCTGCAGGATGCCTGGCCCTCGCTGCCAGCTTGTTCTTGCCTGGCAGAGCTCGGGGCATAATGAACCAGAGTGCGTGGGGTAGCCATGGAGCCCCATCTCCCGTGGGCACTGCTGGCACCAGGAGATGCCACTTGGGATGCTGTGGGTGGGGAGCAAGCAGAGAAGCAGCAAAACACTCACCACACAGCATCAGGCTCTGCTTGGCTGCCTCCCGCACAGGCTCTTTGTCGGTTTGGCACAGGTAAACCAACTGCTCGATGCTCTCCTTGGCCTGCAGGAGAAGGGACAAGGAAATGAGTTTTGGCTGTCAAGGCTGGAGCAGGAACAGAGCCAGATGGGGAAGGTAGCAGATGGTGCTGCAGCCCTATGGTGCAGAAAAGCCCCTCATCCTCTTTCTTTTCCTCCTCACTGTGTTTTCCTCTTTCCCTGGAACATGCAGCCCTGCTGCCTCCTCCCCACATCCCTCACCTTCAAGCAGCCCAGCGCCGCACACCCTGCCACACGTGTCTGCACCTCCTCATCCTCCAGCTGCTCCAAGAAACACACGAGGGCCTGGGGGAGATGAGGGAGTCAGTGCCACCATCTGTAGCAGAGCAGGGGCAGCACCCCGGGGGCTGTGGCACCAGCCCACGTCATGCCTGGCTGGCCCAGCACGTACCCGTTGGCGGAAGCGGGGGTTTTCTGCCAGGCTGCGGAGCTGGGCTGACACAGCGCTCACCACCTTGCTGTTGCCCTCCACGAGGAGCAGGCTCAGCGCCTTCAGTCCCTCCTTCTTCAGGCGGCCCTCGGGCATGCGCTTCAGGGCACGCAGCACCACGTCCTGGTCGTCTGAGTTGAGGTTCTGTGCCAGCAGTGCTGCAGGAAGCCATCCAAGGTGTGGGGACTCATACAGCACTGCCCCCACACCCCTGCCACCCATCCCCGGGCACCTCGGATCCATGCTGGGCAGAGTGGGCCCCACATAAGGTGCCAATGCATGGAATTGCTCCCAAGACACTGGGGGACCTACAGCAAGGATTTCAAAAGGGAGTATGGGACCGGGCTGCACTCTAAATCAGACTGACTTGCCCATCCCAAGGATGGCTGAGCCTCTTGGTGATGCCCCAGAATGGTCACGGCACTGCTGCAGGGTGATCAATCACTATGGTGATACTCTGGCACCCCATCCCAGGACTTAAGGAGGGTGAGAGGACACCCACCTTCCTCTGCCAGCTCCATCATGTAGGTGTCAAGCACGAGGGCACCGAGTGACTCAAAGTGGCTCCAGTACTGGAAGATGGTGACCTGCTCGCTCTGGGCACTGCCGGGCCGCCGGGGCAGCCGCCGGTTCAGCACGTCCTCCACCAGTTTCACACACACTGTGGGAAAGAATCAGGATCACAATGTGCAAGCAGCCATGGTCACTCCTCTGTGGAGCTCCTGGCACCCATATCCTCCCACTCATGGTCACTGAGCGAGGCTGGCAACTCCCCAAACATCCCTGGGCATGCACTCACCAATATCAGCCAAACCGGGGTGCTGCTCGCTGATGGGAGCTGCATACTGGGCACTGAGCACCTGCAGGAACCGCTCCACAGGGCAGGTGTAGATGTTGGGCACTTCCACACAGAGGTCCCAAAGGGGCAGCACGCCCTCCTTCCGTGTTGAGAACTGCACCACTGTGGGGACAGGCACTGTCAGACCTCCCCGAGGCCATGGCATCAGGCAGGTGACTCCTGCCCTCTGTCTGGCATGGTTCATTGCTGCCCAGCCATGCCCATGAGGGGACACAGGCTTCACACAGCCTCCAGGATGGCACAGAGGGGTCCCCTCAGCTGTCTTTGTTTACCATCAGCAGCTGAGGTGGCTGCTCCTGCGCGCTCCTCTGTCAGCTGGCACACGATCTCCAGCACCTGGGACTCCCGCAGCAGCCTGTCCAGGGCATACATCTCCTGGCACCGCAGGGGACCGAAGGTGCCCAGCTTCTGCAAGGCACAGCCAAACCAGGGACTTCAGGGACAGAGCTCACTGCCCACATCACAGCCTCCAGGCTGCAGCAAGACCCCCTTCAAGGGGATACATACAGCCCACCCCAGGGTGTCCCCTGCTCCTCACCAGCAGCAGGCGGTTGCAGTTGTTGAGGTGAAGCACCAGAGCCTTATCCAGGAACTCATTGCCAGTGCTCATGGGGTCAGTGCTGGCCTCAGAACCACTGCACATTCCGGTGTCATCTGCCCCCATCTCGCCAGCGCTGGGGGCTCTGGTGCTGCGCAGGGGTCTGCCAGCCCTCCTGCAAGCCAGGGAGAGATCAAGGCAGTGGATCAGCACAGGACACCTGCACCTGGCCCTTCCCCACTCACAGGGCAGAGGACAAGTCCCAGGGGCACAAGGACTGCCTCCAGCCCACTCCTCATGGAGAGCTGCAGGGTGACATTATGCCACCAGAAGGACCAGGTACTGCTGGTTCTTGACCTAGACCTTCCCTTAAGCTGTGATGAACAGATATAAATATGCTTGGGCACCCTTGAACATCCCCCATTCCAATTGCCCCAGGTGCCATCTCCTGCCCTGTGCCCCATGCTATGAGCCCCACTGTGCACCTCTCATCTTGGAGAGGCTCCTCCTCAGAGCCTTCTGAGTCCTCCATGTCAGAGGTGTTGAGGAAGCTGAAGCTCTCCAGTGCATGCTCCACTGTCAGGCTGATGCTGGAGGCCCGGCTGAGGAAGACGCCTTGCTTGTGCTGTGGAGGAAGGCATGGTGGAGATGGATCCTGGCTCACCAGCCAAGACAGCCGTGCCACCTGCATTACCAGGCTATGCCATCATGGATGGCCCCCATCCCCACCACCCAGAGACACTGCCAGCAGGGTTGGCCCCATCCCTATGACCCCTGGGCACTGCCAGCAGGGATGGTATTGTCTCCATTGCCTCTGAGCACTGCCACCATGGCTGGCCCTGTCCCCATCATCCCCAGGCACTGCCAGCCAGGATGACCCTGGCACCCTCACCCCATGACACCCCTGGGAGCCCCTCACCAGCAGCATCTCCTCCAGACGTTTGAGCTCCCGTTCGAGGGGCTGCAGCTCCGGGAACTGTCCCCGATAGTCATCCAGAGCTGAGCCCAGGAGGCCAATTGCCTCCTCCAGACCTGAATCCACCATCTTCCCCCGTGGCACCTCAGGGGTGCTGGTGGGCAGTGGTGGGGTTGGGGTGGGCCTCTCTTCTGCAGAGGCTTGTGCCAGTGCTGTGGGGGTCCCGGTGCCATAGTCACTCTGTGCTGGTGCCTGGCTCTGCGCTGGCTCTGCACTGCCAGCCTCCTCCTCGCAGGAGGTGGCCCATGCCACGGAGGCACGAGGCTTGGCCTCAGTGGCCCTGTCCTGCCTTGCCACAGCAGCTGCCACCGCAGCACCAGGTAGAGAGTGTGCATCTTGCTTGCCCATCCCTGTGTCCTCCGTGCTGGGCGCAGGCTCCCAAGGGCTCTCCACAGTCTTGACCTCCATTGTGGCATCCACACTGGCCTCGCTGATGTGGCTCAGAGTCCGGGAGTAGGGCACATGCCCGTTGGCCACTGTGTCCTTCTTACGGCTGCTTGGCTCCTCCGGCTGGCTCCCGGCAGAGGGGACACTGCTGCCACTGGCCCCATGCACGGCGTCAGCCTCCTCTGGTTGCTGGGAGAAGGAGATCTCGATGGCAGGGGCGGAGGCCTGCACCTCAGGCTGCACGATGGGCTTGTGTGTGGCATGGCGGGCACTGCTGGACAGCTGGGGGCTGGAGGAGTCATCTGAGGACTCTGAGGAGATGGACCAGGCTGTGCCATTCTCCAGCTCCTCTTGGCGCCGCAGCATATTCTAGAGGGGGGAAAATGGTGTCAGCTGAGACCCTGCTCCTGCTGCCCCATGTCCTCCAGCTGTCCGCATGTCAAGCAGGGGCAGGATCGATCTGAGCTGGAGGGCACTGAGGCTACCATGGCTCTGCTGACACAGCAGAATGGCCAGCAAACACCTGGCAGCTTCCAGCTCTGGATCCCACCCAGTGCCAGCAGGCAATCCAGCTCCCCATGAACAGCCCCATATGTCCTGGAGCCTTAGGGTGCTGGGATTCCCTCAGCACAGTGGGATGCAACACATGGAGCCAAGGACGCCAACCACCATGGCTGCAAGGACAACAACAGCTCCAGCACCAGCTGGGGACAGCACTGGCCACCACCAATTTTGTGGCTCACCATCACTGAACCGATACCAAGCCAACTCCACGTTAGGCACACCAGTACCATGACAGCATCACACCAGCACCACAGCAGCACTGTTACACCATTACCATTTCACCAGCACCATCACCAGTACCACACCAATGCCACCAGCACGGGGACACGGAGAAGCTGCCTACTCACTAGAGCCCAACTCTTGCACGGGGGTGAACTCAGGCTCCCCTAGGTCGGGGACCAGCTCTGCAGGACCAGCCAGACCCAGCCTGGCAGAATCAGGCCTTCGGGCATCAGCGAGGGACAGTGAGTAGGAGACAAGGACCGGCTACAGCTACAGTGGGCTGGCCACAGCGCTGGGCTAAGCTACTGGCCTGCTCCAGCCCTGCACTTACGCGGCCCTGCTGCGGCCATCTCCCGAGCTCGGCCGAGGAGACATCGCCGCAGGAGCAGCTCTGAGACAGCTTCTCGAAGAGTGTCTCCCGAAAGATGTCCAGCAAGGACCAACCACGCTTGTCAGCTGCCCGCTCCGGGCTCTTGGGCAGAGAGAAGAGGAGCTGTGAACGTGGGAGGGAGGAGCAGGTGCCGGTACTGGGGAGTCCTGGTGGGATGGCTGGAGAGGAAGGAGCTGCCTACCCTTCCCTGAGCTGTGCCACCCTCTCAGACATTGCCTAGGCACATCCCTGTGTGGACCCCTCCACTGGCCATGTCTCCTGAGCAGCCCTGCCTGGTGCACACTTACATAGAATGCCTGTTCCCGCAGGGACGGTGTGTCAGGCGGACTCTGGTTGTAGGTGGAGAACCTCTTGTTCACCGTGGAAGCCTTGTTGACAGAGCTGGCTGCTGAGGGCTGGTCGTCCTTGTCGAAGGGGCTGGGGAGGACAGCAGGGAGGTGAGGGGTTTGCACCAGTCCAGGGGATCTCAAGACACCAGGACCCGCTCCAGACTGGCTCTGGTTTTCTATAATTACAGCCCGGTTTTGGGATGGGAGACAGACTAGGGTGAGTCATAACCCCTGCATTGCCATCTGCCACCAGCAGTGCCTGCTGAGGTACTCACTTCCAGGTCACCTCCAGGCTGAGTTTGAGCGTGCCCAGGTCGTTGATATCCACAGCCACTACCTGGGGCAGAGCTGCAAAGAGGTCCTTGGTCTCACAGGACACATTGCCCACCACAACATGGTTTGCCAGGCTCTTTAGCTCCGTCACCTGGAGGAGGAGAGGAAGGAGCAAATGAAACCATGGGCCAGTGAGGGTGATGTTTAGGTGAGGTGCTGGAAGTAAGCCCTGGGAACTGTTGGAATCATCATCCCTGAAAATGTTCAAAAAACATGTGGATGTGGCACTTGGGGACACAGTTTAATGATGGGGTTGGCAGTTCTAGGTTAACAGTTGGACTTGATGATCACAGAGGTCTTTTCTGACCTAAATGACTCTATGATGCAGGGAAATAGCTGTCCCACCCCATCCCTGTCCTTTTATGCACTATACCTTGATGGAGAGGAACTCAGTGACGAGGGGCAAGAAAACCATTTCCTCGCTGTCCCACACCTGCTTGCTGTTCACCTCGATGCGCCCCCGCAGCTTCCACCGCTGCCGTCCATACTTCATGAAGATCTGGGGATGCAGAGGTATGGGTATGGGGGAGACATGACCCCAGGGTGCTCTCTGTATGTCCCTAGGCATGGCCATGGACTCATGCCAACCACCACCACCACCCTGCAACACACCCTCCACGCCAGCACCCACCTACACCCCTCAGACACCCTAAGGACAAGAGGGCAGAGGAAGAGCAGAACCCAACCCATATGGTCCCACCAACCTCATACTGGTCACCAGCACAAAGCCGGGCAAAGCCTGCCAATCCTGCAAGAGAAGGCAGAGGGGCGTCAGCAGGCAGCAGGCAGGCAGGCAGGCAGCAGGACAGGGATGGAGCAGGACAGGGTACCTTTCATCCGGATGTGGAACTCGCCCAGCTGGCTCTCCAGCTCATTCTCCAACAGACACATGTTCTGGGAACAGACAGACGGATGGACAGGACCTATGAGCAGCCAGCTATGGACTCAGCACCCTGCCAGCCCAGCCAGCCAGCTGCCTCACCTCTGTGTACTCCTTGTAGCCCTTGCTGGCCTCGGCCAGGCTCTCGCGTGCCTCCCGGCTGCCCGGCGAGCCGGTGCTGTAAGCCTTGACCATGTTGTGGGCTCCATCACGGAGCCGCCGCTGGATGCAGTAAGCCTCATACAGCTCATCTATCTGCAAGGACAAGCTGCAGTGAGGGGCAGGGCTGGGGACAGCACGGCCACCCCAGCACTGCCCCAGCTCTCACCTTGCTGGCATGAAACTCCAGGCGACGCAGGAAGCGCTCAATTGACTTCACTTGCTGGAAAAGCAGAGGAGATGGTGTGAGCAGCAGTGCAGCCCCTCCACAGAGGAGCCACAGGTCACAATGTGGCCTCTGCAGTTCCTGCACCGAGGCTTGGGGTCCTGCCTGAGAGCTGCAGGGTGGCAGCCAGTGAGAAGCACCCATGTGCTGCGGCCTTCTCCAGACCCATGCGCCAGAAGGTCCTCCAGGAGCCAAGCCAGGCTCCAGGCTGCTTTTTTCCCAGCCTGTGAGCTAACCCATGCCCTGCACTCACTAACAACAGCTTCTGTTTGCCTGAAAGGGGTTACAAGATCATCTCTGCTTCATCCCCTGCCCACCTGGGCCACCCTGCCTGCAGAGCCCCAGACCCTCTCCTTCCCAGGGGACAAGGCAGCAGAGCAGTGCTAGCAGAGCAGGGCTGGCAGTAGCACATCCCAGGCACAAGGAAGGGGAATTCAAGGGGAATGAGACACTGATCCCGCTTACCTTATCCAGATCGTAGAGAAAGCCCTGGAGGAAAGATGAGAGGGATAAGATGTAGCACAAAGCCAGCTCTGCCCACCCAAAGAAGACCCAGCAAATGATACCCACCACCCATAGCATGGCAGTGGGACATGCAGCATCCAGCCAGGGCTGGAGAGTGCATGACACAGGGATGGGAGCCCCAACACCAGAGCCTGGGCTGGCCCCTACAACCCCACAGAAATGGGCTCTGCCCCAGGCACAGATGGACCACGAGTTGTCCCAGCTGTGCCCACAAGCCCAGCTGTTTACCCAAAGCATCATTCCCCATAAGGCTCTCCCTAAGTGGTACTCACCAGGCGTGAATTCCTCTTGGACTCACGGATCTGCGTGCTGAGCTTCTCCAGTTCCAGCTGGTGCACCTCCAGGTAGGCTCTGGGGGCAACCACACCATGGGGGTCAGGTTGGGATGCTGTGTCCAGGGCTCCTGCTCCCCACAGCCCACACCAACCCCGCACACGTGGCAGCACATCCCCACTCCCTGTTCCAGCACACAGGTGTGGGAACCCATATATGCCTCTGCATGGGATGTGGGACGCCACACAATCTGGGACACCAAGGCAACGTGCCCAAGAGACCTGCCATGTCCCTGTCTGGTGGGAGCAGAGAGCTGCCAACCCCAAGCCATGTCACAAGCTGTCCCCATGCCCCTCAGCAGCTCTCAGTCTCCACCCACCCAGCACTTACGTCAGGCCCTTCTTGAGAGCTTCGTACACCTCGTCCAGGCGGTTGGGCTGAGGCACCTTGGGTGGTGGGGATTTGTGGGACATTGAGAACATCCTACTGACCCTGGAGCCAGTCTTGCGGGAGACAGTGGGGGTGAAAGGTGAGAGATTCCTGGGGAGAGAGGCTGGGATCAGCACACAGCACCAGGGTCCTTCTGGGTGCTCCAGCCAGCCAGGCACTGTCTCTAGAAAAGGGTGATCTCTGGCATGGAGGCCAGATAGTCCACTAGGTCCCTGGTGCCAGCTGGAGGGAGACAAGGCAAAGGCAGGCACCACCTGGAATCAAACTGAATTCCTGGAGGGTCCATGGGGACATCTCCAGTCCTGGGTGTCCTCTAAAGGGGGCATGGTTGGCTCCATCCCAGCACCTAGATTGCCAGGGGCAGAGAGGTGCTCCCTCTGGGAGGGTGAAATATGCCCTATGCTTCCAGGGTCAGGCAAGGATCCCAGTCCATCATGGGAGCATCCTGGGGACCAGAAGCCCTGTCACCTCATCACCCAGCACAGCCACATGGGGCAGGGACACGCTCACTGATGCTGTGCCTCTCCAGATGTTACCAAACCTGCTGGATGGAGCTGCCTCCCCCAGCCGACCCGCGGACGCCGACCCAGCGCTGGGAGTGAACACCACCCTTCCTGCCTTGTGCAATGGAGTCACTCCCCAGCCCAGCAACGCCTCACTCAGACCAGCTCTTCCCTTCCTCCTTCCCAAGCATCGTCGAGACACCATGGGCTCCTCATTTCCCAGCCTGTACCTCCCATCCTGTGCTGCTCTTCAAAGAAGTGACCAAAAGACTTCCCCGAATCATGGGTGCGGAAATTACTGTCTTGGCCTCTTCCCAAGAGATGGGTAAACACCTAATTTCCACCATTCCTTCTCCTTCCCATCCTCCAAGGTCCCTGGAGGCATCTCCCACAAGCATCTCCCCGGCAACCACTGGGTTGCAGGCATCTAAAAGTCCTCACTCTTCTCTGTCTCTAGGGACCCCCTCTGGTACCCACAAATCACCAGCGATGTGCTGGTGACCTGGAAAGTGTCACTTGGCCCAGAGGCTGCACAGGACTTGGGGACAGAGTTGAGTAGGGTGGGAGGTCAGAGCACAGGGAGGCTCTGCCTGCTACCCAAGAATTACCTGCAACACGGTAGCCAGGAGCTAAGGATGGTGCAGAAAGGGTTGGTGGGGAAGTGCAGCACGTGGGGATGCTCACCAGAGAGGACGAGGAAGGGTATGAAGGGGCCATAACATAACCAGTGGATGGAGAGGATGGAGCAGGCAACAGCTGCTCCTCACACTGCAGCTGGCAGGCAGCTGGTAAAACCTTTCAAACAATAGGTTTGAGGTGACCCTGAGGAAACCCTGATTCACACCAGCTCTCAGCCCCGAAACCGGCTGCCGCAGGATGTCAAGGCCATCAAGACACTTCAAAGCCACCCCAGCTCTACCGCACCCATTAAACAATATGAGGTGGTCACAGGGAAGGTCTTAGGAGCTGGTTGAAGAATGAGGTGAGCTACACCTGCCTTCTCTCTTATGCTCTCGTGGCAGCAGCCACAGGGCTGCAGGGTCCTCATCCCAGCTGGGGCATGGCATGGCAGAAGGTTGGGATGTCTCACATGGCCTCAGTGTTCCCTGCACCCCCTGTGCAACAACCCCTGGCTACCAAAAAGATCCCTGAGGGAGATGCTGGGACAGCTGGATGGAAAAGAGCCTCAGGATGCACAGCAGGTCCCCACAGAGTCCCAGCCTGTCCCCATTGCCCGTGGCAGGCAGCATGAGCAGCCATCTCGTACCTGAAGGGCCGGTCGGCCGATGAGTTCACTCCGGCGAAGGACTGGCTCCTATTGATCTTGGTGACGAGGACTCGGCGCTGCGGGCGCACAGACAGTGACATCGTTGAGTGTGACCTGGAGGGCCGCCCTGGGGACAATGACACATCAGGGTCACCAGCAGCACGGTGAGGACACACATGCAGGCAGGACTGCCATCAGCAGTGAGAATAGCACCCACGGACCATGGGATGGGAGATTTTCCCCTCTCTCAGTCCAAGAACGCTCCTGGTAGCACTGGGACACAGATCCCATGCTGTCCCCAGAGATACTGCCCTTGGTGAAGTGGGGCTCTGGGCACTGGGAGCTCTCAGTGGGCACACCCAGACATGTCCCAGGTTGGCCCTGTGGGAGTTACAGAAAGGGGCTGATGCCTGGTGCCTACCATGGCCTGGCCTTTCCCAGATACATCCATGGCAAACTCTACACAATGCCCAAGCCCAGACACCTCCTCCTGAACCCCACCTTCTTCTATGTCCGTTGTCACCCGTGCCACCCTGTGCAGGGGCAGGAAAGGCACAGGGCTGGACTCAGCTGCCCAGCCCTTCGCTGACTCCTCACTTGCTTCCTCTCACTCCAGCAACCAGGAGGGAAACCCAAGGACAACAAAGCACTTGGGAAAGTTCCCAGCTTTGCCAGGAGCTCTGTGTGGGGGAAGAAAAGGCCAAGCCATTCCCTGCCAGACCCTGGAAAGTCTGTGCAGGCCACACATGTCCAGCCCCAAGGCTGCTGCACCCTGTCCTCTGCTCGTGGCAGTGACAGCGCCAGGAACCTTGAAACCATGAGCTGCCTGTCCCCACCACAGCCAATGCAGTTGATGCCAGTCAGGGATAGAGCAGTTTTCTGGGTCTGCACCTGGCTGCCAGTCTGCATCACAGGAACCATCCCTGTAGCCCTGGTCAGGGCTGGGCCTTGGGGAGGGCAGCCCAAAGGACAAGGCAAGAGCAGGGGAGAACAGGGCTCCTGGCCCTGCCAACCCCAGCAATGGCAGCTGTGCACAGGAAGGAGCCCAGCCTACAGGGCAGCACGGAGAAGCAGGACGCAGGATGCTCCACTTCATTCTGGCCACCACTGATGGCAGGTCAATCCCTCTGCTCCAGCCAGCCCTGAGCAGAGCTGTGGCAGCTGCTGGGGATGAGCCCACACGGTGCCCAGCAGTCACACACCACCAGGGACAGCCAGGCAGGACCCCAGGGATGCACAGCTTCCCTGGCTGACAGACTGAGCCAGAGCCACCTCTCTCCATCCTAAGGAGCTCACTTTGCCTTTCCAGAGCCACCTCCCTCCATCCTAAGGAGCTCACTTTGCCTCTCCTCCTGTCTCCAGCATGGCCGACAGTGAACAGCGCAGGGACACAGGCACTGCTGGGGCTTCCACCCCCACCCCATCCCACCCCCATCCCATCCCCACTCCTTCTCCATGCCCAGGAGCCCAGCTCAGCCTGGTCCCACACGGCTCACACCCACTCAGCCACAGGCAGGCATCCCCCCAGCACTGTGTCCCTCACCACCCCGCACACCAGGCTGGGGCCAGGGATTTGCAGCACCCAGGATGTGCCGGAGCCATCTGCAGTCAGAGCTAACCACCAGCACCACTCACCTCTATCCCAGTGGAGCCAGGAGGCAGCAGGTCCATCTGGTTCCCCCTTGGGACTCGTGTCCCAGCCCACACCACGGAGCCACTCGGGTCCCACGGACACAGCGTTATCTGGGTGCCAGTCCCTCCATTTTCCAGGACAACACTGTCCCAATTAAGCTCATTACCAAGAGCTGTAATCCCTGGCAGCCCGGCTGACCTGCAGGCCTGGGCAGATTACCCTCTGCAGGGCTCTTTAATCTGCTCCCCACTGAGCGAGGAGGGCCTGTGGCTCCCGTGCTACAGTGGCTCAGCCACCCACCACCCACAGGACAAGGCTCTCATGTGTGGGGCAGGTCACAGTTCAGGGTGAGGACAGTCTTGCCAACCCATCTTTCTCCAGCCCACATTGCCACTTTGGAGCACAGAGGGACCTCTAAGGAGTGTTTCCCAGGCAGAAGCCTGAACTGGGGAAGGATGCTGAGGTTGTCAGAAAGATGCTGAGAGCATCAAGGGGAGAAGGATTCAGGAGGGGGAAAAGGATGCTGCATGTGCTGGAGGGGACTGATGCCCCAGCACAACTCAGAGCAAACTGCAGCCACCTCCCCAGGCACCCCAGAGGCTCCAGCAGACACTTGTGCCATGCTGGGTCCTGCTCCAAAGCACTGGAGGCTCCCTCACTAGCACAGGGAGCAGTGGCTGCAGACAGGACCACATCCCTGCACTCCAGTCCTGGACCCAGCTCTCCCCCAAACATCCACCACGATGCACCATGGCACCCTGCATCCCCAGACCTGGCACCCTGCAACCAAGATCCTGCGCCAGGACCCCAAGCCCCCTCAGGGGAGGGGGACACCATAGCCCTGCTCTGCAGGAGTGATGCTCCAGGAGCCCCAAGGATGCTCCAGGAGCCCCAAGGATGCTCCAGCCCAGCACCACACCCAGCCGGGTGCTGAAGGGCAGCACTCCCTGCAAGAGGCAGGGCAGGCACGATGTGGGGTCTCTGTTCCTGGCACTCTCAGGCTTGGCTCACAGAGGAGGAAAAATCCCCAGCATAGTGCATTCCTGACATTACCGAGATAAGAGGTACCTGGTACCAGCAGCACAGCCAGCCCCCGCAGGGAGCAGAGCCCGGGGCATGCTTGGAAGGGACCACTGGGCACCGTATCTCACCCAGACTGGTGAGCCCCGTGCCAGGCTTACCATGAGGCTGGCACCAGCAGAGCACCGGCACACTCATGTCCCTGCCATGGGCTAAAGCCCCAAGCACATCCTTTCTCTCTCCTGAGCAGAAAAGGTCCTGCCCCAAAGGTTCAGTCCCAGCAAGCCCCACCGCCCCCTGCCCTTCGTTAGGGCTCAGCGCCAACAAACCTGCCTCCCGACCAAGCTGTTCACCTTTTCCGTGCCACAGACTGCCTCCAGATCTCCCAGCGCAGGAAACGCAATCCTGGGAGTGTGTCCCTCTGTCCGTCCTTGGCCAGCACCGCCCGTGGGCAGCGGCCAGAAGGGCAGCGAGCAGCTGAACAAGCAGCACAGCACGGGGTGCTGGAGCCCACCCCGGGGCTCTCCAGCCCGGCTGCCGGCTCCTTTCTCGACGCCCGGTGCTCTGGAGATGATTGGGATCCCAAGAATGCTGGTCTGAGCAGCGGAGGGGGCAGTCCGACCGGCTGGGTTGGTCCCAGCTGGTTTCTGTTTCCGACACTCAGACACCAGCCTCAGGTCGCTCCGGCGGGTTTATCAACACTGCCCTGGTCGGAGACGCCCCAAACTGGCTCCCCCTGAGTCCCCAGCCCTGCAGCCCTGGAACTGGGGGTGCTCTGACCAGCACTTCCAGGGATGCCACTCACTGAAGGCCACCAATGCCCAGGGTGACCAACCCAGCAGGCTCCAGCATCCTCACCTCGGGGAAGACTCCCAGGACCAAGGAGCAGCACCCAGGGCACCCAAGGGGGGTGGGCTGTGGTCCCTGCACTGATGGCACTCCGGACATCCCCGGGGCACAGCAGGGCACATTGTCCCTCAGTGGGGGAGGCCACGATGGCCACAGGACCATCCAGCCTGCCCGTGGTGTCTGGGCCAAGTGGGGGGATCCTGTCCCAGCACCTCTGGGTGACACCTGGGCGCACGGCGGGGGTGACCTCGGGAGCCTGTGAACGCAGCCCGCTGGCTCGGCTCCCCCGGGAGCAGCGCTGCGTCCGTGTTTGCACAGCTGCGGCCCCGCTGCCCCAGCCCAGGCACGTACCCCGGCCCCCGGCGGCCCCTTCCGGCCCCGGCACGGCCCTTGGCCGGCTCCCAGCGTGGGCTGGAGCTGCTCTTCCCTCCCATCACGCCTCATCCTCCTCAGCACAGAGGATGGGAGCATCCGGGGACCGAAGCCATCACGCCTTGGTCACAAGGAGCCTGAGAGCCGCCTCTTCCCTGACCTCTCCGCTCTCTGCCTCTCCTCCAGGAAGGCAGGACACCCCCATTGCCTTCCCGTGCTGGGCAAGGAGAGGGATCGGGGGCTTTTGGGAGTCAGATGAGTCAGTGAATGGCATCCGGGCTCCCGTGACTCACCCGGAGAGAAAGTCTCAGCCATAAGGTCACAGCCCCACAGCCCCCACGGGAACAGGGAATGATGGTTTGGTTGTTTGGGTGCTGGGTGCTCTCGGCAGTTCGGGGTGGATGGGTGCTGGGTGCTCTCAGCCCCATGGCACCAGGGACACGGCGCTGATATCCGCCCCTGCGGCCAGGGGAGGCTGCTGGCTCCTTGGGCGAAGTGGGAGGGCAGCAGGAAAGGGAAGGAGCTGCGAATGGGAAGAATTGGAGGAAGTGCTTATTTACCCCGCGGAGTATCCCTGAGGAAGGGCAGGGCACGGCACAGGCGGACACTCACAGCCAGCTCCTTGGGGGGGCTCACAGCCCCGACCCTGCCACTCATCCCACGGGCTCCCTGTCTCCGGCCAGGAGCAGATGCAAACCCAAACTGTAACGCGGGGAAGCGGCCACCACTGGGGCAGGGGGCTTCCCAGGGGCTGGCAAAGCTCAAGCCCAGTGTGTGCTCTAGGATGGCTCCTGGGAACAAGCCCAGGACTACAGTGGTCCTGGTGAAGTGAGTCCCCCACCACCGAAGGCACAAACCAAGCATCCACCCAGTCAGGATCCCCACAGACACTGCTCATCTCTGTACCCTGTGAGATGGGGCTGCATCCTGGCCATGGGCACCAGACTCTGCTCCTGAGTGGGCTGTGATCCCTCTCAGAAGTGCTGGGAACCTCTGGAAGAATCCTCCTGGGACTGGCATAACCTTGTGGAGGTCCCACATGCCACCTTCCCCCGGACATCCTTATCTCCAGAGTGCTCTGCTGGGTACCAGTAGCTGCCCCCACAAATCCTGCCTGGACAACTTGGTCCAAGTGCACAAAAACAACCCCAAGGCCCTCTGTTCTGCCCAGATCTCCTGGGGCCACCCTGCCAGGGAGACATAGAGATGGGCTCTGTTTGTCTTCATCAGACATGGGGATGTAACTGGGGCAGAAACAGTTTGCAGAGGAAAACTGTGCTGTCATGGCATCGGGTGCTGCCCTGGCATCAGGGGTGCATCACCCCAGAGCAGCTGGCAGCTGTGGCCCCTCTCCTGCCTTGAGACTCGGTGGATCTCAGTGCAGGCAAGAGCAGATCAGGCAGCCAGGGGGTTCTATCCTGCACAGAGACCCTGTCCTGACACCCTGACATCCTGACTCTGCAACCCGCAGTGACAACCGCGTGCCTTGCAGGCGGTGGGTGCGTGTGTCCTTGGTGTCCCTGTCAGGGAGAACTTTCCCCTCAAGAAAACCCCTCACCCCAAAAAACCCCGCTGGAGCCCAGCCACGTCACCCCGGGAGCCCCGAAAGGCTGGAGGACCCCAAATTATCGCAGTTCACCGGGGAGTCCAGGCGCTGCCGGCGCTCGGTACCTTTCGGATTGCCATTCATGGCGTGCTGCGGCAGCACATCCCCCTCGGGCTGG